>NC_081358.1:7631061-7943702 GCF_030684315.1 Stegostoma tigrinum
TGCCTTTGTCGGCCTTCTCATTGTGGACCTAGAAACAGCTGCAGTCATTGACCAGAAGTGTAAATATCTGGCGCTTGTCTCTCAATAACACAATCTGAGTCTTCAAATTTTAACAAATGAATCACTGCATTAGCTGATGAGAAGAAAACACGAGCATGGTGGCACAGCAATCTTCACAGTTGGCAATTAGACTAAAAGAACTTGACCATGGAGAAAATAATGCTACTGCAACATTACTGTACTTTACAAATTACAGAGTAAAGGAAAACAAATGTCATACAACCAGCCTCAATAAAGGAAAACAACATATCCCTCAAAATACAAAACCTGCTGAAACAAAATTTCAGAGGAAAATCTCCTCATCTCAAGGTGCTGTACACATATTGCATGAAGTCTTAAGTACAAATGGCGTGTAACCTATATTGCTGTTGGTCCTGGAGTCAGTCATGCAGTATGAAAACAGACCCTTTGTCCCAAAATGCCCACACTGAGCAGACATCCCAACCTGAACCTAGTCCCGTTTGCTAGCATTTGGCCCATATCCTTGTGAACACTTCCTATTTGGCTGTAGCCGAGCCAAGGGTGACTAATTGTGGTGCACCCAGAGCAGGGACCTCAGGCATCATTGGGGTGGCGGGGCAGCAGCCGTGGAGCCAGGGGCTCCTGGTTGCAAGGCAGGTTTGGGCCCAGCACAAGACCCAATGGCAAGTTGGGCCCAGCAACATAGATATGGCATCTGAAGAATGTTGGCCCCAATGTTATTGGGTCCAGTCCAGGCAGTGAATGGGTGGCATTGTAGGGCTCAGGACTCATGGCAGAGGTGACACAAGGAAGATGGATTCTCTTTCAGCTGTATACTTATTCATTTTATTGTTAAACTATTCAAAACAGCACCAGGTTGTGGTAACAGTTGAAAATTTTCATTGTATGCTACTGCATTATTCATTGTCGAGTTCAAGTAACAATAAATCATCATTCAAATCGTCACTCATACGTACACCCATTAAGATCACTTTTAAATGTTGTACTTGTATCAGCTTTCACCACTTCCTCTGGCAGCTCGTTCCATACATGCCCATTCTCTGCATGAAAAAGCTACCCTTCAGACATAATGGGAACTGCAGATGCTGGAGAATCCAAGATAACAAAGTGTGGAGCTAGATGAACACAGCAGGCCCAGCAGCATCTCAGGAGCACAAAAGCTGATGTTTCGGGCCTACACCCTTCATCAGAGAGGGGGATGGGGTGAGGGTTCTGGAATAAATAGGGAGAGAGGGGGAGGCGGACCAAAGATGGAGAGAAAAGAAGATAGGTGGAGAGGAGAGTATAGGTGGGGAGGTAGGGAGGGGATAGGTCAGTCCAGGGAAGACGGACGGGTCAAGGAGGTGGGATGAGGTTAGTAGGTCGGAGATGGAGGTGCAGCTTGGGGTGGGAGGAAGGGATGGGTGAGAGGAAGAACCGGTTAGGGAGGCAGAGACAGGTTGGACTGGTTTTCGGATGCAGTGGGTGGAGGGGAAGAGCTGGGCTGGTTGTGTGGTGCAGTGGGGGGAGGGGACGAGCTGGGCTGGTTTTGAGATGCCGTGGGGGAAGGGGAGATTTTGAAGATGGTGAAGTCCACATTGATACCATTGGGCTGCAGGGTTCCCAAGCGGAATATGAGTTGCTGTTCCTGCAACCTTCGGGTGGCATCATTGTGGCACTGCAGGAGGCCCATGATGGACATGTCATCTAAAGAATGGGAGGGGGAGTGGAAATGGTTTGCGACTGGGAGGTGCAGTTGTTTATTGCGAACCGAGCGGAGGTGTTCTGCAAAGCGGTCACCAAGCCTCTGCTTGGTTTCCCCAATGTAGAGGACTTGGGGACCGCTTTGCAGAACACCTCCGCTCGGTTCGCAATAAACAACTGCACCTCCGAGTCGCAAACCATTTCCACTCCCCCTTCCATTCTTTAGATGACATGTCCATCATGGGCCTCCTGCAGTGCCACAATGATGCCACCTGAAGGTTGCAGGAACAGCAACTCATATTCCGCTTGGGAACCCTGCAGCCCAATGGTATCAATGTGGACTTCGCCAGCTTCAAAATTTCCCCTTCCCCCACTGCATCCCAAAACCAGCCCAGTTCATCCCCTCCCCCCACTGCACCACACATCCAGCCCAGCGCTTCCCCTCCACCCACTGCATCCCAAAACCAGTTCAACCTGTCTCTGCCTCCCTAACCTGTTCTTCCTCTCACCCATCCCTTCCTCCCACCCCAAGCCGCACCTCCATCTCCGACCTACTAACCTCATCCCACCTCCTTGACCCGTCCGTCTTCCCTGGACTGACCTATCCCCTCCCTACCTCCCCACCTATACTCTCCTCTCCACCTATCTTCTTTTCTCTCCATCTTCGGTCCGCCTCCCCCTCTCTCCCTATTTATTCCAGAACCCTCACCCCATCCCCCTCTCTGATGAAGGGTGTAGGCCCGAAACATCAGCTTTTGTGCTCCTGAGATGCTGTTGGGCCTGCTGTGTTCATCCAACTTCACACTTTGTTATCAAAGTTACCCTTCGGGTTCCTTTTAAATCCTACCCTTCTCGCCTTAAAACTATGCTGTCTAGTTTTGAACTCCCCACCCTAGGAAAAAGACCTTGCCTGTTCTCTCTATCCATGCCCCTCATGATTTTATAACCACAAATGTTCATACTTCAGCCTCCAACACTCTAGAGAAGAGAAGCCCCAGCCTATTCCACCAACTCAAACCCTCCAGCGCTGGCAATATCCTTGTAAATCTTTACTGCACTCTCTCAAGTTTAACTACTTGGGGTGTCAACATAAGCATGAAATGGTGCCATTTAAATAACTATTTCCTCTTAAGAATTTACTTCATTTTTATTTCAAAATGATATCAAGCATGCATTTGAATGTAATAATTGTTCCATTTTATATATATTTTAATCACATTATCCTTTGCATAGCATGAGTCACTTACTGAAATACTAAGATCATTTTTCTTAAAAAGCATTTTGTGGAACTCAACAAATTATTCAACCCTTTTTACCAATATTGCTCAGTTCACTGCAAATTTTTGCCTTATTATTTTTTAACTGCAATCAAATATTTATATCCTTTCCTTTAATGGAAGCAAAGAAGTTAATGTCAATCTAAAGTGTCGAATATAAACGAATGTGTTTTCAGTCCCTTTTCTGCATAAATTCAAGTTGTATCATTTGCGTGAAAAGGTCTACATGCAACTGAAGTAATTTGTTATCCAATCACAGTTAAGGGCATTCATGGTACTGCGCTTGTGTATATTTTAGGTCTTATCATCAGTGTACAACCTTTACTCGATGAAATTAATTCCATGCATCTGTCAAAAGTAAACTCAATAAATGCAATCTTTCAGAGAAGCATTATGTAAAGCACAATAGCATTACTATGCAGAATCATCCATTCCATTGCACAAATGATTGTAGCCTAATCTAGTCGAAGCAACTGTCACATTTTCACAGATAAAACCAATATTGAATTCATTGAAATTCTGACAGCAATGAGAGGCTCACTAGGCAATTGATGCTTGACAGTCGAGCAGCAGTGTTAAACCTACAAAGTAAACATTAAGAGAGAATAAATGCCATAACCTGAGGGAAGCTGTCTTTTTTTTAAACTTCCATTCACAAGATCTGGACATCACTGTTTGGGCCCACCCTTAGCTTCCCTTGAGAAAGCTGTGCTGAGTTGCTATCTTGCTGTAGTAGGTATGCACACTCACTGCAGCTAGGAGGGAGTTCCAGGATTTGGTGTAGAACGCACACTCACTGCAGCTAGGAGGGAGTTCCAGGATTTGGTGTAGAACGCACACTCAATGCAGTTAGGAGGGAGTTCCAGGATTTGGTGTAGAACGCACACTCAATGCAGTTAGGAGGGAGTTCCAGGATTTGGTGTAGAACGCACACTCAGTGCAGTTAGGAGGGAGTTCCAGGATTTGGTGTAGAACGCACACTCAATGCAGTTAGGAGGGTGTTTTAGGATTTGGTGTAGAACGCACACTCAATGCAGTTAGGATGTAGAGGTGCTGGTACTGGACTGGGATGGGCAAAGTCAGAAGTCACACGACATTAGGTTATAGTCCAACAGGCTTATTTGAAATCACACAAGCTTTCAGAGACTGTGTGTGTATGTGTGTGTGTGTCACCAGTTCCAACATGCCACAGCAAAAAACCATAACAATGTCCTCAGAAGCCAGACATAGGATAAGTCATCTGGTACTTCCCTGGAGTGGAGAAACTATGCCATGTTCTTTGCAGCCTTCAATATGTCATTGATGACAAGGAGCACCTCACCAAGATCATCCCTACACTTCCACTTCTCGCCTTCAAACAACTACCAAACCTTAAACAGGCTATTGTTTACAGCAAACTACGCAGCCTTCAGGACAACATCGACCACAACACCACACAACCCTCTCATGGCAACCTCTGCAAGAAACATCAGATCATCGACATGGACACTACCATCGCAGGGGGGAACACCTCTCACTGCCTACACACAACAGATGCTCATGTGACTCGGCCAATGTTGTCCATCTTTTGCACTGCAGGCAGGGAGGCTCCAAGGCATGGGATATTGGTGAAACCATGCAAATGCTACGACAATAGATGAATGGGCACAGCACAGCAATTGCCAGACGGGAATGTTCCCTCCCAGTGCAGGGACACTTCAGTGGTCAAAGGCAGTAAGCCTTGGATCTTTGGATAAGTGTCCTACAAGGTGGACTCCAATATACACAACAGTGCAGAATTGCTGATCAGAGGCTGATAGCCAAGGTCCATACCTATATATAGACTACATGATTTTGTGTTCATGTTGCATTCCAGGTGACCCCACCACATTGTTCTGTATCTGTAAAATCTTCCTTACTTTCCTGTTTTGACAGCTCACCTTGATAAATTGTCATGATCTCTCTACTTTAATTAATTGGTACAGTTTTGAATTACTTATTACACTCACACACACACTCTCTCACACACACTGTTTCACATCTTTCAACACAGTTGTTCCTCAATTTCAAACTGTTAGTGGGGGGTCTATAGTACAATCCCATCAAGGTGATCATTCCCTTCTTACTGCACGTTCCAACCATATAGCCTCACTGGACAATCCCTCAGAAATTTCTTCTCTTAAGCACAGCAGTAGTGTTTTCCTCAATCAAAAACACCACTCCCCCCCTCTCTTTCCTCCCTTTCTGAACTTCCTGCAGCATTTAAACTCTGGAACATTGTGCTACCAGTCCTGTCCCTCCCTCAGGCAAGTTTCTGTAATTGCTATGATGTCCCAGTCCCATATTCTCATACATGACCTTGGTTCATCTACCTCACTTGTAAGCCTCATTGCATTGAAATAAATGCAGTTTAATTCAGCAGTTACCTCATTCTCCGACTTGCTCTTGCCTGCCTTTTCGAATTTACTTGATTTTTTTTGGTTCAGAATCATCCTTATCTGTCTATCTATTATCCAGACTACATCCCAGATGTCCCCCCACTTGTTTAAAGTCTCCCATATGGAACTAATAAATCTCCTTGCTAGGATATTGGTCCTGTTCCAGTTTAGGTGAAATCCTTCCATTTTGAACATGTCTTTTCTGGCCCAGGGGAGATCCCAATGATTCAAAAATCAGAACTCCTTGCACCATCTCATCAGCCATTGATTTATGGGCACTATCTTCTTGTTCCATGTGGCCCTGGGAGCAATCCAGAGATTACTATCCTTAAGGCTCTGCTTTTTAACCTTCTACCTACCTTCCTATATTCACTCTGCAAAGCCTTAACCTTTCCCTTAATCTTGTCCTTCTTACCAATGTGTACAACAACTTCCAGTTTCTCACTCTGCCCTTTAACAATATGCTGCAGCCAATTTGAAATCTATTTGACCCTTGCACCAAGGAAACACACCACCCTGAATTCTCACTCATAGCTACAGAATCTTCTGTCTGTGTCCCTGATCTCGCTGCCAGTTCTACTTTCCTCTGGGAGACTTTCCACCTCAACAATACCCAAAACAGTATATCTGTTTGATATAGTCTCAGGAAGCCATCTTCTGCTGACCTTCTATCATCTTATCTATGAGCTTACTTGCCTGCATCCCTGTATCATTACATTGAAATCAACCAAAACCTGGAATCACAGAAGCTGTTTCATGTTTCTTCTTTTCAAATATTATATTGAGCTTCTTCAGATGACAATCACTATTTGATAGATGTTCACCCACTCTTAGACTTTTCATAGAATCCCTATGCCATGGAACAAGTTCACACCAACTCTCAGAGAATCCCACCCAGACTTATTCACCTAATCTCTACATCCCTGAACACTACTGGGCAATCTCCCATGGCCAAAACCACCTAACCTGCACATCTTTGGACTGTGGGAGGAAACCGGAGCACCCGAAGGAAACCCACACAGACACGGGGAGAATGTGCAAATTCCACACAGGCAGGCAGCAGTGCTAACCACTGAGCCACTGTGCTGATTTTTTATTAAGTCTAGCTCATTATCCATCGCTAAGGCCAATATGGGATGGCCCGATGTTGTCAACATAAAAAAAAAATACTTTTTCAATCACTTTAGGATAAAGAGGGTGATCAGCAACTATGTGGTATAAGGATTATATCTATTAAGGTCTATGGAAATGATAAAACATGCAACTTAATTGTTTTGTGCGAGTACCTACAGATATTCAAAAGAAACTATTATTGGAACCAGATTATCTTTTACCGTCACAGGAAGTTGGTGATACTGATGTTACTGATGTGCACCTGGAACAGGAAGTCAGCTCCCCCCTCCACTAATAGGTACAGATCTGGTTGTACCTCATCGCCTCACCAGGAGTTCAGTTTCCCGCTCTGCGCTGACGCTTGGCTCACAAGCTATACTCAGATCTCCTGATCAGAGTGGGGACACATATATAACTGCATCAGATGTCCCTGACTATCCCTTTCGTACACTTTGTCTTACATTGTATTCACTTCTGTACATCCATAGGATAATGGATGCTTTTCCCAAACGTAACATTTTCTGGACAAAATTTTCGCTCCTATTGACATTGGACTAAATATTAGGGGGTCAGTTGTAGCCTTTCAACTGAGTAACTGTAAGTAAGTGAAAAGAATGACAGGCAGAACAGGAACACTGGAGCCACAAGAAATATCACACCAGGACTTAAACACCTTACAATCCAGATAATAGCATTCACACTGGGGGCATTCATATATAACCTGAAATGGTGATTAGCTTCGATGCACTTGCCTTGCTACAAGTTCCTTTGACACTGTCATTCCAAGGTTCCACTTGGCAAGATTTATCAGTATTTTAAGGATTAAATCACTGAACTGTGAATGCTCTCCTCTCATAAAGCAGTTTAACAGTCTAAACCTGATTGCTATCATACCAATCCCTACTTAATTGCAGGTACAGTAAGAGAATGATGATTCATTTCATAGAACTACAAATTTTAAATAATGCTCAGCCTGGAAATTACCTCAATTTCAACCATTTCTGTAATAAGTGATTATTTTAGGAGCTCTTGTTTTGTTTTCTGTAGAAGCACTCAATGCATTTATGTACAAAAGCAATAGGCAAATGTTCCCTGTTAGATGTTATCATAGAAGCTGACAGTGCAGAAGAAAACCATTCATTCCATTGCACCTGTTTTGGTTCTTTGATAGTACAGATTAGTCCCATATGTTCGCCTCCAGTATTTAAAACTGAAGATTCTGCATCCTCAAGTACCATTCAAATTCCCTTAAATTTAGTTATGAAATAATTTCAATCACTTTTTCAGGTAGAGTGTTATCAATGCAAACAAATGCCTGAGTGAAAAGAAGTTCTCTGTCTGGACTCTTTGTCAATTATTTTAAATTTGCAATCTCTAATCATTGACCCACACACCAGACAGAATAATCAACTCCATCAAAGTTTTTAATCATCTTGAAAACCTGCAAAATTATGGGAAGCATGGATAGAGTTGATGGTCAGATTATTTTTCCCAGAGTTGAAACGTTTAAAATTGGGGAGCATGCATTGAAGGTGAATGGGGGAAAGTTCAAAGGTGATGCAAGGGACAAGTATTTTAGGCAGAGTGGTAGGAATTAGGAACATACTGCCAGGGTTGACGTGGTGAAAGATATGATAGGGACATTTAAGGGACTTTTAGATAAGTGAAGCAATGGAGGGATATGGACAAAGGGCAGGTAAGAGGGATTAGTTTCATTTGGTGTCATGTTCGGAACAACATTTTGGGCCGAAGGGCCCATTCCTGTGCTCTACAATTCTATGTTCTACATCCTATATTCTGCCTATATAGCAGGCAGGATATTGGCCGTAAAAATAACCCACCAAATCCAAATGTTAGTTGACATGAATGGAATTGGTGCTGTTGTGAGGGAGAACTCTGCAGCTCGCATGCAGGGTTCCACCTAAGCCCTGTGAGGACTGGCAAATGTTACCACCCAGTGGACAAGCATGGCTAAAGAAGGATGTCCAAAAGAGGAAGTGGCCAAAGATAACCAAGGTCAAATAGCCAGTCTGACAGGAAAGGTGAATAACGAAATTCGTGGTGGTCCCAAGTAAAATGGAAGAACGATAAAGATAACAATAAACAAAAAAAAGAGGACTACAGATGTTGGAACTCAGAAACAAAACAGAAATTGACAGAAAAACTCAGCAGTTCTGGCTGCATCTGTGGACACAAAGGAGAGTTAACATTTCAGATCCAGTGACCCTTCTTTAGAACTGATTACACCAAGGATAAGGTTGGTAAATATGCTGAAGCTAGAGTGGAACAGGGGAAGGAGTAATTGATAGAGAGAGAGAAAGCAGCCTTTAGGCAGACAAAGAAATGGGTAAAGGCCACCCTGGGAGAATGAATAGCTGCTAATGGGAACCAGAAGAGCTGCGGATGTTATAAATCAGGAACAAAAACAAAGTTGCTGGAGAAGCTCAGCAGGTCTGGCAGCATCTGTGAATGGAAAAACAGAGTTAACGTTTTAGGTCTGGTAACCGCTCCTCAGAACTGCTGCGAATGGGGACTATTAGTAGCTGACAATGGGTTGTTTGTAGGAGTAGCTTATATGATGAAAAGGCCTGGTGCATGGGTATTAGGGTAAGGACATGGTAGAAGGTGCTTAGACCCTAAAATTATTGAGCGCGGTTGAAGACCTGGAGACTGCAGGGTTCCCGAACGGAAAATGAAATACTGTACTCCCAACTTGCACTAAATTTTGCTGGAGCATTGCAGCAAATCTGAAATATAGATGTTGGCCAGGGAACACAGCGGTGTGTTAAAAGTGGAAGGAACAGCAATTTCTGTTTTCATTGTTGAAGGCAATTCCAACTTTTACTTACAACTGAAATCCTTATGCCCCGGTAACATCCTGGTAACCACTTTCTGCATCCTTTCCAAATCCATTACATCTTTCCTGAAGCGTAATACCCAGAATAATCCACAATTCTGCAATGAAGGCTTGCCAATGATTTATAAATCAGTAAATTAAATCAGAAGAAGAAGAATACAAGCAGAATTTGCAGTTCGTTATTGCAGCCACAAAAAAAGCAATGTTGGCAAAAGCAGAAGTAGCAACAAAGTAAAATCCAAACTAAAATAAGTATTTAAGGAAAAAAAGAATGACGAAAGTAAGATTCGGGCCAATCAAGGATAGTAGTGGTAACTTGTGTGTGGAGTCAGATGAGATAGGGGGAAGCACTAAATGAATACTTTTCAACAGTATTCACTCTAGAAAACAACAATGTTGTCGAGGGGAATACTGAGATACAGGCTACTAGACTAGGTGAGATTGAGGTACACACGGAAGAGGTATTAGAAATCCTATAGAGTGTGAAAATAGATAAATCCCCTGGGCCGGATGGGATTTATCCTAGGATCCTCTGGGAAGCCAGGGAGGAGATTGCCGAGCCTTTGGCATTGATCTTTAACTCGTCGCTGTCTACAGGAATAGTGCCAGACGACTGGAGGATAGCAAATGTGGTTCCCCTGTTCAAGAAGGGGAGTAGAGACAACCCTGGTAATTATAGACCAGTGAGCCTTACCTCAGTTGTTGGTAAAGTGTTGGAAAAGGTTATAAGGGATAGGATTTATAATCATCTAGAAAAGAATAAATTGATTAGGGATAGTCAGCATGGTTTTGTGAAGGGTAGGTTGTGCCTCACAAACCTTATTGAGTTCTTTGAGAAGGTGACCAAACAGGTAGATGAGAGTAAACTGGTTGATGTGGTGTATATGGATTTCAGCAAGGCATTCGACAAGGTTCCCCACAGTAGGCTATTGTACAAAATGCGGAGGAATGGAATTGTGGGAGATATAGCAGTTTGGATCGGAAATTGGCTTGCTGAAAGGAGACAGAGGGTGGTAATTGATGGGAAATGTTCATCCTGGAGACTAGTTACTAGTGGTGTACCGCAAGGGTCGGTGTTGGGTCCACTGCTGTTTGTCATTTTTATCAATGACCTGGATGAGGGCGTAGAAGGATGGGTTAGTAAATTTGCAGATGACACTAAGGTCGGTGGAGTTGTGGATAGTGATGAAGGATGCTGTAGGTTGCAGAGAGACATAGATAAGCTGCAGAGCTGGGCTGAGAGGTGACAAATGGAGTTTAATGCGGACAAGTGTGAGGTGATGCACTTTGGTAGGAGTAACCGGAATGCAAAGTACTGGGCTAATGGTAAGATTCTTGGTAGCGTAGTTGAGCAGAGAGATCTCGGTGTCCATGTACACAGATCCTTGAAAGTTGCCATCCAGGTTGACAGGGCTGTTAAGAAGGCATACAGTGTTTTAGCTTTTATTAATAGAAGGATCGAGTTCCAGAAGCAAGAGGTTATGCTGCAGCTGTACAAAACTCTGGTGCGGCCGCACTTGGAGTATTGCGTACAGTTCTGGTCACCGCATTATAAGAAGGTTGTGGAAGCTTTGGAAAGGGTGCAGAGGAGATTTACCAGGATGTTGCCTGGTATGGAGGGAAGGTCTTATGAGGAAAGGCTGAGGGACTTGAGGCTGTTTTCATTAGAGAGAAAAAGGTTGAGAGGTGACTTAATTGAAACAAATAAAAGAATCAGAAGGTTAGATAGGGTGGATAGGGAGAGCCTTTTTCCTAGGATGGTGACGGCGAGCACGAGGGGGCATAGCTTTAAATTGAGGGGTGAAAGATATAGGACAGATGTCAGAGGTAGTTTCTTTACTCAGAGCGTAGTAAGGGAATGGAATGCTTTGCCTGCAACAGTAGTAGATTCGCCAACTTTAGGTACATTTAAGTCATCATTGGACAAGCATATGGACATACATGGAATAGTGTAGGTTAGATGGGCTTCAGAATGACAGGTCGCCACAACTACTGTGCTGTAATGTTCTATGTTCTATAAAATAAGTTTTAGAACATTGTAAAGTTAAGGCAGAGTTTTCATAATCATGGCATAAATGAATTGTATCAAGAGGTTTCAATGTTAATCAGAGCATTTAAAATAGTGTCAGTAAGAACTGCAGATGCTGGAGTCAGAGATAACAGTGTGGAGCTGGAGCAACACAGCAGGCCAGGCAGCACCAGAGGAGCAGGAAAGCTGACGTTTCAGGCCAGAACCTTTCTTCAAACTATAGCACTTGATCTGGTGCTATCACAAACAAATTGATCCGGAATTAATGGTAAAACTATGGTCCTAAAACTTACCTGTACCTGAGCCATGAAAATGCAATGTCCTCTGCATTATTCTTTCTAACTTATTCTGTTTTATTTCTGGTGCTACACAAATACTGGCAATTCCCAGGGAGCAGGACTGCAGGAGCTGCCAATGCACCGCTTGCTTTAATGATAGCTTTCTTCAATGCTCTGTGGTCCATGGCTTGCAGTCCTGCCCATCAGGAGCCAAACAGCTTTTATTTTTGTTTGCTATTTGTGAAACATATTCAGGGGTAACCTCTCAATTTTTCAATTTTCTTTGGTTTTCAGGGCTTCCTTATATATTCTCACTTAACCCCGTTATTAGGTTATGATATCATCACTATTTTTGTGTATTTAACCTTTATAGGGTTTTCTCCTTTAGATGTACAAGATGGTTACCAAATACTGCACACACAGAAATATATAATTACATCTTATAACTTGGAATCTATAAATGTTTTCCTTGTTAAATTTTAAACAAATCTCCCTGCTATACATTCAGCAAAATAGTATTGAATGCATAGCTGATGTAAAAATGATGCAGATACAATAATTCTTGGAAAACCAGGCATATAACCTGGAAAAATATGTTTGCAGGTAGATCTCTGAAAGCTTCAGTAAATTGAATGCTTTCTGTCATCCAGGTAAGAGCTTTGCATGTTTTTTGTCTTCTGTATCTGTGCCTCTATGCTTGCATGGAAAGGCCTGAGCTGCCTGATTTCTTCCTCTTTACAGAAGGCTCCCTTGTGGGCATTAAAAAAGCTGCAGATCTAATGATCTTTCCATCACTACATCAATATCTAGGCTTCATGTTCCTTTTTTCTTGCTCACAGCAAGCACAAGCTCCCATATAATAGCTGCTGCAGATATTTGTCCATATAGGCAGTGGCCCTGACCACCACTTTATCCAAGGAAATGTCATTCCCTGGCTTTCTGCATTGATTTTAATTGAGGGAATATGCTAATAGGCAAGTGACCAGGATGTAGAACATGTGACCACCAGCCAACGTACAATAGTTTGTAGCGCGAGCTGTGAGCAACTGTGGAGCTGTAGTTGCTGATCACAGGTTTATAGTGAATCTTTCTGCTGAGCAAACCTATGATATACCTTCAAGAAAAGAGAAACTATGTTTGATTTGCCAATCCCAGCGTGAAATGGGTCAAACCCCTTTGTGGCTGCCACTTTCCATTTCACTATCCTGGGTGGGACCTCAACATGATTTTAGACTTGTTGTGCTGTAGTTCAGCCTGGCTTCCAACTTGAATCTCATAATAAAGTGGTTCACTCAAGTGCTAGATCAATTAGTGTTAATTCATAAAGACTGGCATATACGAAGATCATTTTTATTATACAGGTGTTTTTAGGTGATACAAACCACATTCCTAAAAATGAATGCTGTTAAGTATTTACAGTAAATGTCTGGAATGAATTATAGCCTCTGATATTTTATTACCATCTGTTCACTTGGAACAAAGACAACCCCTTTGTGATTTCATAATTCCCATCTACCTTTAAAAACGACTTTATTTCGACACACCAATAAAGTATTTACATGCTGCAATTAAGGACTAAGGCTGGGAATCTTCCAGCTCTCAAGACTATTATTGACACAATGTTATTTTAAAATGCAGATACCCTAAATGGATGGGAACTAGCTTGGCATCCAATTCATGGTGTAGAGCAATGTGGGTGGTGATATGTTTAACTCTGAGTCAGAAAGCCTGGGTTTGAGTCCCACTTGCTCCATACATGCTTCATAGACTGTCTGAACAAGTTGATTAAAATCACCTCCAAGTCACGGAACTGGGCATCCTCTATGCGACGGGAGCCAACTCCAGAGTGCAAATGCTAACAGGGCAGCAGCTACTTTCACTGAAGCTGCTGTAGCTTTTCACACCAGAGCAGATAGGCGATCATAAGGCCAACATAAGAGCTAGTCTGATGAATAACCCTTTTTCTCTGAACAATTTTACTATGGCAGACACATCAGATTAGTGACTCCCTGTGTTGGAGCTGGGCAGCTCATCCCTTGTTTTGAAGGTAGCACTGCACTCTGAAGAACGTTGGAGGACAGGCATGTCATTTGGTAATTGATACTCAAGCCCAGGGAGTGGGAAAGGGGTCACATCTCCATTGGAGGACCTGGGAAAGAATATTAAAAGGACAACTTGGAACCCTTGAATTAAGAAGACTGTGGCCGAACACATTGGGAAAAAATGTTGGAAAGGAATATTAATCCATGATGTTGAGATTCTATAAGTGATGGAAAGATTAATTTTGTCCAGTCAATGTGGATTAACAATAGACAAAACAAATAATACTAACTGCATTACTTGGTCTACAGCTGCATACTGCTCTGCTCATGCTACATTTTATATATTTATGTTTGTTAATGGGCAGTGGAGGGATTTGAGCACAGGAGGTAGTGAGAGTTAATTTACATATTAAAGAAATGAGGAAAGGTTAAAACTCAGACTCTCCAGCACTGAAAAAACTTCGAAGAGGAACTATAATCTCTCAAACTCATTATTCACTGAAGAAGGTAAACTGTGAGGGAAATGTTTACACCTGCAGCATCCTTACTTCTTTAAAAAGGGCAGGTTAAATTTGAAATTAGAAATAGGATAATATTTTCTTCAATATCACTACTTTATCATTCCTAGATCCCCATCTTTGTGGTTAAAGGGACAAAGTTTATTGGGAATGATATTGGACTAGTGATTCAGAAACCTAGATTAATGCTATGGAGATTGAGTAGATATCCCACATGGTACCTGACAGAATTTAAATTCAATTAGTTAATAACTCCAGAATAAAAGGCCACTCTCAGACCATGAAACCATTGGGTTGATGAAAGAAACTCTGTCTCACTATTAGCACTTTGTAAAATTGATTGACTATACTAACCCAGTCTAACCATTCATGGTTCAGTAAAGAGTGAGGGAGAACATTTTGGGAGCAATGAAAGGCACATATAAGTCAGATTCCTACCTGGTGAAATTAAAACACAGACAGCTGAACAGTAGATGCATCATGTAATAGACAGAGCTACAGAAAGTCACAAGCAATGGATCAAATCAAAACACGCAAAGCATTGCCACATCTAGTCATGAATGGTGGTGAACGAACCACAGGAGGAAATTCCATAACTATTCCCATCCTCAGCAATGTCAATGCAAAAATCAAGGCTGAACAATCACGTTCATAGAATGGTCACCTGGAATGTCCATTTCAGCCTCGTCCTGAGGCCTCCACCACCATGTCAATCTCATTCAATCTCATTTTCTCCATGTAATATCAGGAACTGGCTAAATTCAATGGATCCAAAAAAGGCTATAGATCCTGGCAACACCGCAGCCATAATCATGAAGGCTTGAGATTGTAAACCAGCTACATACAGCGAAGCTGTGCCAACTCTGGCATCTGCCCAATAATGTGGAAAGTTGCCCAGGTGTGTCCTGTCCCCAAAAAGCTGGACAAATAAAATCTAGCCAATCACTGTTCCATTAGACAAACAGGAGGCTGGAAGAACACAGAAAGCCAGGTGGCATCTGGAGGAAAGGAGCAATCCTCTGGAAGGGTAATACCCAAAACGGTGAATGCTCCTTTCCTCCAGACTCTGCCTGGTTTGCTGTGTTCTTCCAGCCTCCTGTTTGTCTATCTTGGATTCCAGCATCTGCAGTTTTTTTTGTATCTAACCACTATACCATTAGACTGCTCTCACTAGTTTACCATGAAAGGAGTGTCAGTGGTATTAGTATGGAGTAGCACTGAGCAATAATAGCTCACCAGTGTTCGCGTTGGGTTTTGCCACTGAACTGTACAGTTCTAGTTGGCAATCTGTTACTTTCCTGATCTTAAAATGGTTTGAATTACTCCTCGGCCCCCTGGTTCTGGGCTTATTTATGGGGATGTGAATGAAGAGACAGTAGACAGGTGATTAAGGGCAAAAGGATCTCTACTTATTAGGTACAATGGGTAATTATAATAAAAGAAATTTACTCAGTAAATTCTAAAAAGTTAATACAATGAATCCACAGGAACACACGAGCACTTTAAATGACACAGTGAAAGGAGATTACCATTATTGAACAATATTTACTGATGTACAGAAAACAAGCAGTATTTAAACTTTCAATCTTAACCAGAATTCCTACCAGTAGGATCCCAAAGCACTGGACCAGCTGCCTTCCTCTCCCTGCTAGCTAGGTTGGAACTTTGGGCTCTCATGAGTGCTGCTCACCAACCAGAATATGGTTTTGAAGTCCCAATGGTCATTCTGACTTGCCGTATCCAGAGCTTGGATGAAGACTTCAGAGCACGTAGCTTCTTCAGTTTGGGTTGAGGCAGTTGATGCAGTAAAGTGCATTTTGGATTTATCTATTGAGTACCTGATTATTTTGACTTTTGATGCGTTTTGCAAGCAGGTTTTCACCTCAGATTGTATCTGAGGTCTTGCAGCTTTGCAGGCTTTGGTGATTGATTGGGTTTGTGGGTGTCTTGTTCAGACAGTCATGCTCAGTCATTGAGGTTCTTGCCGTCAGGGTTCCCAGTTCAGAAATGCCTGTGCTCAGAGTCTCCTAGTTCAGATTTATGTTCTCACATCTCAATTTGGCCTTTTTCCTGCTTGGTTCTGAAGCGGCTTGTAGGGGAAGCCTTTGGGAAAGCTGCTCATGCAGAAGTTTGCTGTCGAAAAGGCTCTCATGTTTAGAGATAACACAGCGTCGGCCTTGAGGAGCATAGTAGGCCAGGCAGCATCAGAGGAGCTGACTTTTTGGGTTGGGACCCTTCTATAGAAATGATTTCTGAAGAAGAGTCCCGTCCCAAAACGTCAACTTTGCTCCTCAAGACCCATGCTGTGTTGCCTCTGATTCTAGTATCAGCAGTTCTTACCATCTCTCATGTTCAGAATCTCCTTGTTCAGATTCCTCCAGAGGTGAAATTGGGGCTGGCTGTTATATTGACTGTGGTAATAAAATGTGAGGCTGGATGAACACAGCAGGCCAAGCAGCATCTCAGGAGCACAAAAGCTGACGTTTCGGGCCTAGACCCTTCATCAGAGAGGGCTCTGACTGTGGGCTCTGTTATCTCCACTGCAGATCTGTAGTTTCATTGTGATCTTGATGCTCTCTTCTGACTTTAATTGGCTTTCCAATGATTAGAGTATATGTGAATGGGTTGTGATCGAGGTTGAATGTCACGTAACTGTGTAGGCCCCATACTGTGCAGCTGAGGTGTAAAAGTTGTCTTGGGCTATCGTCTTTTTTGTTTCAGTTTATTGTTCTTTGGAGACGGGGTGTAAATTGAAATTCCAGGCTGAATAATTTTCCCAGACAACAATCTCCCATGCCTGCTTGTTGTGTTGTGTACTTGCCACAGGCTCAGTCCAGCTGCCCTTTTATTTTTAAAAGTTTTGAAAGTCCAAGGCACTGCCCAAAATCCAGGGTTTTGTCCATATGTTTTAATATTGGGGATTTTTGCTCGATCTCCCAGAACTTTATCACAAATTTGATCCAAACATGGACAAAAGTTTCGAATTCCACGAGTAGAGTGAGATTGGTCTCAAGGCAATATTTGACAAAGTGTGGAATCAGATTTCAAACAAAATTCAATTGGAATCAAAGGAAACTGTAACAAAAACAGAAGTTGCTGGAAAAGCTCAGCAGGTATGGCAGCATCTATAAAGAAAAAAATCTGAGTTAACGTTTCAGATTCAGTGACCCATCCTCAGAACTCGAAACTGTACACTGCTGGAGTGTACAGAGGACATTGTTTATTCGATATCGATTATCTCAGTCTCAGAATGGTCTTCAGGGTTTTTAATCCAAACTACCTTCAGCTACTTCACCAATTACCATCCTCCATCATTAAATCAGAAGGGATTCTGTTTTACTGCTGATTATTCAGTATATCATTCACAAACCCTCATTTACTGGAGTAGCCTGTGCTATGCCCAGCAGGACCTGAACAGGTCCAAACTAATATTAACGACGTTTGTGTCACACAGTTGGCAGGCAACCAACATTTGGAACAAATGTCCATTTTACTTTCAATAATATTACCATCACTGAAACCCATAACATTACCATCCTGGGATTTACAATTGATAGGATAATAAAGTAACAGAGGCAACCCATGTTCTGTGGCAGCAAGAGCAGGACAAAGACAGCCAATTCTGTGGCAAATAACTTAACCTCTCAACTCCTCTGTCAACGATGCTCAAGGCACATGTCATAATTGTGATGTATCAAGGTGCAGGGCTGGATGAACACAGCAGGCCAAGCAGCATCAGGGGAGCGGGAAAGCTGACATTTCGGGTCTGGACCCTTCTTCAGAAATGGGTCCTGACCTGGAACGTCAGCTTTCCTGCTCCACTGCTGCTGCTTGGCCTATATATGGTTCAACCACCGTGTTATTTCAGATTCTCCAGCATTGGCAGTTCCTACTAACTCATAACTGTGATGTCCTACTCACTCTGGATCAGTGCAACTCCAACAAAACTCAAGAACCTGAACTCCATCTGCAAACCTTAAATATTCACTCCATCCATCACTCACAGTGGCATCAGTGTGTACCATTTATAAGGTGCTCTGCAGCAACTCACTAAGGTGCCTTCCAAACCTGTAACCTCTACCAGTTTGAAGAACTCGGGCAGTAGGTGCTTCGGAGTACCACTATCTGCCAGTTCTCCTCCAAGACATTTGCCATCCACATTTGGAATTTTGTTGCTGTCCCATCTATGGCACTGTGTCAAAATACTGGAACTCCCTTCCTAGCAGCACTACAGCTGTCCCTGAGCCATTTGAAACTTTCCAACAACATGGTTCACCACCATTTTCTCATGGGCAGTTACAAATTGGCAGTAAATGCTGGTCTTGCTTACTTCAAGACTCACATCCCATTAATAAATGTTTTTTTTAAAAATTAACTTTCAATTTAGATGTTCCAGGGAATGTCCTGACAGAATAATATTAAGTAATTTGAAAGGTTCTAGAATCATATCACTGAGATGCACAAATAATCATATACTCACTCAGTAGTCATCAGGCGGTCTGTACATATCAGTAAATGGATCTGAGGCTAAGTAACAATGAGTCAATTCAATGCAATTTTAAAATCTTCTGTTGGACTTCAAGTTATTTTAAGCTGACAATAAAACCATATTTCTATTCAGCTTACATAACTGTCTTGAAGAGCCAAAGAGGTAGAACAACAGTAATACCAAAACACAGATCAGCTTTTCAATCCAGACGTTTGATAAGCAAATAGTCTTTTCTGTTAGACAATAAAGTTTTCTATCCCAAAGCCAACACCCGCAAACATCTCTCTGCATTAAGGAAGTACTGAATGGAAATACTGAAGGTATATCTACCTTGAGCCAACATTTCAGGTAAAGTTAGAACAGAATTACATTTTGATTGAATTGTGTTCCAGACTTGAAACAGTATCAGAGAAATAATGGCATTATTCAGTAAGTAATTGAATTATGAAGGAACAAGGATGAGGGCAAGGTGCTCCCCTGAAAATACTGACAAGGTTACCTAGAATCTGGTTATGCCCAGAAATTGCATTCCAACTGTAGTAAATGTGTTGTTAATTTGTGTATGAGGAAGTCCTTGTGAGAGGAAACCTGCTTTTTTCAGTGAAATGTGACAGGTCTTCATTAAAGTAAAATTTCAATGTGACTCCAGCTCATATTTTCTCGGATTCAAAGAATAGGAAGAGAATTTGCAAGGAAATTATTGACTGGAGTACATAACAACCTGAAAAAGAAATGACGTGCCAATTTTATCGTTGGGATGGCAAAATAATCTGGCCAGGCTCACCAGTGTTGATTATGATTAAGCTGTGACAATTCTAGATCAACGTATCACAATTGAATGGTATATTCACAGAAGCGAATTGTATAAGAAAAATTCAAATCAATCAGACAGCATAGCTTTAGTTTAATGACAAAAATTTATCTTAAAAACACTGTTTGAATGGAACAAACATAAACATACCTTACTACGTGCTTTTTTTATGATATGATCATTTCTGTTCTGTCACAGACCACCCGACCTTGTGCTCTTTAAGGTGCTGCACAGATGCTTCAAGGCAACAGCTAGAGTGCCTTGTCTAAAAATACTCTTTTATTTGCTTAGGCGAATCGATTCACACAGGTAACAAAGTCCTATCCATGCCATATGGAGCTGGCATATCATTACAGTATATGCTTGAAGAACAAAGTAAAAACATCAGAATAATAGTGGCACAGAAAACAAAAGAAATAGATAACCGGGAAAGGTTACATTTCAGGTAGAATATGTAATTTTTGACGAATTTACAGAAATGCTACATAGAAATGTTTCAGATTCAGATTTTACTTTTAATCTTGAATGGAATAGCAAGCTTGTCTAAACATTTAGAGTATTGTTTACACATCCTTATTTGCCTAATTCAACTGGTAAATTTAGAATAGTGAAAAGATAAAACAGGATACTCTAGTGTTCTTACCTCAGAATCAGAAAGTTGTGGGTTACGGCTCCTGACAGGAGCTTGGGTGTGTAACTCAGTTTGGGGTATGAAATCAGGCTTGGGTGTGTGATCCAGGTTTGGGTGTGTTTCCAAACACTGGGCATGTGCCAAGAGCTTAGATTTGATCAATTGCTTGTGGGATGGCGTAGTCTTTTGTATTGCATGCCCCTTCCACCTTTTGGAAGCAGATAGCCCTATTATTTATTATGTTGCATTATGGCTTCATCAGGTTAATACCTGTTTCCCTGCCATGGCTTCCTGGATTCTTCATTAAACCAGGCTTAATGGTGATGGTAGAGTGCGAGATACGTAAGGGCATAAGTTTGCAGATTGCTATTGAATGCAATTTGTCTACTGTTGATAGCCCACAGTGCCGCATGGATGCCTAGTTTAGAATTGCTTGATCAAATCAAAATCTGTCCCATTTATGCCAGTGGTAGATCCACACAACACAGTATAATGTATTGCCCTTGTGAAGACAGGATTTGGTATCTGCAATGTGTTTGTGTTGATCTCTGTGAGCAACACAGCTGTGGACTGCTGTACATCAATGTGGACTATAACTAGTAGATTAGTGATAATATGATCAAAAATGTTCTTCCCTCTTTTTGGTTCTGTTATCACAGGCTTCAGATTTTGTCTAGCAATTATGTTCTTTAGGACCAGACAGTCAGGGCTACTGAGCCATATTTGGTGATGAACATTGAAATCCCCTACTGCCTTGCCACACTCAGTACTTCTTGCAAGTGTTGTTAAATAAGAAGGAGGACTGATTCAAAAGCTGAGGGGTAAGTGATAAGTGATAATCAGCAAGAGCTTTCCTTGCCCAAGTTTGACCTGGTGCCATGGGACCTCATGAAGTCTCAGTTAACAATTCCCAAGGCAATCCCCACTCCATTTTATACCATTGTGCTTTTGATGGATCTGTCCTTGTCGATGGGAAAGGACACACTCATGGATGTTGCTGGTGGTGTGTGGCACATTATCTGTCAGACTGTCAGTTCTCAGCGGTTAGCACTGTTGCCTCACAACACCAAGGACCCGGGTTCAATTCCACCCTCAGGCAACTGTCCAGGTGGAGTTTGCACATTCTCCCTGTGTCTGCGTGTGTTTCCTCTGGGTGCTCCAGTTTCCTCCTGCAGTCCAAAAATGTGCAGGCTAGGTGGATCGGCCATGGGAAATTGCCCGTAGTGTTTAGGCATGTATAGATGAGGTAGGTTATTGAGGGATGGGTCTGGGTAGGATGCTCCAAGTGCCAGTATGGACTTGTTGGGCTGAAGGGCCTGCTTCCACACTTAGGGATTCTATTATTCTATATGTTTCTGTGAGTATAACTTTGTGAGGACTTTTGACAGGAATGGACCTGTTGTTACCATTTCCATTGTCTAAGCCGATGATGGGTGCTCCATCTAGTTCTTGCTTTAGAGTGTGTAGAGGCAGAAGATGTACAAAATCGGGACAGCAGACTTCTTTCTCTTAATGGAAACCATGTTTTTTTTAATGAATGGTTAAGTGGTTTCTCCTTTTTCTGAAGAAAAATTCAATTAGACACTAACCTTACATTTCTCTGCCTACTGTGGTGGAATTTGAACCATGTCTACAGAACACTAGCCTGGAGCACGGTCTTCTTAAACTACTAATTACCACTTTGCTATTACTTCCTCTTACTGTTTCCCCGAAAGCATAATTGGATAGAAAAATAAAACTAGCATCTTCTGTTTAAGACATTGATCTCGACAAATTGGCCACATAATCCCTCTCCCACAGTGGCAGCAATTCAATACATTTGCTGTAAAGCATTTCAGGCAGTTCAGAGGTGCTACATAAATGCACGTTCTTTATTTATTCATGCATTTTGATAACGTAATTACTTTGACCTCAGTTACATGTGTTACAGAAGTTAATAAAATTGTTGTACGTCATTAAACAACATCATTGAATTTTGCAAAATAAACATTGATTTTCTGGTGAAATTATGGTGGAAGTCGTTCCAGCCTTGACTGATGAAAGATTTGTTGATAGCATCAAAAGCAAAATACAGGCAAATAGCACCTTTTGGGGGGGGGGGGGGGGTTGGGGGGCTATGTTATTTGCAAGGATTTTAATTACAGGTACATTTGAATGCTAAAAGCTTATGAATTTCCCAAGTAATGCTCCTCTGCTCTATACACCAATCATAAGCAAATCAGCCAGCCCAAATTCATTGGGCAGAATATACCCAGACTCAGAAGGATGTGGGTTACGGTGATAAATGTTGTTAAGTCAAATGAGATGTCCAGCAGGGCCCTTTTGATGCTAAGATTAAAAAGTCACATTCTCAAACTAAGCCTGAACGTGGAGAGAGAACACAGTTCTAAAGAAGAGTGATTTTGATCTGGAAACATTAATTCTTGTTTTTCCCACTCCACAGATGCTGCCAAACCTGCTGAGTTTCTCCAGCACTTTCTGTTTTCATTTCATTGCAAGCATGACTGTTGGATCCAGCCATGACAGGGGTTAAAGGCACTGTTGGTGCAGTGCAATATAGGTGCAGAGTAATGGGAAGGAGCAGATGCGCCAGCAAGCCCAGAGTCAACAGCAACCTCCAGCAAAGCACAAAAGAAGCCCATCAACTGAAGGGGCCTTCAGGACATCCAGCAGGTATAAGAGGACCACTACCTACTGCCATCTACGCCATTTCTTCCAGAAAAGAAAGGTGCAGCGTTGGCTGAGGATGTCCCAGGACACTATGCCAACTGCTGGAGTGTGCCCCGAGACGGAGGGTGCCACATTATTCTAGCTTCCTGTGCTCTGAATTAAACTCTTACCGATGCAGTGAAAAGCTTTATCACACACTGTGATATCTAAAATACCACTGCCAATGTTATGCCCATATCATTCACAACATAGGAATGTGACAAAGCATTTATTTTCATGGTCCCAAATGCAAACAGATAAAGTTGGCTGTCAAGAAGGACAGCCAGAGATCTGCCTCTGGCCATTCTCCTATGGGCAGGGAGGGTATGGACACTGGTACAAGCATCTTGTGTCTTCCCCTTCCGTTAATGAGGCAGTTGACAGCTTGAGAGCTCATGCCAGGTCAGTTTTTCATTTTGAAGGGGGTGTCTAGAAAGAGTTTGAAAGGTAAGTGAAATAGTTTTGTTCCCTTAGCTGCACATCATTAAGTCATGCAGCATGAGGTAAATTTGTGTTCATTAAAATATGTCATGACAGTGCTGTGATTGGGAGGTATAACTACCTCTTAAATAAATATAAATCAAAGAGCTGCAGATGCTGAAAAGCTGAAACAGACACAAACAGAAATTGCTGGAGAGAATCAACAGGTCTGACAGCATCTGTGCTGGGAAAGAAGTTAACCATTTCAGCCTTATCATTTTTCTTCAGAACTAAACCTCTTAAGCAATGTACTTGCCATGTTGTAACTTCCACCAACTGTCCAGCGGCCAAATAGAAACTAACATTGTCAATGTGGAAACGTCTTCAGATGAGGGAGATCTGGGGATGAGTGAGAGAAGCTATGGGTCTATGCACCATGGCAGGTAAGTACTAAGGTTCTGATTGGAATGTGGAAGTATACTCTTATTCTGATTCCTAGCTTACTAAGATACTAACCCTATTAGACCCTTAACCAGATGCTTTCACGCTTCCTTCCCACACTGATAGATGCGAAGTGAAATCCTCAATCCAAGGACACTCAACTTTCTTTTGCAAAGTATAACATAAACAAAGAATTTGGACAGCTTAAAATGTTAGGAAATATCTATGATAATGATTTAAACAAGTGCATTTATGATACAAGTTTAATGTCTGCGTGGTGCAATATGATATTCACTGCAAACTTTCACAAAATATATCTTGGTGTAAAAGTAGATTAAAGGCCCAGCCTTGCTCCAGAGTGGGTTCCCCATTGTTCCACTGTCAGATTGAGGCTCAAGTCTAGATTCAGGTCACATTTGCATGTTGTCCGTGCTCTGGACAACTCTGCCAGTTTATGGATAAAAACCATTTTACCCAAGTGCTGTTGTCGGTGAGTACGAGAAAGGGACACTGACTTCAATTTGTAGTTCAACTCAATTTTATTAACAAAATATTCCTCAATAAAACCACCAAAGTTCCCATAATATTCACTCTCTGTTTAGCTCAACACACAGCTATTCATTTGTCTGAGCTGAACCATTGAAACTTCTGTCCTCTCTGAAGTAGGGCTGGCTCTCTTCCACAAAGGTGGATCTCGTGCGTCAAGGCAGACCTTCTCCTGGGTCTTCTTGGGTCACTGCATGGTTTTCTGCCACACGTCTTGCTGTGAGTCTTTGCTGAGGGAGTGGCTTCTCGGTGTATGCTTTTTATCCCCCCAACACCTTGCCCCAGACTTTCCCTAATATGATGTGGCTTTTGGCCTATGGGTTCATAAGAGGGGTTCAACACATCCAATGGAGTCATGCCAACACCGGTCACTGTTGCCAGGAGCATGTAATGTGCATGTCCTTGGGCACTGGCAGGAAGATAAGGTGTCCAAACCCTCAGGCTGGTTAATAACTTGTTTCCCCTAATCTTTGATCTTGGTTTCCACTGTTCTTTGTGATTGATAGCTGCTGGCTATTGTCTAATTTAGTTTGGCCAATTGTCTGTCATGCTTGACTTCTTAGGCTCTGGGTTAATTTAAGCTTGGGCCTAGACATCAGGCCAGGATGTCCCATGACACTCTTTCAAAGAAAAGTGGGAGATGTTCTGGCCAATGTTAATTTGTTAGCCAACATCACAAAATTCGATTATCTGATCATTATCATGTTGCCCTTTATGGGGTTTGCCTTACAAATATTGTTTGCCACTTTTCCTACATTAAAGCAACAATTAAACCTTAAAAGTACTTAGTTATATGTAAAATGCTTTGAGATGCCCAGCAGTCTTGAAAAATGCTAAATAAATGTTAATCTTTCTTTTCACTTCTGGGGGCTTAGTCAAACGTGGTCACATCTCAGAGACTTTAAAAACAAAATAGAAATTGAAATACTAGACAGGTTTAAATGATAGAAATGTTTTCTAATAGTCAGTACACAGTTTAGAAAGATATATTCCCAATGCATAACATACATGTTATTTATCCAGCAAAAGGTTTTATCGAGTTGTAATACATATAAAAGAGTACTTTCAGGAAGGACATATTAATACTCAAATATTTGAAAAGCAATTTCCTTATAATGAGAATACAAAAATATTACAGCTTTTCAAAGATAGTAAGAACTGCTAATGCTAGAGAATCTGAGATAACAAGGTGTAGAGCTGCATAAACACAGCAGGCCAAGCAGCATCAGAGGAGCAGGAAAGCTGACATTTCGAGTCTGGATCCTTCTTCAGAAATGGCTGAAGAATTTCTGAAGAAGGGTCGAGACCCAAAACATCAGTTTTCCTGCTCCTCTGATGCTGCTTGACCTGCTGTGTTCATCCACCTCTACAACTAGTTTTTCAAGATGTTTACATGCAACATCTCTGCAGCAAATTGACAACTGTCTCCACTGTTCTATACTCTTGCCCATACATGCCCACCAAGTTTAATTCTAAACACACAATATATTTGAAGCTTCATGTTCACCCAGCTCCACATCTTGTTATCTCAGATTTTCCAGCATCAGCAGTTCCTACTATCTTTGAAAAACTAGTAATATTTTTGTATTCTCATTATGAGAAAATTGCTTTTCAAATATGTAAGTATTAACATGTCCATTTTAAAAAAATCTTTTTTAAGTGGTAAGTGGAAAAGCCCTGGGGAAAATTGATGCGCCGAGAGATCTGGGTGTTCAGGTCCATTATACCCTGAAGGTGGCAACGCAGGTCAATAGAGTGGTCAAGAAGTTATACAGCATGCTTTCATTGATCGGACGGGGTGTTGAGTGCAAGAGTTGGCAGGTCATGTTGCAGTTGTATAGGACATTGGTTCAACCACATTTGGAATGCTGCATACAGTTCTGGTTGCCACATTACCAAAAGGATGTGGATGCTTTGGAGAGGGTGCAGAGGAGGTTCACCAGGAAGTTGCCTAGTATGGAGGGTGCTAGCTATGAAGAGAGGTTGAACAGATTTGGATTACTTTCATTAGAAAGACGGAGGTTGAGGGGGGAACCTGATTGAGGTCTACAAAATCATGAGAGGTCTAGGCAGGGTGGATAGCAAGAAGCTTTTTCCCAGAGTGGGGGATTCAATTACTAGGGGTCACGATTTCAAGGTGAGAGGCGAAAGGTTTAAGTGAAATATGTGTGGAAAGTTCTTTACGCAGAGGGTGGAGGGTGCCTGGAACGTGTTGCCAGTGGAGGTGGTAGAGGCAGGCACAATAGCGTCATGTAAGATGTATTTAGACAGGTACATGGATGGGCAGGGAGCAGAGGGATACAGATTCTTGGAAAATAGGCGTGACGGGTTTAGATAGAGGACCCCTGATTGGTGCAGGCTTGGAGGGCCAAAGGTCCTGTTCCTGTGCTGTAATTTTCTTTGTTCTTTGTTTAAGTGGATATAATCATAAATAGTATTTTTGAAGCAAGAGTTTGGCTTCCAGCACAAAGAATACATAAGTAACAAGGGGGAAAACCTGTGGCAGTCAAACTTTGTCGGAAATAGATGCTTTTAAAATAGTTACTTTGGCTATGGAGTGGAAGAAAGAGCTTTGTGTATGTCTTTAAATGAAATTGATCATAGAATCCTTCAGCAGAGAGGAGATAAATAAATTGGGAAATTAGATAATTCCCAATCCATACTATAATACCACACCGTGGTCATGATTTGGGACTAAATGAAATCCTTTGATGCCCTAAATGAACCCTAAACTGAGTTTCTGATCGATGACCAGGCTCTGTTATTTCCAACTCCATAACATTGCTTATCGTCACCCTTGTATCAGCTCATCACATATTGAAACCCACACCCATCATTTGTTTTACCTTCGCACTCGACTATTTAAAAATTCCTCAGCTGCTTCCTTCTCCTTCACTACTTCTATATCCAGCTGCCTGTATTCTGATTAATATTGTCCTGTTCACCCATCACTAGTGCACTCATTGACCTACATAGTTTGTCAGTAATGGTTCAGATTTAAAATGATCAAGTTTGTCTTCAAATCCTTCAATAAACTTTGTTGCCTATTTGCTTGTACCCCCAACAACAGCTTACATTTACGTAGTACCCCTATTTTAGTGCAACAAATCAAAACAAGTCACAGCATTGAAGTCAATAAAACACTATTTAGCAGAGTCAAGTAAAGAGATATTAGCACAGGTGAAAGGGATGATTTTTAAGGCGGATTTCAAAGGAGAAAAAAATGATATTAACATTCCACTGAGGGATGTGTGTTCCAATTTGTAGCCCCAAGTCAGGCATTTCTCTCCCTGATCTTTTCTGTCTTGTTACCTCTCAATCCTTCTTAAGGATGTTCCTTAAATCTCACTTGCCTTGGTGCTAAATTTTGTATGACCTCACTGATATGATGTCTTTTCTACATTATACATTCGTTTTAAAATACAAGTTGTTGTAAGGCGAAGGCAAAGTGTTCAGCCTGTCTGGAAATGGAGGGATATGGGGAACAGACTGAACAATGAAGTTGAAAATTCAGATGATAAATATGTTCATGTAATGTTTCTACAAAAAGCCATTTGAAAGGAAGTAAATTATGAAGCGTTCTGAAAACTTTACAATGGCACTTTCAAATTATTTTTATGATAAAAATTTACCCATGAAAAGGACAAAATAAAAGGCTATTATTCAGCAATACAACATTTCATCTTGTGGATGGGAAATGTGGTGAACATTAATAAATCTATATTCAATTAAAGCCAATGTAAGTTAAAAACTATTTTATGGTAACATTCATATTGTCAAAACAAAATGGAATAGAGTCTCAAAATGACTGCAAAACAGGAAATTGGCTCATAACCAATGAGCCAATCTCTAAAGAAATGTCTCATGATTTTCCCATAAGCCTAATGATATTGTGATCAAGAGGACCAGGCTTGGTTCTGATGCCAATCAAAAAGCTTTACAACAATCATTGTCTAAACTTCCATACAATGGACAGTAGTGTATGTGACCCAAGCCACGAGTGAAATTAGCCAAAAAAGCACAGAATAAGGATTGGTCTTGGACCTTCTCGGCTTATAGTTCAGTACTTCTTCTCCAACTTTGCTTTAGAGGGAGATTTCAACTCTGTTTTTTTTATTTTCAGTTCCTGTGTTTGGAGCTTAACTCCACTAAAAGAAATAAAAATTCAAATCATAGAATAAATTGAGAAAGATGAGAAAGAAGAAATTAAGCAATAGTGTTTCCATGAAATTCCATTTTGCCATAATTTACTTAAATAGCCACAGAACCAGGCTTGCAACGGGTTTTCAAAACTATACATGAACTTCATCCACTTTGTTACACTAGTGTGAAGGATGTGATCAAACTACTACAATAATCATACACTTAACATCAGGCAAACGTTTTAAAGTAAGTAGTAAAACTGCTTCCAATTTGGGAAAATATTAATACAATTTTTCAAATTTCTAATTTATTTTATTGATAAAGCCAAAGTTCCATAACTATTAGAAATGAGAATTAATAATTTAAAATCCTTGAGTTTGATTTCTTCGGCTATGCTGTGGAGAATTTTGATTGAGCACAGCATTGCAAGGTTAAAAGAAGGGAAGCATGATAAAATATTGAAGTATCTGGAAACGAATAGACTGAGCTCTACCATGACAGTCTGTACTATCGACCATACCAACTACCTCCACCCTTAAATTCAAACAGACTTATCAAGCATCGCTTACTTGAACAAAATAGCCTCATAGATAAATTACTAGGCTGATATTATACTGTAGAACAGAAAGTTATGACTTCCGAATGGAATGCATAAAGGGAATAAATAAACCCTGGCCAGTTGGCTGTCGTGAGAAACTTCAGTGCACAATAATCAGGTATGATGCACAGACAGAAACCTGAAGAGTTACCCAACCTCAGTAGCATGTAATGTCAGTGCACAGTCCTATTGACTACGACTTTCCCCCATTGGTCAGCAGGGCATGTAATAATGTGTACACACTTGACAGTCAGATCAGCTGAAGATATCAAGTGTAAAATCATGTGCAAAATAAGATATTTATTCAACAACAAAAAGATCGTTTGAGAAAAATAACCTCGTCCACAGTTCCTTTGCAACAAACAAAGGCTGCTTGCCAGATTAACAAAAGAATATTAAAAAAATTCAACAATGTCCAGCGCATTCATCCTGAAACCAAGTTTTTTATAAGATTATCTCTGACTCCTCAGCCTTGATGATGCATTGCTCAGTCATGTTCTCTTGGACAGTCCTCCTGGTCCCCTGGTCAATGTCCCAGTCCTCATCCTCAGCTTGATCCTCAGAAAATTAGGAGGGCTAACCAGAAAAGGGCCCCACGTTGAATGGTTGGACATTACATGTACAGAGGATTCAAGAGATTTTAGTAAAAATGTCTATAGATGTTCGAAGGCAACAGGACAGGTAGATTGGAGATAATGGGAACTGCAGATGCTGGAGATTCCAAGATAATAAAATGTGAGGCTGGATGAACACAGCAGGCCAAGCAGCATCTCAGGAGCACAAAAGCTGACGTTTCGGGCCTAGACCCTTCATCAGAGAGGGGGATGGGGGGAGGGAACTGGAATAAATAGGGAGAGAGGGGGAGGCGGACCGAAGATGGAGAGCAAAGAAGATAGGTGGAGAGGGTGTAGGTGGGGAGGTAGGGAGGGGATAGGTCAGTCCAGGGAAGACGGACAGGTCAAGGAGGTGGGATGAGGTTAGTAGGTAGCTGGGGGTGCGGCTGGGGGTGGGAGGAAGGGATGGGTGAGAGGAAGAACCGGTTAGGGAGGCAGAGACAGGTTGGACTGGTTTTGGGATGCAGTGGGTGGGGGGGAAGAGCTGGGCTGGTTGTGTGGTGCAGTGGGGGGAGGGGATGAACTGGGCTGGTTTAGGGATGCAGTGGGGGAAGGGGAGATTTTGAAACTGGTGAAGTCCACATTGATACCATATGGCTGCAGGGTTCCCAGGCGGAATATGAGTTGCTGTTCCTGCAACCTTCGGGTGGCATCATTGTGGCAGTGCAGGAGGCCCATGATGGACATGTCATCAAGAGAATGGGAGGGGGAGTGGAAATGGTTTGCGACTGGGAGGTGCAGTTGTTTGTTGCGAACTGAAAGACAGGTAGATTAATTGGTTAAGAAGTCAAATGGGATATTTACCTTCATGAATCAAAGGACTGAATACAAGAACAAAAATAGAAATTGCTTGAAAAGCTCAGCAGGTTCGTACGAACTGGTTCTGAGGAAAGGTCACTCGACCCGAAATGTTAATTCTGATTCCTCTCCACAGATGTTGCTAGATCTGCTGAGCTTTATCAACAATTTCTATTTTTGTTTCTGATTTACAGCATCTGCAGCTCTTTATTTTTTTATTGACAGAATATAAGAGCAAGGAGGTTGTGATGGAGCTGCTATAATGTTACTGAGGCCACAGATAGAATACTTTGTGCAGTTCTGGTTTCCACTCTATAGAAAGGATGTGATTGCATTCGAGACGTTGCAGAAGAGATTCACCAGAATGTTGCCTGGGATGCAATGACTCAGCTGTGAGGAGCAACTACATAGACTGGAGTTGTCTTCCTTATCCTAGAGAAAGCAAAAGGGGTTTTGTGGCAGTAAGTTTCACAAATGCCCCACCCTCTGGCTGAAGAAATTCCTCCCATTTCAGTTCGAAAGGATTGTCCCTTCACTCTGAGTTTTCCTGCTTGTGGAAACATCTTGTTCAAGTCCATTCTGTCCAGGCTTCTCAGTATTCTGTAAATTTCAATGAAATTCCCCACCATCCTGCTAAGCTCCACTGAGTATAGGCCTAGTGTCCTCAACTACTTTTTATAATGAAAAGCCCTTCATCCCTGGGATCATTCCTGTAACCTCTGGGCCCCCTCCAAAGCGAACACATCTTTCCTTTGATATGGGCCCAAAATTGCTCACAATATACTAAATACTGTCTGACCAGAGCTTTATACAGCATCAGCCATATACCTCTGCCCTTGCATTTTACTCTTGAAATCAGAAGGCTGTGAAGGCCAGGACATTGAGTACATTTAAGACCGAGGTAGATAGGCTCTTGATTATCAAGGGAATCAAGGGTTATGTGGAGAAAGTTGGAGAATGGGGTTGAGGATGTCATCGGTCACGATTGAATGGCAGAACAGACTCGATGTATGGAATGGCCTAATTTCTGTTGCTATGCTTTATAATGTTAAATGAATACCAACATTACATTTAGCTTCTAACTGCCATTGAACCTACATGTTTATCTTAAGAAAGTCGTGTACGAGGACTCCTCAGTCCCTTTGTGCTTCAGATTTCTGAAGTCTTTCCCATTTAGAAAATAGTCTATACATCTATTCCTCTCATCAAAGTATATAATTTCACACTTTTCCACATTGCATTCCATCTGCCACTTCTTTGCCAACTCTCCTAGCATATCCTACAGCACCCCCCCTCCGTTTCCTCAGTGTTCCAGCGAAGCCCAATGCAAACTGAAGGAACAACACATCATTTTCCACTTGGGGACGCTAAAGCCCTCTGGGTTCAATTTGCGTTCAATAATTTTAGGGCCTAAACTCCCCCATGTCCCAGCTCCCTACCCCACACATCAGGCTTTGTTACCACATAGCCTGCAATTCCACACTCCCTGTTGTTAGTCACTAACAGTCCCCATTAACAACTATTCTCCCTCCCAGCCTGATCATTAGCAATTCCTTTGTCTGCCCAACTGTCTTGCTCTCTCTTTGAACTCTATCATATTATTTACACCCCACCCCACCCACTTCCCTATTTGCTGCATATAAACTGACATTTTCCCAGACACCATCAGTTCTAAGGAAGGGTCATCAGAACCAAAACATTAATTCTGTTTTACCCTTTACAAATGCTGCAAGACCTGCTGAGCTTTTCCAGCAACTTTGTTTTGTTCTAGGGTATGTCACTTGTACAATTTGACACCAGACAACCAACGCCAGGGGAAAGCCTGGGCTACTTTCACTGGACTGTAGAACTACCAGCACCTGACACTGACCACCTGAGATGTTATGAACTGAGCCCAAGGCGCTGAACTGATTGGAGGTTGCCATTTACCTATTGTGCCAGGGCTCCTCGGTTATAATGTGTCTTCTGTGACTTGACTCCCTATAAACTTGAGGACATGGACGGTTGCTCAAAGCACAGGCTGGTACATGGTGCAGGACTGATACTGATGTAGCACAGTGTTGTAACATACCCACCCCTTCAACTGATCCCTGCTGGCAGCAAAGACAAGCTGCCTGGCTTTGTGTCTGTACAGAAGAGTGAGGCAAAATACAACTATTGTAAACCTTAAGGCCTGGCTGAGGGGGGCAAAGCTCAAAATAGCAAGGCAGCAATGCCCTGGACCCTCTGGACACCCTCCAAAGCGAACACATCTTTCCTTTGATATGGGCCCAAAATTGCTCACAATATACTAAATACTGTCTGACCAGAGCTTTATACAGCATCGGCCATATACCTCCGCCCTTGCATTTTACTCTTGTAAACTCTTGTCCAGTAAGTGTTTGAGTTTGCACAAGGTGAGTGAGCATTAAGGGATTCAATGTTTAGATGCACCCTGGCTGAAGTCAGGGTGTCCGCCCCCATACGCAAAGTGCCCTTGCAGCAGCGATTCAATGAGATGTGCCAATGTGTTCCAAAGCGCAGCATTGAAAGTGGGTCAGAAATGTGCCATGAGGGTGTGATGAGGCTGGTACAGGACCAATGCCAAAGGTTCATGAAGAGGGGTGTTTGCAGTCACTGCCCATGGAGTAGTTGCCCTTAGATGCTTGCTCCTGATGTCCACGATGATGGTCTGGAGAAGCAGATGGTGGAGTGGACAATACCTCCTCTGGCTTTCTCATCTTGGGAATTGTCACAGTCCAGATTTGATCAGTTCGGTGGGAAAATAGGAAACTGCACATTAGTGAGGTGAGTTGCAGTAATAATGAGATGCTAACACATGCTAATAGGCCTTTCACCATTCAGTAGAGAGGATGACTTCAAGATGTTTAACACTTATCTGGAAAATAGTTGTTTTTGATCTCAACATTGAAAAGCTCCTGACTGGCCATCTCATTCCATTTTCCAAAATTTTGGGATGGGGCCCATTCAAAGCCACTTGTTAAATATTCTAAAATAACCACAGTAACTTTGCAATCTTTTTTTAATGTGGTTACAGTAGCTGATGCTTTCACTGAAACTCAGAAAAAAATGGCCTATGTCATTTTTTCTGAAAAAGGGTCCCGACACGAAATGTCAGTTTTCCTGCTCCTCTGACGCTGCCTGGCCCATTGTGTTCCTCCAGCTCTACACTTTGTTATCTCTGACTCCAGCATCGGCAGCCCTTACTATCTCTTATAAAACTGAACTTAATGCCTATCTCTAGAGGTCCTGAGTAGCCAATAATTTTCTGTAAGTGATTGGGTGTACAACTGGGTTACTGTCTCAGAACAAATAAAGTCCATGAGAGACACTTGAAGACCAAAGCAGAGCTGATAGGTTCCCTGAAGGACCAAGACAACTATTTGGGTTTTAATTATAACTTACCACATCATGGGTAACTGGATTTATTGAATATTATAATTTGTCACAGTGGAATTAGAACTCTGGATTTCAAGTACATCCCTATAATCATACACTATTGATGCATGTAATTGCTATTAATTGTATGTCACTTCATTTGTGAAATTTTCCTATTTTTCTCCAGAAAATCATGATACAAATATTTGAAATAATTTAAAACATCAGCTGACTGCTTTATCATCACAAAAATTGAAAGAAAGCTATTTGTCCCAAAGTTATTTTCATTTTATTTTACCTGCTGAAACAGCACTAAGATTGTTTCAGTCACTACTAAAGAACAATGGCCTAATATTGCTATTTAAATAAAACAGATAAAAATACATTTTAACAGAACAACAGACAACTAGACAAGAGCTTATTATACCAAGCTGGTACATTTCAACCAGATGCCTGGTAAATGTCACAGCATCAACAGTCCTTCAAACTTATAACTCAGAAATTTTAATCCAGAGAATTGTTAATCTTTTACAACAATTCCTCAAGAAGGGGAATATTCCAGTGTTACATCTTGGATTGGAACCTTTACTCTCGCTCAAAGCCTGTGGTAAATATTTTGATGTAACCACAGTAACCTTGCAATTTTTTTAAACAATGGTTATGATGACTGAAGCTTTCACTGAAATACAGAAAAATAACAAATTACAGTAAGTCACCTAAACCATTCAAAAGTAGACAAGTGGAAGGACAGCACAGTTAGTAAAATATATTGTTGGAATGAAGCATATGACATTAGCAACACAGGTTTGTAGAGCAGGAAGTGGCGAATTTAGTCCTTTCAAGCTGCTCTATTGTTCAATATGATCATGGCTAATTTGGTTACAGTCTCAACCCCTCTTTTCTATCTACCCTTTCCTATTACATATTATCTCATTTCATAGAATCCCTACAGTGTGGAAACAGGCCATTCGAACAAGCCCACACCAACTGTGCAAAGAGCACCACACCCAGACTCTATCCCTATATTTCCCACAGCTAATCACCTAAATTACACATCCATGAACACCTTGGGCAATTTAGCACGGCCAATCCACCTAACCTGCATATCTTTGGACTGTGGCAGGAAACCAAAGTACCCAGAGGAAACCCATGCAGATACGAGGAGAACATGCAAACTCCACACCGACAGTCGCCCAAGGGTGAAATCGAACCCGGGTCCCTGGTGCTGTGAGGCTGCAGTGCTAACCACTGAGCCACCGTGCTGCTGGCCTAGAGCAAGTTCAATGGTCTAGCCTCCACTGTTTTCTGAGGGAGCTTAATTCCACAGAATAATGACGAGCTGATGAATAGAAACTCCTCGTTTTTATCTTAGAAGGAAGACCCTCTTATTCTTGAACCGTCCTCTGCTTCTGGTCTTTCCCACAAGGGGAACGTCCTCCCAGTATCCACGCTATCATGATCTCTCAGGATCATGCATGCTTCAATAAGAAATCCCAGCAACAAATTCTGGACTGATGTGAACTTGCTGAACTTGCTGAAAGCATGAGAAGAGGGTTGGGTTCCACTACAATGCCACCACATGGATCAATGCTTCTTTTAGGAAGGAACAACTTGCATTTTCAAAGCATTTCAATGACCTGAAGACAGTTGGCTCACTCTGGAGTACTTCTCCAGTGCAGTGCCTGCTGTAATGTCAGAAGATGTGACAACCAATGTGCATATAGGACTGTTCCACAATATTTGTGACCACCTTATCTGGTGTTAAGGGTTGAAATTTTCAGCCAAAGAATGATGTGAGCAATAGAGAGTCAGTTGGGAAAGTATGGCAAGATCAGAAAGATGAGATTCTTGACGTTGAGGTAAAGAAGACCAAATTTCCACCCAAGGTTTGACCAGCGAGTCAAGAATCCAACAGCAGAAAAAAATTAAATCTCATCCTTGCACATATTGATATTTTATTTTCCTTTATTCATTCACAGGGTGAGGGCGTCGCTGGCTAGGCAGCATTTGTTGGCCATCCCTAATTGCCCAGAGGGCAATTATGAGTCAACCACACTGCTCCACTGCTCACATCTTGACCAGCAGTGTCTCAGGGCGCACTCCAATCAGCATGGAGATCTGCTCACTGCAAGTGAAAAGGGATTATCATATGCCACCCTTGTCATGGAGGGGACATTGTTCACAGGGATTGGAGGGAGCACCTGGGATGCAGAGGGAACAAGAATTGAAAAGGGAAACAATCGACATTTAAGGTTACCTCGGGAGGGAGTCATCAACAGTCACCACCATCCTGGCTTCAATGATGGGACAATGTAACACAATGACTGGTAAAGTTAGAGAGTAAAACAGGGCTGAGAAATAAGGATGTAAATTTAAAAATTGGATGGGAATGTGTGGAGTCAGATCTGAGAGTGCAAGGAGGAAACATGGAAGTTTGGCAGAGACTCGGCTGAGCCTATAACTCTATCTGCTAAGCAGGATCAACGTTGCTTTCCATTCTCAGCCAAATCATAAATGTGGAATCAAAAGATAAAATAGACATAACCAAACCCAGAGTGGACAGAGTAAATATTTTGATTTTTTTTGCCTGAGATCATAGCTCTACTTGTGATCAATGTAAGGCCTTTCAAGGGGCAATTGCATTCATCAGCACTTACACAATGCGGGTTGGAGACATCTGTAGTCATAGGCCTCCGCATGTGAAACACACGCATTGGCCAGCTCTATGGGTACAACAACTGGTCACGGGCAACTTCATTACAAATTCTCAAAGTCATCCCTGTGAAGCAATATAATCACAGGTAATATTAAATGTGTTACCTGGGGACTGCAATTCACAAAGACAAGGCAAGGTCTCAAAGGCTATACAAAGCCATGGAGCTGATTTCCTTCACCTTGAACTATACGTTTTCGCCAACAGGCTCTTATTTTGTAGTCTACATGGATGACGTGAGGATTCAGGCAAGGATTCTGCAGTCTTACCATGTTTCCAATCTCAGGCATCAAGTTTTATGCCTAGAAACAGTTGCAGTTTCTAAAAGCAATACTCAAGTTGCTTTTTGGGACCAACCTTATTATCACAGCAGAAATTGACATATATAAGCAGTGTCATGAGTCAGCAAATAACGACTATAGTCACAAACTGTGACAGGGCTAAAATCTGAGTTTTAAATGGCGGGTTAAATTGAAAGGAGTACAGTTAGTACTTTAATGATCTTTTTCATTGCTAGATGCACACCTTTAAAGAATGGTTCTCATGCAAAGAATTTTAAAAGCCCTCAAGCATGTGCTACAGTTTCTATGGAAACCATTTATAATGTTTAATCTTACTCAAATATAAAAGATAATAATAGTAACATGCCCACCTCCTCAAGAGCAAATAAAATCTAAACAAAACATGATGAATTCTGAGCTAGATGCTTACAACGAAAGGAGAACTCACAGAAAAATACAATCATTTGAGCTTCATTTGCATTCATGCAGCATTTTTAATAAAGAAAATGTTTCTCCAAACACCTAAAGGTGAAATGATTATAGAAAATATAGAGAAGTGATCAAACCTTTATTAAGGAAGTAAGTTTTAATACGCATATTAAAAGAGGAAAGGGAGATGGATAGGAGGCATGTTTTGGGAGAGAACTCTAGAGATGAGCTTAATAACTGAAGATATGTTCGCCATTGATGAGATGAAAGGGGTTGGGGGCTGAACAGAAAATTATACAGTAAGTGTTGACAGGAGATGGATGGGGAAGAGTTGCAGTCCTACAAGAAGCTGCAAAAATAGAAGGTTGACCTTGAGGAACTCTTGACCTAAAAATCCTGGCACACATTTGGTCCTGCAATGCAGCACTTTCTGGTGGTTGGTTGGCAAGCAACAACAAGAGCATTGGCAAGGTGGCAGGGATGGGATTAGTAATGCTGTCATCCTGATTGAGGAGAGCAGCTCAGTGTTCCTTAGAACTAGAGCCATTCTCTTGGGGGTGAAGACTCAGCAATCCCACTTGTTTGTGGTGGAACAGATAGATGGACAAATGCTGTGACCCCTGGAAACCTCTTTCTACCAAAACCATCAAACACTATATTAGCAGCAGTCTGAACTTCCAAGAAACTCTGTGACCTTTGACGGAAGCTATGACATGACGATCAAATGGTACATCATGGTATCTTCCATATATCTGTTGATACAGAAGACCACATATTCTATTTTGGAAAAATATGTTCTGTTAAAAGATGATGACAAGCGAAGTACTAATGAGTGGCCAAGGATGAATTTTTAAACAGGGAAGGAAACATATTATAACAGCAAAGGAAATAATGACAAGTGAGTAGATAAATAAAACTAAATAAAAATTAAAAAAGAAATTACAAACAGTCAAATATGAAACTAAATTATCAAGAAACATAAAACAAAATATGAAAATATTTTAAGCTATAAGAATAAAAAATGTTTTGAAGAAGTGTCCCGACCCAAATCGTCAGCTTTCCTGCTCCTGTGATGCTGCCTGGTCTGCTGGGTTCATCCAGCTCCTCACCTTGTTATTTTAATGAAAAAAGTAAGCTGCACTGGGAATTTGATTTTAAATGACACCATCAGAGGCAATAATGAAGACATGAGAGAAGTATTAATTAATTATCTAGCTTCAGTATTTACTGGAGAAATGGAATGGTTTCACATCAGTTGACATCGGATAATAAAATTAGAAATGAGATTAATACATTTAAGATAAAGAGATCGTATATGAAATTTTAAAAAAATCAGACTTGAAAGAAGATAAATCCCCTGGCCCGTGTGATTACAGCCATGCATTCCAAAAGAATCTGGGGAAAACATAGCAAGGGCATTTACCGTACATTTTGCAGAATTTGTGAGAAAAAGGTTTGTGCCAGAAGAATTTACCTATATTTAAAAGGGAACTATTGCTCATAATGTACATCAATTGTTTTTCATATAGGAATCAAAAATACAAATTCCATATTTGTAAATGATATCAATATTAAAGAGGACTGCAAGAAGTTCTAACTAGTAATATAAAAGAAGAATGCAAGACTTTTTTTTAGATGCACAAAAAGTAATAACAGAGTGGTAAGAGGGGACATTGGACAGCTGGAAAATGAGACTGGAGAAGTAGTAATGGGGAACAAAGAAATGGCAGAGGATATAAATACCTACATTGCATCAGTGGGAGACACCATTCACGCACCAGAACTTCAAGAGAGTCAGGGACCAGAGGTGAATGGCGATCACTAAGGAGAAGGTAGTGGAAAAGCTGAAAGGTCTGAAGGTGGATAAATCACCAAAACCAGATGGACCCCAGCGTTCTGAAGGAGAAAGCTGAGGAGGTTGTAGTGGCATTGGTCGTGATCTTTCAGGAATCACTGGAGTCAGAATCAGTCCCAGAAGATGGGAAAAAATGGCAAACGTAACACCATTGTTTAAGAGGGGCAGGAGAAAGAAGATGGGAAACTATAGGCTGGTTACCCTGACTTTGGCCATTGATAAGATTTTAGAATTCATCATTAAAGACAAGATTGCAGAGTACTGAGGTATGGTGAAATAGGGCTGAGCCAGCACATCTTCGTCAAGGGGAGGACTTGCTTGACAAATCTGTTAGAATTCATTGAGGAGGTAATGAGCTAGTGGACGTGCTCAATTTAGATTCTGAGCAGGTCTTTGACAAAATGTTGCACAGGAGATTGCTAAATAAGAAAAGAGCCTATGCTTTTAGGGCCAAGGTACTGGCATGGGTGGAGGATTGGCTAACTGGCAGAAGGCAGAGAATGGGAACAAAAAGTCCTTTTTCAGGATGGCATCTAGTGGCTATTGGAGTTCCATAGGAGTCTGTAGAGGGTTTATATAGAGGGTTTCTCTCTGTGGTGATATTGGTGAGTTGTAGTCACTAGGTTACCGCTCTGACTTTCATATCAGAACTGATGCCATCAAATCTCTTTTCCACTGCCTTGGAAAATAGCAACCTGTGTGTTAATATGGTGAGATTAAGGAGCTACATGATGTTTGTTTATGCAAATTGGCTCCTCACCACTGACTAGCAACATCGTCATCTAGCTGTTGGAACATTAAACTGAAAATTGGAATTTGTTTCATCGATATTGAGAACTTCATTCTTTTTATTCTCACTATATTTTTCTAACTGCCTCCTCAATGCACTTGTTGTTTAAAGGCTGCAAAAACTCCACCAATAAATTTTCGTAACTTTTAGTGAAGCAAATTGCTTGAGTTTCCTAATAGAACTTGGTAGGGTAAGATTTTTGTCTCTGGTACCATTATTACAACTGCAAACAAGGAAATGCATTGTCTTTTTTTACTTCCATTAATATAATAGTCAGAACATTAAATCTAAATGTTTGATAAATTAACAATCTTGCCAATTATCCACTTTATCTATGTTAGCTTCAGAGAACCTGAAATACCTGTCAACCAGATATATTTCATAAACAATAAAATTATTGACAAGCCCAGCAGGTCTGGCAGCATCTGTGAAGGAGAAAACAGAGTTAACATTTCGGGTCCGGTGAGCCTTCCTCAGAACTGATGGTGGCTGGGGAAACATCAGTTTATATCATATAAGTTTATATCATATTGAGGAAGGGTCACCAGATTCGAAATGTTAATTCTGTTTTCTCCTTCACAGATGCTGCCAGACCTGCTGAGCTTTCCCAGAAACTTTGTTTTTGTTCCTGATTCACAGCATCTGCAGTTCTTTTCATTTTTATTTAATAAAATTATTGATTCGTTTTAAGCATAAGATTCATTCAACAAAGATGGAAAGCTGGTTAACACAGTTTGTAATGTGAATGTATAAATATTAACCTTCTCAATAAAGTATCATACATGCATATGCACATGGTTTAAAGAAAGAATAAAGAATGGATCTGGAGAGATCAACGTTGATTAAAAAAAGCCAAATAATTGCTAATTCTCCAAAGAAAATGATTAAATATAAATTGTTCCAGGTGGCATCTGGTCTGGTATCCAAGCACACATTGACAAGCCACTAATTACATGAGGATGTTACGGAGATCTTCCTGGGAGCAGTTCTTTTGGCAGATTTTGAGAAGAAGTCTTCCAGATGCTTCTCAGGAGAATGGCTGCATCAATTAATTCAGCTCTCACGCTGGGCCCTGAAAAAAAAATTCTCAAGAAAGGGCTATGAGGTTTGTTTCTTGGTGACTTATGCTGCAAATGGCTTTTCCCAGCATTATCCATACATCACAAAACTCCTGACAGCATAGACCCAGGCATGTGACTTCTCTGTAAATAAGTCAGTTTCACAATCTGTAAGGCTCTTTACTTAATTGTCTCTTCCAGTAAATGTTGATGAAAAAATGTCCAAAGTGATCTTCCATCAAAATTTACTTTAAATAAAAACATAGGCAATGCCACAGTGTTTCAAATGAGCGATTTTTCATAATCTTTTGTACGTAAGTCCTCAAAAAATATGAATAATGAAAACACTGTCATAACAGCATAACTCCTCACCACAGGTCTTTCAGAAAGCTAACACTGGATCAGGTAAAGTGATCACTGCAGCAAATTCTACGTTGAGGAAATATTACTTCACTCAATTTCACTGGCTCATCATTGAATTAACCAGCTTGGTGATTCAGCAAACTCCTGAACTGACTATTGCAGAAAGTTCAATAACAAGTTCCTCCCAAAGAAATGCAAACTTTTTTTCAATATATAGCCCAGAATTTTCCAATTGTCAGGTAAAATAATATTTCAAGTGAGATTTATGGTGTCTGGTGCACCATAGCTCAAAGTGATTGTTCTCATTCAATCTCCTACACTTCACCTCATTAATTATGGAAAAAGGCTCTTGGATGTTCTTACTGGAGAATCACATAGCAGGAGAGGTGGACGTGTTTGCCAGTACTGGGCTTTTCTAGTTTCACCCTACTTGCATTGTATTTAAACCCCACCTACACACCAATTCAGCCATTAACCCTCACACTGTGGTGCTCACTTGTCATGGTATAGAGGAAAAGGAAAGTTCACTCATCCTATTGTAAGCAGGGATTGGGAGCTGTACTGGATGATAGACAGAACGTTTATGTTTTGTTTGATTAGATTAACAAAGGATGCTATGACACCAGGTCAAGTCAAGATCCAAAATTCAGCCTGGGTCAGCGCGGTGTCACGGATGAATTGAGATATCAGCAGTTCAAAACGAAGGGTGTATTTACACAAGGGTGTAATTACCACCACAGAGACAGGAAGGACAGCAGATGATGGGAGCTAGAATTAATAAACATGGAACTGGAAAAACGCAGCGAGACAGAAAGCATCCAAGGAGCAGGAAAGTCAATGTTTTGGGCCAAAATCCTTTGTCAGGGCTGGTGCACAGGGAGAGCCCAGAAATAAATAGAGGGAAGATGGTGGGGCTGGGGGAGGGTAGGTGAGATGGATCTCCATCTCATCTACCCTCCCCAAAGCCTCTTCCCCTCCTATTTTTTTCTGGGCTCCCCTCCCTCTCTCCAGACCTGAAGAAGGGTTTTGGCCTGAAACATTGACTTTCCTGCTCCTCAGATGCTTTCTGACCGCCTGGGCTTTTTCACTTGCGAGTGCCACCATCTTCTCTCTGATACATCCCAGAGCCACCAACACTTGAACTGTACAAGATGCACACACATGCACCAAGGCTCACGTACTCCAACTCTCAGTATTCTATACAACATGTCAGCACTATAGAGTTCATCCACTAATACCTACTAACCCTGCCTACCCTCTGCACTTGCAACTCACTCACTGTGAATGCCTCACCATCTCTCCTTCTCTTGCATCACCACTAACTGGTCTTATGTCCACTTCCATTGGTCCACAAAGAACAAAGAATAGAAAACTAAGAACAGAGAAGAAAGAACAGTACAGCACAGGAATGGACCCTTCAGCCACCCAAGGCTGTGTTGAGATATGAAGCCTTTCTAAACTAAAAACATTTTGCCTCTACACAGTCCCTCTATTCCCTGCCTATTGATATATCCATTTAAGATGCTTTTTGTTATTCTATCCGGCTCCAACATCTTCTCCGGGCAGCACACTCCAGGCACTTACAATCCACAGATAACTGATCAACATGACAGAGCAGGACATCTAAATTAGTTCCTGTGAGTCAGTAGGAACTACCGATGCTGGAGTCGGAGATAACAAGGTGTAGAGCTGGATGAACACAGGAGGCCAAGCAGCATCAGAGGATTCTGGAATTCTGACATTTTGGATCTGGACCCTTCTTCAGAAATTTCTGATGTTGCTGGGCCTGTGGTGTTCATCCAGCTCTACACTTTATTATCTTAAGTTAGTTCCTGTACCTGTGTTTCAGGGAGTGGAAGAAAATGGCAGGGAGACCTGTGAATCAGGGATCTTCACCTGCAACTTTTCCTATGAAGGCTGTGGGGCAGCCACTGGAGGCCTCTGCCCTGATGGACTTGCCAACAATGTTGTAACTGTTGTTTCGTTCAATGTTGTCTTCAGATTGGAAGCAAGTCCACAAGGACTCCAGCCGTGCGATCTCCACTATCACATGAATGAGCAGATAATCTATGGGGAAATATCAGAAAATAACACTATTTCACTGATGAAACTCCTGAACCCCCACTTCAATTGCAATGAGGCTTCATATTATGCCCTCACAAAGCGTGGCATGGCAGCTTCCCAAGGAAGTAAATGTCATGTGTATGTAAACAGCTCAGAAGTGTGTCACCTCATCCAAAGGAAGCCGAGGTTTTCTTGTTGCACTTAGCTGGATCCAGGGGTGGGGGGCATGCAGTGTGTAGAATTTTGCTGGTAAACCAAGGTGATAGCTTGCCCAACAATAAAAGGCAACCTTCCACATCGTGGACCAGGTCCTTGCATACTTACAGTTCAATGGGCAAAAGCAGTAAGTGAAATATATTGTCTTTTAATGCTGATTAGGGAATATGTTTGTGAAGCAGAAAGCTCTAGTGCTGTTTTTAAGTGCCTTTGTCTGATTATATTTGCATATTTGACATGAAAAGAAGGTTATTAGGTGTGGGTAATGTAACAGGCATGAAAGTTACTCAACGGCTTTCTTGTCCAGAATTTCATTGCAGAGGTAGCGAGGAGAGTGTAAATTTTTCTCCAGGACAAATTTTCTTAATTATTTTCCCCTCTCACCATTTCTCTCATCATTTCCAGGGAGAGCAACATCGCTCCGCTGACCCCATCTATAGGTTATGGTGTGACATCATCAGATTGGATGGAGTTAACATTATGTCTTTCAGTACCATTCTTGAATTTTTTTAAATTCATTCATTTGTGGGATGTGGGACATGGGTGTCGCTGGCTGTCCGGCATTTCTGGCCTATCCCCTAGTTGCCCTTGACAAGGTGGTGGTGAGCTGCCTTTTTGAACCGCTGCACTCCTCCTGCTGGGGGTTGACCCACAATGCTATTAGGGAGGGAATTCCAGGATTTTGACCCAGCGACAGTGAAGGAACGGCGATATATTTTCAAGTTAGGATGTGAGTGGCTTGGTGGGGGACTTGCAGGGGGTGGTGTTCCCGTGTATCTGCTGCCCTTGTCCTTCTAGATGGCATTGGTCATGGGTTTGGAAGGTGCTATCTGAGGATCTGTGGTGAATTTCTGCAGTGAATCTTGTAGGTAGTACACACTGCTGCTACTGAGAATCCGTGGTGGAGGGAGGGAATGCTTGTAGATGTAGTGCCAATCAAGCTGGCTGTTTTGCCCTGGATGGTGTCAAGCTTCTTATGTGTTGTTGGGGCTGCACTCATCCAGGCAAGTGGGGAGTATTCCATCACACTCCTGACTTATGCCTTGTAGATGGCGTACAGGCTTTGAGGAGTCAGGAGGTGAGTTATTAGCTGCAGTATTCCCAGCTTCTGGCCTGCTCTTGTAGCCACTGTGTTAATGTGGTAAGTCCAGTTGAGTTTTTGATCAATGGTAAGTCCCAGGATGTTGATAGTGGGGGATTCAGTGATGGTAACACCATTGAATGTCAAGGGCCGCTGGATAGATTATCTCTTATTGGTGATGGTCATAGCCTGGCATTTGTGTAGCACGAATTTCACTTGTCAGCCCAAGCCTGGATATTGTCCAGATCTTATTGCATGTGAACATGGACTGCTTCAGTATCTGAGGAGTAACGAATGGTGCTGAACATTGTGTAATCATCGGTGAATATCCCCACTTCTGACCTTTATGATGAGGGAGGGTCATTGATGAAGCAGTTGACGATCACTGGGCTGAGGACACTACCCTGAGGAACTTCTGCAGAGATATCCTCGAGCTGACATGATTGATCTCCCACAATCACAACCATCGTCCTGTGAGTCAAGTATGACTCCAACCACTGGAGCGTTTTCCCCCTGATACCCATTGATTCCAGCTTGGCCGCGGCTCCTTGAGCCACACTCAATCGAATGCATCCTTGATATCAAGGGCTGTCACTCTCACCTCCCCTCTGGAATTCAGCTCTTTTGTCCATGTTTGAACCAAAGCTGTAATGATATCAGGAGCTGAGTGGCCCTGGCGGAACCCAAACTGGACATCACTGAGCAGGTGTTGCTCGATAGCACTGCTACTGACACCTTCCCTCACTTTACTGATGTTTGAGAGGAGCCGAACAGAGTGGTGATTGGTCAGGTTGGATTTGTCCTGCTTTTTGTGTACAGGACATACTTGGGCAACTTTCCACATTGTCAGGTAGACACCAGTGTTGTAACTGCACTGGAACAGCTTGGCTAGAGGAGCGGCAAGTTCTGCAGCACAAGTCTTCTGTACTGTTGCCAGAATGATGTTAGGGCCTGTAGCCTTTGCAGTATCCAGTGTCTCCAACTGTTTCTTGATATCACATGGATTGAATTGAATTGGCTGCAGATAGGTATCTGTAATGTTGGGGACCACTGGAGGAGGCCAAGATGGATCATCCACTCGGCACTTCTGGCTGAAGACTGCTGCAAATACTTCAGCCTTATATTTTGCACTGATGTTCTGGGCTCTTCCACCATTGAGGATGGGGATAATTGTGCAGCCCCCTCCTCTAGTGAGTCATTTAATTGCCCACCACCATTCATGACTGGATGTGGCAGGACTACGGAGGTTTGATCTGATCTGTTGGTTATGGGATCGCTTAGATCTATCACTTGCTGCTTTCGCTGTTTCATGTGCCGGAGTACAGTTCTGCTCCTGTTGATGGCCCACAGTGCCTCATGGATGCCCAGTCTTGAGTTGCTGGATGTGTGCGAAGTCTGTCCCATTTAGCACGGTGATAGTGCCACACAACACGATGGAGGTTGTTCTCAATGTGAAGGCAGGACTTTGTCTCCACAAGGACTGTGCAATGGTCACTCTTACTGATACTGTCATGGACAGGTGGAACTGCAGCTGGCAGATTAGTGAGAATGAGGTCAGGTATGTTTCTCCCTCTTGCTGGTTCCCTCACACCCTGCCACAGACCCAGTCTAGCTGCTATGTCCTTTAGGACCTGACCAGCTTGATCAGTAGTACTGCTGCTGAGCCACTCTTGGTGGTGGACATTGAAATCCGCAACCCAGAGTACAGTTTGTGCCCTTACCATCCTCAGTGCTTCCTCTAAGTGTCATTCAACATTGAAGAATCATCAGCTGAGGGAGGAAGATATGTGGTAATCAGCAGGAGGTTTCCTTGCCCATGTTTAACTTGAACCCATGAGACTTCATGGGGCCTGAGTCAATGTTGAGGATGCCGAGAGCAACACCCTCCAGACTGTGTACCACTGTGCCGCCTCCTCCGCCGTGTCTGTCCTCCTGGTGAGACAGGACCTATCCAGGGATGGCGATGGTAGTGTCTGGGACATTGTCTGTTAAGTATGATTCTGTGAGTACGGCTATGTCAGGCTGTAGCTTGACTAGCCTGTGAGGCAGCTCCTCCCAATGTTGGCACTAATCCTCAAATGTTAGTGAGGAGGACTTTGCAGGATCAACAGGGCTGTTTCTGCCATTGTCTTTTCCAGTGCCTAGTTTGATGCTAGGTGATCTGTCCGGTTTCGTTTCTTTGAGACTTTGTAGCATTTGGTGCAACTGAATGGCTTGCCAGGCCATTTCAGAGGGCATTCGAGAGTCAACCGCATTGCTGTGACTCTGGAGTCAGCAGTTCCAAACACTATTCTGATCTATTCTCAAAAGTATAACCACTTTCATCTCATAACTTATCCTAGCTCTCTACCATTCTTAATTTCCATGTCAGTCACATCAACTCTTAAAAAGTACTGAACAGTTTTGATTTGTACAATCCTATTGTGCCTAACTATAACTGAAAGAAACAAAATGTAAATATGTATCATGAACGTCCAAATGTAACTTATCCTTTGTGAAAAAAATCTGTAATTTTTTTCACCCTTTTGATGTCGCTCCAGTTGCAACTCTTGATTACCAAACAGAAAAGTTGTGGCATACTGCAACATTTTTCAAATTCATAGGCTCGGCTATGAGTGACATAAAAATCCTTGACTAAACGTCCCAGGAGTTGAAAAATGGCAGTAGTGATCTTTCTTGAAATATACCTAAACACCTCTTCTTCTGTTGCTTACAAAATAATATAAACTGTATACCTCCGAAGCATCATCTGCTCTGATTTCCTTGCATGTTTATGGACGGTTGGAAGGCATTCACATGCAGTATACAGAAGGAGACTGAGGGAGAATGTGGTTACAGGGAGCAAATCACATCATGTGTGTTTCTCAGAACAAAACGTGATGCAAGCCTTAGGTTTCTGCAAAAGAAAAAGTCTGTGAAGAGAAAGCTGCTGAAGCCAAAAGCTCATGACAGGTCGAAGGATAATTTTAGTTTACATAGTTGCTGCATCATTAAATTGTTCGCATATCATGCTCAGAATATTCTGAGCTATATTTGCTGGTATTTTATCTCTCTTCGCAAATATATTTGTCTGATACTTTGGAATTCAATGAAAGATGATAATCTTGTGAAAACGCTTTAAGTGAACTCAGTATAAGTTTATAACTTTTATACCAAACTCTAACCTTAAGCTTTAAACAGTGGTTGTAAAAGAATTAAACATTTCATGATCTATTAAAATGTAAAATAAATTTAGATTAGTTGCTGCAACATCTTGTAGGCCTTTTAAAAAGTAATAAGGTGATTTATACATACACACATATTCGATATGTCAGTAGAGTAGTGGTCATGGCACTGTGGACGTAAGCCAGAGGCCTGGTGTATTGGGTGGAGGATGCTGCAATAGATTTTGAATGCTGATATCAGACTAAGTGACCATCAAACTTTCACTGATTGTTGTACAGCCCATTAAGTACATTAGAGTCCTTTAGGGAAATGAATCTGCCACCCATATCCAAGATAACAAAGCTCCTGAGATACTGCTTGGCCTGCTGTGTTCATCCAGCCTCACATTTTGTTGTCTTGGATTCTCCAGCATCTGCAGTTCCCATTATCACTGCCACCCATATCTGCCCTGAACTTTATGTGGCTCCAGATCCACAGCAATGTAGTTAATTCTTAATTGGTCCAGCAAATCCATCAGTTCAAGAGCGGTTAGGGATGGGCAACAAATGCTGATTGTCAGTGATTCCCAAAACCCCTGAAAGAACTTTTTTTTTAAATGACCATTACAAACAGAGTTTTTCTGTCTTTAAATACAAGTGTTAATTTGTCATAAACCTGATGGTGATTTACCTTGATGATCACTACACCTAATTGGAGAGATAATGTTGAAAAGGAGAGTCTTTCAAGATAACCTCAACCAATAAAGGAATTGAATTCAAACCATTGGCATCACTCACCAGCTATTGCACCTAAGTGAGCTAATTGCCTGATTTTCTTCTAAATATAAACAAATAAATTGAAAGCTGGAAATCAGTCTTGTAAAACCTGCAAATTTACTTTTGTCTAAGAAAGAACAAGCTCAAAATTTTCACGCAAATGTTTTAATCACAGCACCGTTATTTTAGTGGGATCTTTAATTTTATTGCATTTTGTACTTCAATAAACAACAAATTTGAATAAAATAAAAGATTACGGGAAATGGTGATAACGTCTCTTGATGAAGGAAGAGAAAAAGTAATATTTCTGCTATGCTGAATGTGGCAAGTCTGAGGGACGGCATTTTGTTACAACTCTTGCTAGTTTTTTGTTATTTTTACTTCTTTATCAATTTTGAATTGTGGGCTGGAAATGACATGTCACCTTTGGAACATCCCGTGGTCAAAGGAAAAGAACAGACCAAACAAGCTTTGTTAGTTTGTGAGGCCAAGTTACGAGGCTATTAGCAAGCTGATTCTTGATGACAAAAGTTCTAATTGATGCAGCAACTTAGGGAAGAACATAATGAGTAAACAGACAGCAGGCATTGGCTATTAACAAGGTCAGAATTTAGCCCAACAAGGCTAGAAGAGAAACTATGTTCAAGCAGATGGCAGCCTCAAGAAAATTTGATCTGTGTATCAGAGCGGAACCAGAATTGAAGTTGTTTTTTGAACTATGTTTTCTGAGATCAAAGATGATGGGAACTGCAGATGCTAGAGAGTACGAGATAACAAAGTGTAGAGCTGGATGAACACAGCAGGCCAAGCAGCATCTTAGGAGCCCGAAACATCAGCTTTTGTGCTCCTAAGGTGCTGCTTGGCCTGCTGTGTTCATCCAGCTCTACACTTTGTTATCTATGTTTTCTGAGAGATGGTTCTGGGCTGCTGCTAACACAGCATGAAGATTTAAAAGCTCCCTGCCTGACCTGATACACCAGTTTCTGGAAACCCAACGAGTAGAAAGCAAAGGTAAAATTTACTGCTACCTTTGCCTGGGTGAACTGAGGAGGTGGCCCATAATAACATTTCAATAAAGCATGAAGGAGCCCATATGGAGATAGTAAGAACTGCCAATGCTGGAGTCAGAGATAACACTGTGTGGAGCTGAAGGAACACAGCAGGCCGGGCAGCATAAGAGGAGCAGGAAAATGACATTTCAGGTTGGGACCCTTCCTCAGAAATGGGGAGCCCACATTACTGCCCATGAAACAAAGTGAAAGCCATTTAGACAATCTGCCCAGTTTTCTTTCTTTTCTTTTATCCATCCCCTAATTCTGTTTGTTTGCCTATCTTTTATGTGAATAAGGTCTTAAAACAAATGTTTGAGGTTTAAAGCCTTGACATTAATCAGCTTATCATGTTGTTTAATTTTCTTTCTGCTGATGTTATTGTGTATTTAATAAAGAGTTAAGTCTTTTGTTTAAGATGCAAAACTTGTGTCTGGGAATTAATTACAAACAAAAATAGAAATTGATGGGAAAAAATCAGCAGATCTGGCAGCATTTGTGAAGAGAAATCAGAATTAATGTTTTGGATTGAGTGACCCTCCCGCAGACCCAAAATGTTAATTCTGATTTCCATCCACGGGTGCTGCCAGACCTGATGAGCTTTTCCAGCAATTTCATTTTTTGTTTTGAACTTACAGCATCTGCAGTTCTTTGGATTTTATCTGGAAACGAATTATTTGCAAAGTTTGGGAATGGTTAATCAAGAGTACAGTTCAGAATCATTGGAGTGACTTTTGGGCTGATTTAATTTTACAGTGTTGTGAATACAGACGTGGAAAGTCTGATTTGGTTTTCCTATCTGTTTGCATATCTGGAGCGTTGACGTGGAAAATATAAGCTAAAAAATATCATCTTCCTATTTTGTAATTGGTAAGTGACACCATCAAGCTATAGGGAAGTGACTGGAAGAATTCCAAAAGATTATTGAAGAAGGGAATAGAAAGCACAGCCACTTTTAGGAAATGGAGGATAATACTTGTGTAAAACACAATAGACTTTACCTTTTATTCTTTATTCACGGGATAGGGCATCGCTGGCTGAGCCAGCATGCATTGCCTGGATGGCAGTTAGGAGTCAACCACATTGCTATGGGTCTGTAGGCCAGACCAGGTAAGGACGGCAGTTTCCTTCCCTAAAGGGCATTAGTGAACCAGATGGGTTTTTCCCGACGATTGACAATGGATTCATGGTCACCATTAGATTCTTAATTCTGATATTTTATTGAATTCAAATTCCACCGTCTGCCATGGCAGGATTCAAGCCTGGATCGCTAGAACATTATCTGGGTCTCTGGATTAATAGTCTGGTGACAATACCACTAGGCCATCGCCTCCCCTACTGCTGGGATGTAGGCTTTGCTGGTTGGCCAGCAATTATTGCCCATCCTTAGAAAGTGGAGGTGACCTGCCCTCTGGAACTACAACAGTCCATGTGTTGTAGGTAAACCCACGATGACCTTAGGGATAGAATTCCAGGATTTTGTCCCAACAACGGTGAAGGAGCAGCAATATATTTCCAACTCAGGATGGTGAGTGGTTTGGAGGCGAGCTTGCAGGGGATAGTGTTCCCATGTACCGACTGGCCTTGTTTGCTGGGAGCAGTCAGGGGCTTGAAAGTTTGAGTTTGATTTATTGCTGTCATATGTAACGAGATACAATGAAAGTGTTGTTTTGTGTGCTATACAGTCAGATTCTGCTATACAGAGTGCTTTACAGTAGCAAAACAGTGTGCGGAATACCAGTGGTACAGCTGCAGGGAAGGTGCAGAGAGAGAAAGATCAAAATTACCTTTTGAGATGTCTGTTCAAAAGCCTGATAACAGCAGGGAAGAAATTGTTCTTGAATCTATTAGTACGCGTATTCAAACTTTTATATCTTCCATCCAATGGAAGAAGGTGGAAGAGAGTATAGCCAGTGTGAGAGGGGTATTGAATTACGGTGGTTGCTTTCTCAAGGCAGTGAGAAGTGTAGATGGAGTCATTGGACTGGAGGGATGGTTTGCGTGATGGACTGGTCTGTTTTCATGACCAACTGTAGTTTCTTAAAGACTTGAGAAGAGCAATTGTCATACCACACTACGATGCCAAATTTCCTTAGCATCCTGAGGAAGTAGAGATGTTGTCGTGTTGTCTAAGGGGCCTTGTTGAATTTCTGCAGTGCATTTGTAGATGGTAAACATTGCTACTACTAAGAGTTTCTGGTTGAGGGATTGGATGCTTGTGGACGTGGTGTAAATTGGATTGGCTGCTTTGTTCCAGACAGTGTCAAGCTTTTTGAGTGTTTTTGGATTTGCACTCATTCAAGCAAATCCATTGCAACGGACCCCAGAGCTTAAAAACCAGGTGGGAAAACACACCGACCCTTCATCAGAGGCTATGCTAAGGATGTTACCAAGCACGGTAATGAAATGTCTGCAGAACAACAAACCAGCTCAGTGAGCCAACCAACCTCAACAGGTAGGGAGTATTCCATCACAATCCTGATTTGACCCTTGTAAATAATGGACAAGCTTTGGGAGTCAGGCGATGAGATTGTTGCCGCAGTATTCCTAACTTCTGGCCTGCTCTTGTAGTTAGTACATTTATATAGTGAGAACAGATTGTATCTTATACCAATTTCATAAAATCTGTCCCCAGTGCTTCAGCTTAATTAAAAGACTAGGTGCTGAGCCTACATTGGTAGGCAGGATAAAAAAGGGAAAAATATATATAAATTGTGCAACTTTTCATAGAATTAAAAGCAGCATGAGTCTAAAAACGTAAAACAATTGTCTGGACCAATCCAGGTGGTTGATTTGACATTTAGAACGTGGAATTCAGTGGTCGCAGGTGTGGGTGTCCACCGGTAAAGAACCCATGCAATCTCATTGTGGCCATTTCTGGGTGGTCCATTGAAATTAAATCTCAATCTGGCAGTCTGCTGACTGTTGATGGAGTCCCAGATCTTGTACAGGGAGCTTTTCCACATGGATTTCTCCTGTGGTCCAGATGTCCCATCTTTGGGTGCAAATGCCAGTCAGAAACCAATTATTTTCTAGGAGCAATGGTAGAGCCAGTCAGCAAGACATTAGTGGCAGAGGACAGAGGGTCAGTATGAAGAACCTGGGGGTGTCTTCTTGCGGGTCCCTCCCTTATCTCCTTCATCTGTTACATACAGGCTGGCCAAGAAAGAGAGATCCCTCCATGAGAATTTACCCATCAGTTTGTCTGCATTGCCACCAGTCCAATGCCAGTGAAATCATGAATAATCTCTTAATTTGCCATAAAGATGTCACATTCAAGCCTCAATTATCCTTTTGGCAGGAAGGCTGTTCTTGATCTTTTCTGCCCTGGATTTAATGGGAATGTTGGATAGATGATGGGCTGTGTATCTCCCAGTCTCCACTTTCCAGTATATAGCCCCCAAACCCATTTCTCATGAGGAGTTCTGAATTCCACTCCATTGGTCATGCTTTTCCATTCCCAGAGGAAGTGAGAAGAAGATGAATCAGAAAACCTGATTAGGAAAAAGTCCAAGAATCAGATTCTTGCCATTGAGATATATTTGAGGGATTAAGTTCTTCTTTGCCCAGAGAAAAGTTCACCTTCCTACCATTAGGTATCAAAAGCCTTATTTTTGTGCATTTCATCTCATTGCATAACTCGCTAGAAATAACTCAACCTTTGCAACTAGCTTCTGCTCAACTAAATCAATCCTTCTGGTCCTTGGCTGTAACAGATGGGAACATATTGATTTGGTCTTCACACTCCAGTTCTTGCTATTTGTCTTCCTAGTGAACCCTTTGTTTTAAAATGCTGCACATGGTGCTTGCTTTCATTTTTTTTGCTGTCAACTCTACAATTGCAGTCAAGCTAAGATGTTTTCCGGGGGCCACACTGAACCCACATGCAGCAGCTTGTAGCTGTTCGGAGGGGCCATTTTAGCCCAGAAGGTTACACAGCAGCTTGTGCCTGTGGAGAACAGTTATAAAGATTGATGAATAAAGGGAGTTACTTGTGGCTGAGACGTATAGTGCCGTGTCACCTTGACCATTTCTGCATGTAGTTGCAAAGTATGTGGCAAACACATTGGATCGAAACTCACTGTATTCTTGTAAATTTTCATGGCAGGTTTCTGTCTATGAGCTTGTCCAGACAATATTATATACTTGCCTTAAATAACTACCTGCCACACCCATCTCGATTGACACTAGCCCAGTTTTCCTATTCGCCATAGCTGGAAGTACTCACCTCTGCCAGGATGTCGTTGCATTCCTTTTCCCACAACCATGTTTAAATAGCCATTGTGCTTCCAGTCAAAATTGTCAGCCTGGTGCTGCCCTGCATATTTTGTGGCATCTGCCCCAGGTGAGAGGAAATTAACACTCCACCTTGTGGGCAGTTACCTGGAAGACATGCTGGATAGTGCGGTTTCAGACAAGAGTTAGAATCTTGCCATTTGACAGGCAGAGAAAATCAGACCCTGCCAAGCTGATCCGAGTTTGAGAGGTCAGTGCAGCCTCAACTGTCTGGGAGAGCACCCAGCAGTGCAGAAGGAAAGTCAATGACCTTCTCCACTCCACCAGTATGAGTGCCATCTTCTCTCTGCTTTCTCACATTCACTCTTTCTCTGTCTCTGCACCCACCTCCCACCAAAACGCCTGCTCTAACGCTCTCACCCGTGCATGCACCATCTTCCCTCACTTGCTCTTACTGATCCAATTCCTTCACACCACTAACCCTGCATGCTCACTGTGCTGCCCACTCGCTACCATCTTTCCCCCACTCCTGCCAGTGTTCATACCTGTGCCACCCTCTTTCATCTCACTCAGTACCCTCCCTTTGTCCAACTGCAGGAGAAATCAGCCCACTTAATGATTGAAAGACCCAAGGTAGGTAGTGGGTTGCCTGACATTCAGCGCCTCACCCCCAATGTAGATATGACCCTGACCCTGATCACCACTAGTGGTAAAATAACCATGTCTGAGCTCCAGGAATGACAGTTCAGCCGGCCCTTGACTTAACATGCGATGACCCATCCGAGTGAGGAGTCCCTCTAACTGGCCTTTCAATATGGTGCCAGAACTCTCAACCCCAGGAGGTCCCATGAAGGTCAAGAGCTTTCTGTCCAGTGGCCCCATTTGATTCTCACATATACCTCACTATGAGGTGAAGCACATCTCACTTGTGAAAAGCAATGATAATGACATAACTCGGCCAGGCAAAGGTACAGCATTCACCAGTGCTATTTCATGCACTACAAAATGGAAAATACCAGCCAAAAGGAGTGCCTAAATGAAATATATTCACCCATAAGCAGTTATGAGACTTCTATGAGAATGGAAAACATACTTTTTGTTCCCAATGCCGCTTCAAGATTTCAACATTCAACTGAAGTACACAACAAAAAAATTGCTCCTAGGTAGTCAGGAGTGGATGATGGTCCATTGTGTGAAATACATTTCTTAAACTATGAGCCACGTGTTCAGCCTAATAAATCATTTTTTTACGAGTTGGAAATCCTCCTTGAAACACATTTTTCTTAATCCCAGCAAAGGAATATTGCAGGGAAATGTAAAAGCAAATTCTGTCTCCAGATGAAACCTGAGCACATTTATCGGTTAGAAAGGAAAACTAAAACCCACCCATGCTTGTACAGCACTGCCTGTTCAGTTTCTCAGTACCATTCCAACCAGGCGAAGCTCAGTTCAACTAGTTCTGCTAAAAAAAGGCCTGCAATCACATACTAACCTACCACTCCATCAGCTGACCTTGCTATCATGCAATCTTTCCTGGGGCTAGTCCTTTCATAATTCCAAAATATTGGAGAACCAGCAGCTAGCAATCCCAGAGATAATGGGAACTGCAGATGCTGGAGATTCCAAGATAATAAAATGTGAGGCTGGATGAACACAGCAGGCCAAGCAGCATCTCAGGAGCACAAAAGCTGACGTTTCGGGCCTAGACCCTTCATCAGAGAGGGGGATGGGGGGAGGGAACTGGAATAAATAGGGAGAGAGGGGGAGGGGGACCGAAGATGGAGAGTAAAGAAGATAGGTGGAGAGGGTGTAGGTGGGGAGGTAGGGAGGGGATAGGTCAGTCCAGGGAAGACGGACAGATCAAGGAGGTGGGATGAGGTTAGTAGGTAGCTGGGGGTGCGGCTTGGGGTGGGAGGAAGGGATGGGTGAGAGGAAGAACCGGTTAGGGAGGCAGAGACAGGTTGGACTGGTTTTGGGATGCAGTGGGTGGGGGGGAAGAGCTGGGCTGGTTGTGTGGTGCAGTGGGGGGAGGGGATGCACTGGGCTGGTTTGGGGATGCAGTAGGGGAAGGGGAGATTTTGAAACTGGTGAAGTCCACATTGATACCATATGGCTGCAGGGTTCCCAAGCGGAATATGAGTTGCTGTTCCTGCAACCTTCGGGTGGCATCATTGTGGCAGTGCAGGAGGCCCATGATGGACATGTCATCAAGAGAATGGGAGGGGGAGTGGAAATGGTTTGCGACTGGGAGGTGCAGTTGTTTGTTGCGAACTGAGCGGAGGTGTTCTGCAAAGCGGTCCCCAAGCCTCCGCTTGGTTTCCCCAATGTAGAGGAAGCCGCACCGGGTACAGTGGATGCAGTATACCCGGTGCGGCTTCCTCTACATTGGGGAAACCAAGCGGAGGCTTGGGGACCGCTTTGCAGAACACCTCCGCTCAGTTCGCAACAAACAACTGCACCTCCCAGTCGCAAACCATTTCCACTCCCCCTCCCATTCTCTTGATGACATGTCCATCATGGGCCTCCTGCACTGCCACAATGATGCCACCCGAAGGTTGCAGGAACAGCAACTCATATTCCGCCTGGGAACCCTGCAGCCATATGGTATCAATGTGGACTTCACCAGTTTCAAAATCTCCCCTTCCCCTACTGCATCCCCAAACCAGCCCAGTGCATCCCCTCCCCCCACTGCACCACACAACCAGCCCAGCTCTTCCCCCCCACCCACTGCATCCCAAAACCAGTCCAACCTGTCTCTGCCTCCCTAACCGGTTCTTCCTCTCACCCATCCCTTCCTCCCACCCCAAGCCGCACCCCCAGCTACCTACTAACCTCATCCCACCTCCTTGACCTGTCCGTCTTCCCTGGACTGACCTATCCCCTCCCTACCTCCCCACCTATACTCTCTCCACCTATCTTCTTTACTCTCCATCTTCAGTCCGCCTCCCCCTCTCTCCCTATTTATTCCAGTTCCCTCCCCCCATCCCCCTCTCTGATGAAGGGTCTAGGCCCGAAACGTCAGCTTTTGTGCTCCTGAGATGCTGCTTGGCCTGCTGTGTTCATCCAGCCTCACATTTTATTAGCTAGCAATCCCATTCTATTTCACTGGACAGTTTTAACTGTAATAATGTCTGAAAAAAGTACAGACAGATAAAATAGCTGCAAAGAGACAGAAAGAATTAGAGACTTGATGGCCTTAACTGCTTTCTGTGATAGAGATTTCAACAGTCTCACCATTTTCTGCGTGAAGAAATTCTCCTCATCTCAGTCCTAAATGGCCTTTCCCATAAGTTTTGGCCATGACCTCTGATTCTAGGCCCCCTAATCATCAGTAGCATCTATTCTTCATTTACTCTGTCTGGTCCCGTTAGAATATTATAAGTTTCTATGGAATTCCCCTCTTATTCACCTAAACACTTAAAATGTAGCCCGAACCAATCTAGTTCTTCTTCATACAGCAGCCCAGCCTTCAGCCATTCTTTACCATAAATCGGCCTCATAAACCTTTGTTGCATTCCCTCCACAGCCAGAACATCCTTCCGCAGATAAGGAGGCCAAAGCTTCACATAATACTCCAGATGTCTACCTTCCTATTTTTGCTGCCAAAGTTTATAATCTCACATTTATACTTCCTCTGCTGTGTATTTTCCAACTCACTCAAGCTGTCCAAATCACTCTAAAACATGATTGCGTTCTCCTAACAGGTCATCCTCCCACCCACCGTTTTGTCATCTGCAAACTTGGAGATATTACACTTAGTTCCCGTATCCATATTTATTGTGAATAGCCAAGCACTGATTCCTGTGGTACCCCAATAGTCACCGACTTCTACTTGGAAAAATTCCCATTTATTACTGCTCTTTGCTTCCTGTCTGCCAGCCACATTATCCAAAGAAATGTTGGAAGTTGCCTGGCAACTGGCTAACTTTCAATTACCGAACAACACAACCAAAGCTTAGCACTTAATAATTTATTCAATTTTCTTCTTATAGGGTCTTGCTGCTTTCTTTAAACGTAATTCAATATTTTGAAGCAATTTATCACATGGAGACATGATTAGACGTCATATAAATAAAAGTTCTGTGGTCAGCATAATTTTACTAATAAATCCACCAATTCCACGGATTGCACCTTCTAAACCCACAACCATTACCATCTAGACGGATGAGGGCAGCTGATACATGTGAACACCATCATCTGCAAGTTCCCTTCCAGGCCACTCACTACGAGAACGTAGAACACAGAACTGTACAGCACAGGAATGAGCCCTTCAGCCCACGATGTTGTGCCGAACATGACACCAAATTAAACTCAGAGATAATGGGAATTGCAGATGCTGGAGAATCCGAGATAACAAAGTGTGGAGCTGGATGAACACAGCAGGCCATGCAGCATCTCAGGAGCACAAAAGCTGACGTTTCGGGCCTAGGCCCATCTGATGAAGGGTCTAGGCCCGAAACGTCAGCTTTTGTGCTCCTAGGGTGCTGCTTGGCCTGCTGTGTTCATCCAGCTCCACACTTTGTTATACCAAATTAAACTAATCCCTTCTGCCTGCCCTTGATTCAACTCTCTTAAATTCCCCTGCCATATTTGCCTTGGACAAATAGTGACATAAGGGGAGGTGAAGGCCTTGTGATATTACCACTGGACTGTTAATCCAGAGGCCCAGATAATATTCTGGGGACCTGGGTTTGAATCCCATTAGTGCACATGGTGGAATTTGAATTCAATAAATATCTGGAATTAAGATCTAATGATGACCATGAATCCATTGTGGATTGTTGGAAAAACTCATCTGGTTCACTAATGCCCTTCAGTCTGGCCTACATGTGACTCCAGACCCACAACAATGTGGTTGATTCTGAACTGCCCTCTGGGCAATTAAGGATGGGCAATAAATGCTGCCTGGCCAGTGACACCCTCATCCCGTTAATGAAGAAAGAAAAGAATACATATTTGACATATATCAGTATCGCTGGGTTGAAATCATAGCACCCTGCCCCTTCCCTATAAGACCACAAGAAATAGGAACAGGAGTAGGCCATTCAGCCCCTCAAGCCTGCTTCGCCATTCAATAGGATCATGGCCAACCAACATTCTTCACATCCACATTCCTGCCTTTTCCCAGTAACCCTTGATTCTCCCCACAGAACAAGAATCTATCCATCTCAGCCTTAAACATACACAAGGCCCACGCCCCCACAAGGAGTTCCAAAGACTCACAACTCACTGAGAAAAGAAATTCCTCCTTATCTCAGTCTTACATTCGCACACCTTTATTCTGAAACTGTAGCCTCTGGTCCCAGAATCTCCCATCAGGGGAAACATCCTCTCAGCACTTACCCTGTCAAGTCCCATTATTATCCTGTACATTTCAATGATATCACCTCTCATTCTTCCAAACTCCAGTGAGAATAATCCCAACCTGTTTAACCTTTGCTCAATCCCTCCATTCCAAGGATTATCCTAGCGGACACCATAACAACCTAAAGGACTGCGGTCGTTCAAGAAGATAGCACAATGCTGCTTTACTAGGTAAGAACAATACGTTCTGCCAATGCAAAGAAGGCCCTTGAATGAATAGAAAGGAAAATTAAGCATTAATGAGAAGTCTTACCTCAGCAGAAATTCTCAGCCTAAATTTCTATTCTTCATACAAAATTGCATAACTATGTTCCCATTGAAGGAAAAGTGTCATCCTCCAGATCGCGGTAATTGAACATAACCAAAACGGGACTCTGCACTGGTGACAGGGTTCGGTATGCTCTTTGATAACGGGAACTGCAGATGCTGGAGAATCCAAGATAACAAAGTGTGGGGCTGGATGAACACAGCAGGCCAAGCAGCATCTCAGGAGCACAAAAGCTGACGTTTCAGGCCTTAGGCCAGTGCTCCTTTTGTACTCCTTTTGTTTGTGCTCCTAAGATGCTGCTTGGCCTGCTGTGTTCATCCAGTTTCACACTTTGTTATCTTAGGTATGTTCTTTCACAGTTTTAGAAAAGATGCTTTAAAAGAACTAACTTTTCAGATGAGTGAAAACATGTCAAATAAATACTGTCAATGTTAGAATCTTGTAGTTTTTTTCTCGCCAACAGGATTACTTTAACACATCAATTAGTGCATGAGTTAAGTGATAATTAACTGCAGTTTGTGACCTTTATTTCCACTGCAGTTAATTATCAAGGGTTCTAAACTGTGGAATTATTCCTAATACGCTTTCTCTGTCATTAACATTTAAAATACAATCATTGCAAAAAAAAAGTTCTGATTTACTTGTAATTAATTGGAATGTATACATTGTTATGGAGCTGCATCACTAATAAAGTAACAAATGAAACCCCTAGTTGAACTCTAATACTGTATTGCTAGCTGAAGTCACAGGGTTTTTGTTTGAATTATGCAATAGCAAATGGTAGAGACATTTTCTGTGGCTGTTCGAGAATCTTTAATAAGACAACCTGAAAATCCTTTTTGTTCAAATGTAAATTTCAATCACCCTTTTTTGACATTCATGCCTCCCGTCATGCAAAAATAGTCAATAGATAGCATAAGGAAACAATTACCATAGCGTTGCAACATATCAGAAATTACTGGAGAAGCTCAGCACTTCTGGCAGCATCTGTGGAGAGAAAGCAGAGTTATCTGTTCTGAAGAAGGGTCACTGCACTTGAAACATTAACCTTGCTTTCTCTCAGTAGATACTTCCAGACCTGCTGAGCTCCTGGAGTTATCTCTGTTTTAGATCTCCTGCAGTTCTTTGCTTCATTTTACCATAAGGCCACTCTCATTAGAGAGAGAGAGAGAGAGAAAGAAAGATCTTGGATTGCAGCTTCATTATTCCTTGAAAGTAGAGTCGCAGGTAGATACGCATTTGGTATGAGATATCAAAGTGTAGAGCTAAATGAATACAGCAGGCCAAGCAGCATCAGAGGAGCAGGAAATCTGACATTTTGGGTCGAGACCCTTCTTCAGAAAATGTGTTCATCCAGGTCTACACCTTGTTATCTCAGATTCTCCAGCATTGGCAGTTCCTACTGTCTAAACATTTGGTATGCTCGCCTTTATTGGTCAGTGCATTGAGTATAGGAGTTGGGAGGTCATGTTGCAGCTGTACAGAACATTGGTTTGGCAACTTTTGGAATATTGCATTCAGTTCAGGTCTCCCTGGTTTAGGATAGATGTTAATAAACTTGAAAGGGTTCAAAAAAAAGAGATGCTGCTTGGCCTGCTGTGTTCATCCAGCCTCACATTTTGTTATCTTGGATTCTCCAGCATCTGCAGTTCCCATTATCTCTTTACAAGGATGTTGCCAGGGTCAGAGAGGGTGAGCTATAGAAAGAGGCTGAATAGGCTTGGGATTTTTCCCCTGGAATATCAGAGGCTGAGAGGTGAACTTATAGAGGTTTGTAAAATCATGAAGGGCATAGGGTGGATGGATAAGGTTTTTTGCCCCAGGATAGGGGAGTTCAAAACTAGCCAGCATAGGTTTAAGGTGGCAGGAAAAATATTTAAAAGGGATCTAAGGGGCAACTTTTTCAGGCAGAGGGTGGTATGGGTATGGAATGAACTGCTAGAGGAAACAGTGGTGCCTGGGACAATTACAACAGTTAAAAGGCATCTGGATGAGTAAATGAATAGGAAGGGTTTAGAGAGATATAGGTCAAATACTGACAAATGGGTTTAGATTAAATTAGGATATCTGGTTGGCATGGATGAGTTGGACCAAAAGGTTTGCTTCTATGCTTGACAACTCTATGACTCTATGAGGGTCGCCACACCTCAGCCAAGAGGAGTGGTAAGAAGACAGGTCTTTAAGTGGTAACGTCAGTCAGTGAAGAATTGATTTTTCAGAGCACATCAAAACAGAAGATGATTTGTTCAATGTAAAGGCAGTTTTACAATAAAATTCATTCATGTCAAAATGCTAACAATACTCAAATCTATGCCAAATGAACTCACTTCTATTCAGGTACAAACAAGATACAGAATACCTATGCTCGGTTTGCAGTAAACAGCTGCACCTCCCAGTCGCGAACCATTTCAACTCCCCTTCCCATTCCTTTGATGATATGTCCATCCTGGGCCTTCTCTAGTGCCATAATGATGCCACCCGAAGGTTGCAGGAACAGCAACTCATATTCCGCTTGGGAATTCTGCAGCCCAATGCATCAATGTGGATTTCACCAGCTTCAAAATCTCCCTTCCCCCACTGCATCCCAAAACCAGCCCAGCTCGTCCCCGTCTCCCTAACCTGTTCTTCCTCTCACCTATCCCCTCCTCCCACCTCCATTTCCTACCTACTAACCTCATCCCACCCCCTTGACCTGTCCATCCTCCCCAAACTGACCTATCCCCTGCCTACCTCCCCACCCATACTCTCCTCTCCACCTATCTTCTCCTCTATCCATCTTCAGTCTGCCTCCCCCTCTCTCCCTATTTATTGCAGAATCCTCTCCCCATCCCCCTTTTTTAATGAAGGGTCTAGGCCTGAAACGTCAGCTTTTGTGCTCCTGAGATGCTGCTTGGCCTTCTGTGTTCATCCAGCTTCACACTTGGTTTACTTGTATGTTCATCCAGCTCTACTACTTGTATGTAGGTTCCTTCAAGTCTACAGTTTGTGGAGGTGGCTGCTATCAGCATTCAGCAGGGTCTGTTTGCCTTGAAGTCTTCTGGGCTATTAAAATGAATTTTTCTCTTTTTTGTCGTACGTACTATTTTCTCTTGGTTGGCATCATTCAGAAATAGTGCTGGTACCTGCTGCTTTCTATGGTTTAGCACTGTCTCACTGTTACCACCATGTTGTGTAATCCAGCTGTGCGCTTCAATGGAGGGAAAAACTAATAAAATCTCATTCAATATGTATTTTTCACCTTAACAATGCAGTGTCAACATTTTTGCTTGCCAAACCCATATCAATCCATACTTTTCAAATTTACCGTCATGGGACCAAGAGAGACATCTAACACTGTTGACCAATTTGTTCTGGCTATAAGATGAGTATGCAACATTATGATGGAGTAAGATAGAGGCTGTAGACTCATGTTTATCATTTTTGCTTAAAGCCCTACCTCTTGCAATTTTGCATTGCCACTGTAGCAAAACCACTATTTTGCCTTCAAATGGGCTTTAACCTAGAAGGAGAATCTAACCAGTTTTTTTGACAGGTATAATTTTCCCCTCCCTGGAGATAGAAAGTAAATTGGAAAGATGGGCCAATAATTAGACGAACGGGCCCTGGATTATACTTGACCCTTCCTCACTATTAAGTGCTAGACTATTGGGATCTTTCTCAATTTGCTAGTGGTTAATTTTCAGGCACCAAAGAGCCTCAAGTCATCATTAATCTGGTTACCTGCCCTTGTAGCAGGCTAGAAAAGTTTCCTGACTAGGAATCCAAGATAACTTGTCCGTCGGGGAGGCGACGAGAGGTTAGAAGGGGGTTACGGTGCTCAATTTGCCCCAGTTCAACAATTGCCTGTCTTTAGGATCTAGAAGCTGGCAGCCTTTAATTGGTCAGTAGCTTTGATGAACGAGGGTTCTACTGTTGAGGCCTGTAATTGGCCAAGAAGGTCTTCAACTGATTGGAGCTTGATTCACAGAGCTCCTCATTGGTGGGTGATGCTGAGTCAGATGCCACTGAATACCCACTCCTACACTTGGAGTACAATAGGAGAACTGCAGCCACGGTTTGCAATGGACAATTTGAGATACACCTCTCCTGGACCACACTGTGAATCAATTATTGAAGTGGGTTAAGATACTACTTGGTTTATATGAAATATATAAACAATCATAATTATAATTGTTAAAGCACTACTTTTAGAAAAGAGATACAGACAAAAATCTTGCTTTTCTGAAAACCTCAATGTCTCCATTAATAAAAGAATAGGCATTCTAGATAAACATTCACATCCAATGTCATTTTTCGAACATCGTTTTGTCAGCACAATAAATTGTTTTCTGTGCAATATTCACCAGATTTTATAAGCCTGGTTGGAAAACATCATGTACACTCAAAACAATTATCTATCCGGATAACATAAAAATAATGAATGTAACTGTCATAATCTTACTAGCAAAATGTCCTAAATGTCACTAAAACATTATGTCACCATTTATTCTAGCAGTAGTGAAAGCAACCTGAGAAATGCTTTCTTTGTAAAGTTTAAAACTATACCCTAACATCTAATGTTGGTTACCTGTTATCACATATCCCTGCACAAATGGGCAAAATGTAATCAGAAAATCTCATTTCTAAGTGCACACCAGTGCAACAATGGTGCTTCACAATAATTGATCCACTTTTATATTACAGTGTCAAGAACAAGGTTATTCACAACTACTATGTATTAATCAGATGGAACTGTAAAAAAGGGTTTCTTCTCCTTCATAGAAATTGCTTCACAAAATAAAACTCATGACAACAGCCAATTTATTATACATACTGATTCTTAACATTCATTGAGTGAGATCAAAAGTATTGCTGATTGTATTCAAACGCATTATTATAATATTATAGTTACAACTTACTCAAAGTATTAAATGTTAGTTTCATACTCAACCAGCAAACTTATTAAATTGCTGATTGTAATCACAAATTGATTTAAACACAGGAACAGAACATACTTTTATATGAACAAAGATAGATATTAGGAAAGGGAGCAGACCACATGGTCCACTGAGCCTGCTCCCAAACTCAATGCAATCATTGCTGATCTTTACCCTTATAACCATTTTCCCGTTTGCTCCCAATATCCCTGAATTCCCTGGGAACCAAAGACTGCCCGTCTCAGTCTTAAATATTTTCAATGATGAACTACCCACGATAGTCCTGATTAGAGGGTTCCAAAAATTCATAATCCTCTAACTGAAGACATTTCTCCACATCTTTGTCCCACGTGACCTCTCCCATATCCTTGGGCTGGTCACCCATGTTTCTGATTCCCCACCCGGGGAAAACATTTTCCCAGTTTTCATTCTATTAATCCTTTCTGAATCTTAGAAGTTTCACATCCCATTATTTCTAAACTTAACAGAGAATAGGTCCAACTTGCCAGCATCTCATAATGAGAGAAAGATCTAGTGAACTTTCACAGTATCGTCTGAATGCAAACATATCCTTCCTTAGATAAAAGGGTGCATTCTGTGGACAGTACCCCAGCTGTGGTTGCACCAAAACCCTACACAATTGTAGCAAAAATTCCTTATCCTTTTATACCAGTCTCCTTGCTATTTGCCTTCTTAATTGATTAGCACATTGTAGGTAAGTACCTCATGCCAGCCCTTTCCACACTGTACTCTATTGTCACCTACCAGGGAGACCATGGATCACACAGGTATTTTATCTTCTCTGTTTAACATTTTTGAGGTGAATTTTGAGTGCTACTGTGCTGTTCATCTTGCCATGTTTCTTAAGCAGTCATGTACTAATTTCCATCAAGTTTAATCCTCTTCACATCTTAAGAGAAACATGGTACATATTCTCTTGGGTTATAGAGTCATAGAGTCAAAGAGATATACAACATAGAAACAGGCCCTTCAGCCTAACTCATCTATGCCAACTAGCTATCTGAAATTAAACCAATCCCATTTGCCAGCATTTGGCCCATATCCCTCTCATCCATCCAGGTGCATTTCAAATGTTGAAATTGTACCTGGCAGCACCACTTCCTCTGGCAGCTCATTCCATACATGCACCACCCTCTACGTGAACAAATTGCCCCTTAGGTTTCTTTTAGATCGTGCTCCTCTAGTTTTGCACTCCCCCATTCTGGGGGAAAGACTTTGACTATTTACCCTTTCCATGTCCCTCATGATTCTGTAATGGTCACCCCTCAGCCTCCGGCGATCCAGGGAAAGGCTCAAGCACTACAGCTGGGACTTATCTGAAACTCAAATTAATTTTTCCTTAAAAATATTAACTTTGTTTTTGGGATAAACATGATGTTCCATGGTTGACAATGGATTTGTATAACTCTCAAATCCTTTCTTCAGTGAACGCTTCTACTTTTCAGAGTCTATAAGCAGGAGCTAAATATTCTCAATGGTGAAAATCTCTCTGACAGACTACAGGAAGAATGTTTCCTGGCTGCAGTGGTCTACAACTACAGAGGCCGCCTCTAACATGCAAACCATTTAGGACTAAAACAATGAGGGATTTCTTCATTCAGAGAATGGTGACTGTTTGAATTTTTCAATTCCAGAGGGCTGTGGCAGTTCAATCATTGAGTACATTCAAGGCAAATAGATTTCTAGATATTAAAGATATAAAGGGATATGAGAATAGTTCAGGGGAATGGTGCTGAAGTACAAGGTGAGCCAAAATCTAGTTGAATGGTGAAGTAGGCTCGAGGGATCAATATCATAAAGAAAAGAGCAGCAAAGGCCAAAACCAGGAGCAATCTATTAACCAAATTTGTTGCATCTCCACGAGGCTCTGCTGCACAGCTCAGTGTTTTCCCCTTATACTCTGCAGCAGAGTGCCACGAACCTGACTGGGAAAGTCACCACATACACATCATGTTGATATTCAACTGAATGTGACAGTGACAGTCATAATTGGAAACCTTCACTGATCACCCGTTTCAAGGCTTCAGCTCCTCATAAGCACCACTCTCTCATACTTCAGCTGATTGGCATAAGTGCTAGAGCCGCTTCAAACCATCAATGCCTCATCTCTCAACAACCCGTTCAAACCTCATACTGCATCCATACCTTGGCATGCACATTGAGCAACCTTCCTAAGCATATGTCCTTTGGATCAATGAATGGACGACACGGGAAGGTAACATGTTTCTTGTGACACAACCTATCCTTTGAATGGCAGGCTTTGAGCAATCACAGTGAGTTTGCTGAGCAGTTTTGAATGTTCTGCACAGCCAATCTTCACAACTAGGTCCTCAGCACAAGCCCCTTTATGCAATTTTGGAGACACACAAGCAAATGAGAGAAATGTAACTATACAATGCGACTTCTATGTGATCAAAATCCCTTCCAACTAGACTTTATCTGCATTTTATGATGGTAGAGCACCACACCCTGGACACAAATGCTGTAAGTGAAAACTAGGCCTCAATGCAAACATCATAGAATCTCTAGTGTGGAAACAGACCATTTGAAGAGCATCTCACCAAGACCCACTCCCCTATTTAACCCATTAACCTAAACATCACTGGGCACTGTGGGCAATTTAGCATGGCCAATCCATCTAATCTGCATACCTTTGCAATGTGGGAGGAAACCCATGCAGACACAGGGAGAACATGCAAACTCCCCAGGCAGTCACCCAAGGGTGGAATTGAACCCAAGTACCCTGGTGCTGTGAGGCAGCAGTGCTAACCACTGAGACACCATGTGTCCCCCCTCCCCCACCACGCTCCCCAGGAAGGTGGGAACCCCTTTGAGCCAGAACATATGGAGACAGTTTATATTGTAAGTGTGCAGAATGAGTGGAAGGGGTGTTGTTCATCTCAGACATTCCACCATTACATTAGAACTGACACAATTAACAGGACTGGAATTGGGAAGTTTTCACAACAAGATAAACACTATTATGTAGAGAAACAGTTGGGCTAGCTCCTGGAGCTACATTCTCACTAGAAACTGTACACAGGATTGTAAGTTCTCAGCTTAATGTGAGGGGAACTGGGGCTGAGAGGTTAAGGTGAGCTATGGGTAACAACCAAATGCAGGGGTATTGGCTCTGAATTTAGTAAGATTTCAAAACAAATAAAACAGGAGTAAACCATTCGGCCCTTTGAGACTACTCCACCATTCAATATGATTCAAGTGGTCCAAATAACACTGAAACATCTCTGTGTCCACGCACCCAGCATTTTGTTATGGGGTCATCGAGTCATACAGCATGGAAACAGACCTTTTGGTCCAACCAGTCTATTGCCAAACATTGTCCCAGACTAAACTAGTCCCACCTGCCTGCTCCTGGCCCATATCCCTCCAAATCTTTCCTAATCATGTATCTACCCAATTGTACCCACACCCACCACTTCCTCGGGAAGCTCATTCCACACAGGAACATCCTCCATGTAAAAGAATTGCCTCTCATATCTTTTTTAAATGTATCTCCTTTCACTTTAAGAATGTGTCCCCTTGTCGCGAAATGCCCGATCTTAGGGAAAAGATAAATTACCAGTAACCCTATCTGTACCTCTCATTATTTTGCAAACTTCTATCAGGTCATCTCTCATCTCCTACATAGTGAAAACAGTCCCAGCCTATCCAGCCTTTCTTTATGGCTGAAACCTTCAACACTCAGCAACGTCCTGGTAAATCTCTTCTGAACCTTCTCCAGTTTGATAATATCCTTCCTACAACTGGTCACATATTCCAGAAGAGGCCTCACAAATGTTCTGCACAACTCCAACATGGTTTCCCAACTTATGTGCTCAAAGGACTGAGTAATGAAGGCAAGCAGGCCAAATATCTTTTTAACCATCCTGTCTATAAACTTAAATATATTGCATTTAGTTCCTTATCTAAATCATTTGTGTTAATTGAGAATAACTGAAATCCAATCACTGATCCCTGCAGTATCCCAGTAGTCACTGACCACCACTTTGAAAAAGACTTGCTTATTCCTACTGAGATGGTAGGAACTGCCGATGCTGAGAATCTGAGATAACATGGTGTGAAGAAATTTCTCAAGAAGGGTCTAGGCCCGAAACATCAAACGTTCCTGCTCCTCTGATGCTGCTTGGCCTGCTGTGTACATCCAGCTCCACACCACGTTACCTCTGTTTATTCGTGCTTTTTGTTTCCTGCCTGCATTTGGTTTTCTGCCCATGTCCATACACCACCGAAATGTACTTTAATTTTACATGCTAATTGTATTTTTTTATAAAGAACCTTATCAAAAGCTTTCTGAATGTTCAAGTAAACGTCATCCCTGTCTCTCTCTTATCAACTCACTCGTTATGTCCTCAAAAAATTATAGTAGATTTGTCACGCATGATATCCGTTTTCTAACTTTATGCTCGCTCTGCCAGCCATGTCACTGTATTCCAAGTGCTGTGCTGTTAAATCTTTCACAATGGACTTGAGCAATTTCTCTAAGGTTGATGTCAAGCTAACCAATCCGCAATTCCCTGTTTTCTCTTGACCTCTTTTTTTTAAATAATGGGGTTACATTAGTCACCCTCCAAAACATAGGAACTGTCCCAGAGTCGACAGAATCATGACCACCAAATGCATTTACTATTTCTAGAGCTTCTTCCTTAAGTACCCTGGGAGGTAAATTAACAGGCCCAAGAGATATATTGACCTATAGTCCCATTAATTGCCCCTTCACTATTTCCCTTGTAATACTGATTTCCTTCAGTTCCACCATGTCACTAGATCTTGCATTTCCAAACGTTTTTGGAACATTGTTTGTGTCCTTCATTGTGAAGACAGAACAAATTATATATTTATTTGTTCTGCCATCTCTTTAATCCCCATTATACCTTTTCCTGTTTCTGATTAGGAGTAAACCTGTGTTTGTCTTCAGAAATCATTTTCTCTTTGTGTACCTGTGGAATCTTTTGCAAATGGCTTGGAAGGACATAGAACTTTCAAAGGGTTAGCACTCATATGATAGGCTGAATAGTCTATTTCAGCTAGCAGGGGAAAAGTCCAATGAGAAAGGTCACAATCTAGATTTTGTCTTAGAAACGAGACTGGGTAGGTGGATGAAGTAGCTGTGGTGACCACTTTGGAGGTAGTGATAATTATACAGCTCCATTTAGCATAATTGTGGAAAAGGACAAAATAGAACTGGAGTTAATGTCTTAAGATAACAAAGTGTGGAGCTGGATGAGCACAGCAGGCCAAGCAGTATCTTAGGAGCACACAGTTGACGTTTTGGGCCTAGACTCTTCATCAGAAAAGGGGGGTGGGTAGAGGATTTTGAAATAAATAGGGAGAGAGGGAGAGGTGGACTGAAGACGGATAGAGGGGAAGATCGGTGGAGAGGAGAGTATGGGTGGGGAGGTGGGGAGGGGATAGGTCAGTCTGGGAGGATGGACAGGTCAAGGGGGCGGGATGAGGTTAGTAGGTCGGAAATGGAGGTGCGGCTTGAGGTGGGAGGAGGGGATAGGTGAGAGGAAGAACAGGTTAGGGAGGCGGGGACGAGCTGGGCTGGTTTTGGGATGCAGTGGGGGAAGGGGAGATTTTGAAGCTGGTGAAATCCACATTGATACCATTGGGCTGCAGGGTTCCCAAGCAGAATATGAGTTGCTGTTCCTGCAACCTTCGGGTGGCATCATTGTGGAACTGCAGGAGGCCCAGGATGGACATGTCGTCTAAGGAATGGGAGGGGGAGTTGAAATGGTTCGCGACTGGGAGGTGCAGTTGTTAATTGAGAACCAATTCTATCTTGTCCGCTCCACACTCCCCTCCAACCCCACCACATCCGGCACTTTCCCCTGCAACTGCAGGAAGTGCTACACTTGCCCCCACACCTCCTCCCTCACCCACATCCCAGGCCCCAAGATGACTTTCCACATCAAGCAGATGTTCACCTGCACATCTGCCAATGTGGCATACAGCATCCGTTGTACCCATTGTGGCTTCCTCTACATTGGGGAAACCAAGCGGAGGCTTGGGGACCACTTTGCAGAACACCTACGCTCAGTTTGCAACAAACAGCTGCACCTCCCAGTCACGAACCATTTCAACTCCCCCTCCCGTTCCTTAGACAATATGTCCGTCCTGGCCTTCTGCAGTGCCATAATGATGCCACCCGAAGATTGCAGGAACAGCAACTCATATTCCACTTGGGAACCCTGCAGCCCAATGGTATCAATGTGGATTTCACAAGCTTCAAAATACACCGCCCACCTCCACCCCGCCCCCCCCCCCCCCGCCCCCGCACTGCAACCCAAAACCAGCCCAGCTTGTCCCCATCTCCCTAACCTGTTCTTCCTCTCACCTATCCCCTCCTCCCACCTCAAGCCGCACCCCCATTTTCTACCTACTAACCTCATCCCACCCCCTTGACATGTCTGTCCTCCCTGGACTGATCTATCCCCTCCCCACCTCCCCACCTATACTCTCCTCTCCACCTATCTTCCCCTCTATTCATCTTCAGTCCGCCTCCCCCTCTCTCCCTATTTATTTCGGAATCCTCTCCCCATCTCCCTTTTCTGATGAAGGGTCTAAGCCCGAAACGTCAGCTTTTGTGCTCCTAAGATGCTCCTTGACCTGCTGTGTTTGTTCAGCTCCACACTTTGTTATCTCGGATCCTCCAGCATCTGCAGTTCCCATTATCTCTGGAGTTAATGTCTTAAGTTTGGGTATGGCTAACTTCAAGTAGCTAAGAGATGATCTTGCAAAACTGAAGTGTTTACAGCTAGTGACAAATCAGTGGGAGGCATTCAAAAACAAAGTTCTAAAAGCACAACGTATAATTTGTGAACATGTTCGCAGAAAGAATAAAGGAAGTACTGCCAAATGTAGGGTCCCCTGGTTATCTATCATCATACAGAGTCATTTCAAATAGAAACATAGGGTTTATGACAATCATACAAAAATTAATACTTTGTGAAAGTTAAGGAACTATGGAAAATATATGGGGTGGCATGAGAAAAGGGTTAGGCTGATATAAACAATGGAAGTCAAAAGGCATTTTGTCAATGCATTAAGAGCAAAAGGATGACTACTGAATGGGTTGGGCCTGTCAGAGATGTGCTTGGTCACTTGTGCATGAACACAGAAGATATGGGCGAAGTTCTTAAATGAGCATTTTGTCTCTGCCTTCTCAAAGGAGAGGATTGATGCAGGCATTCTAGTTGAAGAGAAGAGTGAAATAATTGAACGAAATAAGCAAACTGAAAAGGGTGGTACTGGAGTGATTGACCTCCTTTAAGGTGGGTAATTCATTAGGACTGGAGGAATTGCATCCTCGTCTTTTAAATCAGGCCAGGGAGAAAATAACGAATGCTCCAAGGAACAAAAATAGAAATTGTTGGAAAAGCTCAGCAAGTTTAGCAGCATCTGTAAAGAAAAATCAGAGTTAACATTTCTGGCCTGATTACTCTTCTCCAGAATGCTCTAAGGGTTATTTTATAATCCTTAATAGGTACAAGTGAAAGACCCCAGACGATTGGAGGTCTACAAACATTGTACCATTTTTCAAAAAGATTGGCAAGTCTGACCTCAGTAATAGGCAAATTGCTGGAATCAATATTGAGAAAAAGGGTTAACTGTTATTTGGAGAAGTACAGATTAATCATGGAGAATCAGCATGGTTTTAGAACGTAGAACATAGAATAGTACAGCCAAGTACAGGCCCTTCAGTCCACAATGTTGTGTCGACCCACTAAGATCAATCTACCCTGCATACCTACATTTTACTATCCTCTATGTGCCTTTCCAAAAGTCGCTTCAAAATCTCTAAAGTATCTGACTCCACTACCACTGCCAGCAGCGCATTCAACACTCCCACTACTCTGTGTGAAGAACCTACCTCTGTCATCTCCCCTATACCTTTCTCCAATCACCTTAAAATTATGCCTCCTTATAATAGTCATTTCCGCCCTGGGAAAAAGTCTCTGACTATCCACTCTATCTAAGCCTCTCATCATCTTGTACACCTCTATCAAGTCACATCTCATCCTTCTTCACTCCAAAGAGAAAAGCCCTAGCTCCCTCAAGCTTTCTTCATAAGAACTGCCCTCCAGTCCAAGCAACATCCTGGCAAATCTCCTTTGCACCCCCTCTAAAGCTTCCATATCTTTCCTATAATAAGGTAACCAGAGCTGAACACAATATTCCAAGTGTGGTCTAACCAGAGTTTTATAGAGCTGCAGCATAACCTCATGGCTCTTAAACTCAATTCCCCTGCCAATGAAGCCAACACACCATAAACCTTCTGTAAAACCCTATCAATTTGGTGAGAGATAATGGGATAGAGTCTGGGCCTGAAACGTCAGCTTCTGTGCTCCTGAGATGCTGCTTGGCCTGCTGTGTTCATCCAGCTCCACACTTTATTATCCTATCAATTTGGTAACAACTTTATGGGATCTATGGACATCGACCCAAGATCCCTCTGTTCCTCTATACTGCCGAAAATCCTGCCATTAACCCTGTATTCTGCATTCAAATTCGACCTTCCAAAATGAAATACTTCACACTTTTCTGGGTTGAATTCCATCTGCCACTTCTTTGTCCAGCTCTGCACCATGTCGATGTACTGCTGAAACCTGCAACAGCCTTCCACGCTGTCCACAAATCCACCAACCTTCGTTAAATCGGCAAACTTACTAACCCACCCTTCCACTTCCTCATCCATGTCATTTCTAAAGATCACAAAGAGCAGAAGTCCCACAACAGATTCCTACAGAACACCACTGATCACCAAGCTCCAGGCTGAATACTTTCCATCTACTACCACCCTCTGTCTTCTTTTGGACAGCCAATTCTGTATCCAGTCAGCCAAATTACCCCAAATCCTGTGCTTCCTTACTTTCTGAATGAGCCTACAATGGGGAACCTTATGAAATGCCTTGCTAAAATTTTGTGAAGGAAAGGTCATGTGCCAGATTTTACCAGGCTCTGAGCCATGTGGCGTATGATGAAATGGGTGGAAGTATCAGTTGAAATGCTCTGCAAGGTTCATCTTGATGTCAAGATCATCATGCTACACCCCGTTTGTGTTTCCCAACCGCTGTGGCGATTCTCTCTCAGCAACAGCGAGTTTCCAATTGGCACTCCTCATTGCTCATTAAATTCCTTGCTAACAGCAAACTGTTGTGATCTTACCAAGCTCGTCGTACAAACAAGCTACAAAGAAAACTCGACATGGAAACCAGAGCAGGTTCTTGATTAATTCAACCCATCATTTGCTGGTAAAGATTTCAACGTTGAATAGCAGACAAGACTCTCTTGGAATGCTTCATGGCCCACGGCACAACCACTCCACATCCACAGGTATTGCCATCTGATATTAGGATATATCAGCATTAAAGAATCCTCATGGAATATCTACAAGCCACACTTCTGAACTTCAATGCTGCAACTCTGATGACTAGTACTGCACTGCCGCGGTAAGGACACTGTGCTCAGGAACATGCACCTAGCACACAGATTGGGCTAAGCTCCCTGTCATAGATCAACACTCACACCGAGTTTGCCAGGATGTAGCAGCATACCTGCCCTGCATTGCTTTACCTAGCCTTTTGCACATTGCTGCCTCAGTCGGAGTTACCAGGCTCATACATTTAGCAAAGACACAAAGCTTACAGTGGTTGTCAGCAGGCCTCAGTATGGTCAAGAGGGATAGCCGTCACTCCGGCACAGTAACTCTAGGGCAACCTCTGATGCCATTCACGCTTGTGAGTCGAGGTCCTCTGCTCAAAGGGGTGAGGAACTGAATGGCAGGCAGTGTCTCACAACCTTGATTCTTTCTGCCTAAAAACGGCCTGTTTTGCTTCTGGAATGAGAAAGGTCACGTATTAAAGATGAAAGAGGGGGCCACAGATGTTACTGTTATTGCAGGTGAGGAGGTTTGCTGAGGAGTGAGAGGGCAGCACAAAGGACAAACACACTAGTGGCAGTGCCACAGTTTGAGGTGAGTGAGGGGACATGGAGAAGATGCGGTAGAGCATGAGCCTTCGTGGGAAGTTCATAAAGTAGCAGAGATAGAGTGAGTATAAAGTATCAGAAGAAATAGTGGCACTTACACTGGCAGAATGTGGAAGCACATTGAAATACTTCCCACAGTATTGGGCAGTCTTCCAGTTGACTGAGATAACTTTAAACTGGTGGCAATGACAGACCATGCCAGTCTGGTCTGGTGTTGTAGTCTCCATTGCTGATACTAGGGGAAGAGGGAGTCCTACCTATGCATCACCCCATCCAGTAGGAGCATGTAGCAGGGCCATCCCAATTTCTCCCACCCAGCAGGAGCATGTAGCACGACCATCCCAATTTCTCCCACCCAGCAGGAGCATGTAGCACGGCCATCTCAATTTCTCCCATCCAGCAGGAGCATGTAGCACTACCATCTCAATTTCTCCCATCCAGCAGGAGCATGTAGCACTACCATCTCAATTTCTCCCATCCAGTAGGAGCATGTAGCACTACCATCTCAATTTCTCCCATCCAGCAGGAGCATGTAGCACTACCATCTCAATTTCTCCCATCCAGTAGGAGCATGTAGCACTACCAGCTCAATTTCTCCCATCCAGTAGGAGCATGAAGTACGAACATCCCAATTTCTCCCATCCAGCAGGAGCATGTAGCACGGCCACCCCAATTTCTCTCATCCGCCAACTCCAAGGCAAATTTCAGGAATCATGCAGGACATCTCCAGAAGAACAGGGTTTGCCCAAGTGCCCAGTGGCTACACAGAGAGTGGTGGGTGTGCGGAATGTGCTGCCATCGGTGGTTGTGGAGTCAGATGCTTTCGAGACTTTTAAGGGACTCTTGGATAGGCTCATGGAGCTTGGTAAAATGGAGGGTATGCAGGGTAGATTGATCTTAGTGGGATAATACGTCAGCACAACATCATAGGCCAGAGGGCCTCTACTGTGCTGTTCTATGTTCTATATGGTGCTGGCACCAGAGATGCCAGTCAGTTCCAGGATTTGTGGGTAGTGAGTTGCTCCAGGAATGGGGCAGAGTAAGATGGGTTAAAAATTGGACATAATACTCAACTTGAGGTCTTAAGCACTAATTAATATGATAAATTTGGTGAGATGCAATGTAAAAACTCACTTGGCTTTGCAGTAATAATCACTACCAAAATTAATGGGTTTCCCACTTTGGACAGTAATATACACCCTGTTAATTCTTACTAACATAATTGAAACTTTTGAGGACATAACTAGGAGAATTATTGAAGGCAGTGCAGTGGATTCTGCTTGCATGATTTTTGGTAAGGCATTTGACAAGATCCCACGTGGCAGACAGTTCATAAAAGTCAAAGTTCGTGGTATGTAGGTGAATGTAACAAGTCAAATCGAAATCCGGCTCAGCAACAGGAAACATAGAGCAATGGGTGCAGCACATTTTGTGAATGAGATGTGGTTTACAGCAGTGACATACAGGGCTTCGTTTTAGGTCCCTGGCTATTGTATTACAAATTAGTGATTCAGACTTAAAAAGTTGGGTGGCATAATTTAAAAATTTTCAGAAGACACAAAAGTTGGCCGGTTAACGAAGAAGAGGGTGGCCACATGCTGCAGGAAGATACCAATGTTTTGGCTGAGTGACTGGAAGAGTGGCAAATAGAATTCATTCTGGAGGATGTGAACATACACACTGGGGGAGGGCAAAAATGCAGAAAAATGCACTATAAACAGAAGGGTAGTGAACAGGTAGAGGAAATTGGAAACTTTGGAATGCACGTCCACAGGTCCTTGAAGGTGTGCGACTGTGGATAAGGTGGTGTGGAAGGCATGTGAGGTGTTTACCTTCATTGAGCAAGGAATTGAACATTGAATAAGGATGTAATGCTGGGACTGTGTAAAGGACTGGTTAGGGCACAAATGGACAGGAAGGGCATAACTTGATTCAATCAGTATACAGAGGAGATTTACAAGAATTCCAGGTACAAGGAAAGATTGAATAGGCTGGGATTACATTCTTTAGTAGAGAGGAGACTGAAGGGAGTTATGATTGAGATGTACAAATTAATGATAATTGGATAGAGCGGACTAGAAAGACATGTTTATTCCATTGAAGAGATCAAGACAAAGTAGATGTTGGGGGTCTGTCCATTTCACTGCCGCTTTTGATGGTTGAGGCAAAAATCCCCAATTCATTTAAAAGAAGCCTGTATCTGCACATGAAGTATCGTAACCTGCAATGCTACAGGTCACGTACTAGTGAGATTAGAATGGGCGATTAGTTTATTTAACCAGTGCAAACCTGATAGGCTAACTGGCATCTTTCTGTGCATTTGTATAGCTCGATGATTCCATAGTGTGATTCAGAGCAGTAAAATTCATCAATTGTATAATTATTATTAACTTTTCTAAGCCATCTCTAAAAGATGATAGTAGTTATCATACATTGTCGGTTGTAATGGAAGAACAGAGATGGAAGGAAAATAGATTTCTCCTGTGCATTACAGAAAAAGGAATACATTCAGAATTTTCCCTCAATGAGGAAGCAGAATCTAAAGAAATAAGCATTGTTGACAAGTCTCCAGTTGAATTGTTCATTATATTTTGAATACATTTCAGTTGCTTACATTATTGGACTCTGAGGCCATGCAGAAAATTGTAAGCAAATATTACTTATAAATTTTCTATGAGTTAAACATAAAAATCATCTCAATGGAATTTATAAATTGCATATCATTTGTATGAGTACATTTAACAGGAGAGGAAGGGACAAACATATGTTATTTATTGTAATTTTTAAGTGACATTAATATCCTGCACCTCACAGGTGTTGACTGAGCTGTTTCACGCTGTTACATAAATTTTAGATACTGATTTAATGTGACATAAAAACACACGATTTTTTTTGGCTGAAATGTTTTGCGGAGTTGGTGTTCCTTTGTTGAGAGCCTGAGGTAGTTGGAAATGAAGAAAAAGGAAGTCATTCATTTAGTACTTTTCTCAACCACAGGAAATCCCAAAGTGCTTCATAAACAATGAATTACTTTGTGAAGCGAAGTTACTGCTGGTAAGAAGAAAATGCAGCAATCAATTTTTATACAGTAAGGTGCCATGCAGGCATGGTCATTTTGCAAGTTCAAAACCCAGGAAAATAAACTTTTGACCTCGGGATTCATGCTTCATGAACACTTCTCCAACTAAAGGCAGAGTATTTTTCCCCACAATATGGGATTCGGCATGAATGCCATCAGCACACCTCATGACTCATTTTCCCATATTGTTGCCAACATCAAGCAGATCTAGTGCTTGTAGTCAGGATCTGAGGAAGCATAAAGCAAAAACTAGGAGACTCTGCAAATTTGTTTGTATTCCTTTTTAGGCATATTACACAAGCTGGAGGCATATAAATTGCTGTTTTAGATGGGCTGGTTAAGCATATCTGGCTCATTGTGAATGTTCAAAGGGATGTGTTGTGTGATATGGTCTGCCAGTCATTGAGATGTATGGCCTACATAACAGGCATGACACCAGCAATGAAACGCATTAGCATATTGCTCATCTATATGGAAGGTAAAATATTCTTCCTCGCCAGCAGCATCCTGTTAATAGAAAAATCCACTTGCAAGTTTACTGCAAAATAAGCGAGCAAGACAGCTAGCTCATCCTGTTGCTCAAATCTTTTAGATACCTTCCCTTTTCAGGGTAATCTGAGATAGACTGGACATTATTCAGCATCAAACACAGACCCTTTCATGAGTTTGCATGATACACAGTGAGGCAGGTGGGGAGCTGCAAACATAGCAATTAGGTTTCTGGTCAGAGATAACAGGAACTGCAGATGCTGGAGAATCTGAGATAACAAGATGTTGAGCTGGATGAACACAGCAGCCCAAGCAGCATCAGAGGAGCAGGAAAGCTGACGTAATGGGTCGGGACCCTTCTTCAGAAATAGGGAGGGGGTAGGGAGTGCCGAAATGAATAGGGATGAGGCTGGGGAAGGTAGATGGGATGGTAATAGGTGAGTGCAGGAAGGGAGTGGTGGGGATTGGTCAGTGAGGCGGCGGGGCCGGTAGGTGGGAGAGAAGATGGACAGGTTGTGTCAGGTCAAGGAGGTGGGGATGAGAGGGAAGGTTGGCCATGTGATGAAGTCAGGAGTGAGGAGATTTTAAAACTGGTGAAATCCATGTTTAGACCATCGGACTGTAGTCCCAAGACGGAATATGAGGTGCTGCTCCTTCAGTTTGCAGGTGTTCTCATTGTGGCACTGGAGGAGGCCCACATTGGACATGTCACCCAGAGAGTGGAAGGAGGAATTAAAATGGTTGGGGACCTGAAGCTTTGTTGCGTACAGAGCACAGATACTCTACAAAATGGCCTCCAAGTCTACACTTGGTCTCACCAACATAGAGGAGGCCACATCGGGAACAACGGAAGCAGTAGGCCATGTTCATGGATGTGCAGGTGTGGAAGATCCCTGTCAGATATGGACGTTTTGTTTTGGCCCTTGAATGGCGGTAAGGGGGGAGTTATAGGGGCAGGTGTAGCACTTCCTGTGGGTGTAGGGAAGGGTGTCATGGATGGTGGAGCTAGTAGGGAGTGTGGGCCGGACGAATGATTCACAGAAAGAGTGGTCCTTACAAGAGGCAGATAGGGATGGGGAGGGAAATATCTCTTTGATTATGGGGTCCGTTTGTGGGTAGCGGAGAATGATACATTGGAAGTGAAGGTTGGTGGAGTGATATGTGAGGACAAGGGGGATTCTGTCTTTATTTTTGTTGGGGTGAGGGGATGTAGTCCAGGTGCTACACTTCCTGTCACCTGCTTCCCTGCAAGAATGTGATCTCCTACTCTCAATTCCTCCACCTTCACTGCATCTGGCACCAAGATGGGGGGGGTCCATTCCCGCACATCCCAAATGTCCTCTTATTTCAAGGACCGTAACCTCTGCCCTCCGGTGTTCAAAAATACCACTAAACATATCTCTTGCATTTCCCACACTACTCAGCTTCACCCCATGTCCAACCTTCCCTCTCATCCCCGCCTCCTTGACCTGAGACAAACAGTCCGTCTTCTCTCCCACATATCCACTCCTCCCACCCCTCCTCTCTCTATCTATTTCGGAGCTCCCTTCCTCCTCCCCCATTTCTGAAGAAGGGTCCCGACACACTACGTCAACCTTCCTGCTCCTCTAATGCTGCCTGGCCTGCTGAGGCATCTGGTCAGTCTGCCCAGGGGACAGTTCATTGAAATCGGTTTGAAGTCTGAGCAAATGCAGTCCTAGAAATCTACCGTCGATCAGCTTTGCAAGTAAAGTGATCTCATGGACTGGAATAAAACAAAGAGGGTCACTGGACATGGAAAGTCAACTTTGTCTCTCTCTCCACAGATGCTGCTAGATCTGTTGAGTTTCGCCAGCAAATTCTGTGTTTGTGCATTTCAGCTCCCAGTGAGCAACCCCTGTGTTCTGAAGAAGGGTCACTTGGCCTGCAATGTTCACCTTGCTTTCTCTTCGAAGATGCTGCCAGGCCTGCTGACATTTTCCAGCAATTTTTATTTTTGTTTCTGCGCATGGACTTATTGCCTTGCATATCCTTGGTACATGATAATGTTCCTTAACCCAGACAGTGTCTGTGAGTCGTACAGTACTTCCTGTGTTTACTCTGGTTAGGAGCAAGAGTTGGCCGTTCAACCCATCGAGTCTGTTCTGCCATTTAAGACAATCATGGCTGATCGAACATTTCAATGCCTTTTACTCACACTATTTCCACAACCCTTTATGCCATTGGCAGTCAAGAAATTACCAACTTCTATTTTAAATATATGTAAAGTCTCAGCTTCCACAGCCCTCTCTGAGATAGAGGATTCCAAAGACTCACCACTCTCAAAGTAAAATCATTTCCCTTCAACTCAATTCTAAGTGGCATTTCCTGACTATTAAACTGTTTTCAATGGCTCCAGACTCGCCAGCCAGAGGAAACATTTTACCGACATTCTACCCTGTGGACCTGACAACGCTTTGGAAATCACATGGCATTTGTAATATCGAAAAAGAGGGAAGCCACCAAGCCCAACATTTTCACTAAAGGTTAAGCCTAAAAGATTTAAAATGACTAATATACAATAGAAGAAAATCGTTGTTTTAAGAGGCATCATGGAAAAGAGAATGTAGCCTGAGTTAACATTTCTGAAGGATATTTTGCTGCAGATATGTTGCCAAAGCAACAATGACAAGGAGTCAATGAATTGGAATGTTAACAAGGTAAGACTAGGATTCTACCATTTTTAACCATGCTGCAAATCTATATAAAAGTGTGTAACTGACTAAGAGTTATAAAGCCATCCAGCACAGAAACGTGTCCTTTGGTCCAACTAATCTAAGCCATATATAATCTCATCCTGCCAGTGTTTGCTCCGTTCCCCCAATATCTCTCCAAACATTCTTATTCATATACTTACCTAAATGTTTTTTTAAAAATTGTTGCTGTATTTGCATCCACCACTTCCTCTGGAAGTTCATTCCACATAGGAACCACTCCGTGTAAAAAAAATTGCTCTTCATGTTTTTTTTTAACCTTTCTCCTCTCACCTTAAAAATATGATCCTTAGTCTTGAAATCCTCGACCCCAGGGAAAAGGCGACTGCCATTCACCTTATCTATGCTCCTCATGATTTTATAAACGTTGATAAGTTCACCACTCAACTTCCTACACTCCAGAGATGAAAGTCACAGGCTATCCAGCCTTTCCTTATAACTCAAGTTCTCTATTTCCAACAGCATCCTGGTAAATTTCATCTGAACCCTCTCCTGCCTGTAACAGAGTGACTAGAACTAGACATAGCACTCCAGAAGAGGCATCACCAACGTCCTGTACAACAGCAACATAACATCCCAAATCCTATGCACAAAGTCTGAGCAATGAAGCTAGACATGTTGGTGAGACCCCAAGCAATCACATCAATTCCCCTTTCTTGTAGCACTTCCAAAAAGTGGATGTTCACACCTCCTCAGATCCCCACCCAACCTCTTGATGGGTGCCCACACCTGCCTACCTTTCACCACAAGCTCCTGGAATATGAGGTAACTTTCACTGCCCCTCCCATGACAAACCCTCTCCCACATTACTCCCTTCCCATCCACACTTTACTGTACACCTCTGTCCCAAATACTGTTAATCCCCTCTCCACAACTGTTGTCACCCCTGTCCCTCCAGCCCACAGCCCTCTTTCCTGAAGACTAAGTTGCTGAGTCTCATCCCTGTGACAGTGGTTGCACCCGAGCCCCTGCCTATCTCCTATCCCCTGTGACTGATCTAGTGGACGGCCAGCTTGAGTATGCTCACTGACAAACCCAGACAATAATTTCCCAGATGCCTGAGTGGTGGCTGTAAATCTCCCTGACTCTGTTAACTCTATTCCATGAACTTTCCACTTGGAAGCCCATGACCCACTCCCCATTGCAGAAGGACGGGCCTACTGACTGGGAACACCGGGGGCAGGTGCCTGACCGTAACCAATCACCTGGGCTGGTATGGCAGGCTGCCACTGACTTTCTGTGCCAGGATGGGTGCCTCTATGTACTGCTGACGGCCACTCCCCTCCAACTTCAAGGCATGGCTGCTTGCTCGCTGCACATACAGTGTTATTGCTGAGTAAGCTGCTGGTGCATGATACAGGTGAGATTGACATAGTGTGGTACCTCACAGTACGATGTGCGGCTCCCTCAGTCAACGACTGCTGACCAACAAGGCAAACCGCATGGCCGTGTGACAGTACTAATTGACATTGTAAGGCATGGCATGGTTTTGGTGAGCATGCAGCTATCCATGGATCTAAAAGTGGCAGAAAGCAGGAGGTGATGGTCACTGGGTGTTTATGTAATGAGGAGACTGTGTCCATTGGGGTCCCCGAAGGACCATCGTTGGGGCTTGTGCTGATTGTGACATATATAAATGACTAGACCAGAACGTAGGTGGGTTGATTAATAAATTTGGGGATGATACAAAAATTGGTAGTGTGCTAAATAGTGAGGAGGATAGCCTTTGGTTACAGGAGGAGGCTGGTCAGATGGGCTGGTTAGTGGCAAATGGAATTCAATCCAGAGACATGCGAGCAGGACAAACAAGGCAACAGAATACATGATGAACGGTAGGGCTCTGGGGAACACCAAGGATCTGAAAGACCTGTGTGTACATGTCCACCATTCCCTTAAGATAGCGTGATAAGTAGTTAAAGGCATTAAGAAGGCATATGAGATACTTGCCCTTATTAGCTGCAGCCAAGAATTAAAGAGCAAGGAGGTTATGCTGGAACGGCATAAAATGTTGGTTCGGCCACAACTAGAGGATTTTGTGCAGTTCTGGAAACACATTATAGGAGGGATGTGATTGCATCGGGTATATAATATCTTGATGCAACAACTGCTTTGTCCAAGACTGTATGAAACCAGGGAAAGTTGTGTACACAGCCCAGACCATCCCAAAAGCCAACCTCCCATCCACAAACTCCATCTACCCTTCTTGCTGCCATGGAAAGGCTGCCAACATCATTAAAGATCTCTCCCACCCTGGTAATACTCTATTCCAACCTCTTGCATCAGGCAGGACATACAGAATCATAAACACACATACCAACAGGTTGAAGAACAGCTTTTACCCCCCTGTATTTAAACTGCTGAATGGACCTCTCCAATTTCAAATTTGATGTTTACTTTGCTTTTGTGCACCTCCTGTGCAGCTATAGCCCTGTATGCCTCATTCTGTCGAAACACCCTATGACCCGTATGTCCTTATATGTTATGGTGTGTCTGTACCGCTCGCAAAATGAAGATTTTCACTGTTCTTAGGTACATGTGACAACAATAAATCACATCACATCGCATTACTACATTGCAGGTCTTGAATCAATTTGCAGTTATTGTTGTGTGTACAGTTAAACCAAAGTGTAACAAGCAAAGTAGATAATGGGAATCCTGTAGATATAATATACCTGGACTTCTGGAAGGTGTTTGATAAAGTGCCGCACAAAAGGTTAATTTGCAAGGTTGGATCATATGGGATATGGGGTAATTTATTGTCTTGGATGGGTGACAGAAGACAGAGAGTCAGGATAATTCTCTTTTCTAGATAGCAAGTAGTAACTAGTGTGGTGCCATTGGCTTCAGCCCTATTTATAATCTAAATTAATGACTTAGATGCGGGGATAGAAGACTCTGTAGCCAAATTTGTGCACATCGCAAAAATAGTGGCAAAGGTAAATTGCAATGAGGAAATAAGAACCTACAAATGGACATACATAATTTAGGAGAGCGGGCCAAAATGTAGCAGATGGAATTTAACATGGATAAGTGCATGATCATACATTTTGGTTGGAAAAATGGGAAGACAACTTATTATCGAAATGAGGAGAGACTTCAGGGTGCTCCGGTGCAGAGGAATCTGGGTGTCCTTGTCATGCGTCACAGAAAACTAGCATGCAGGTTCAGCAGACAACAAAGAAAGTGAATGAAATGCTCTGACCTATCCCCTCCCTACCTCCCCACCTACACCCTCTCCACCTATCTTCTTTACTCTCCATCTTCGGTCCGCCTCCCCCTCTCTCCCTATTTATTCCAGTTCCCTCCCCCCATCCCCCTCTCTGATGAAGGGTCTAGGCCTGAAACGTCAGCTTTTGTGCTCCTGAGATGCTGCTTGGCCTGCTGTGTTCATCCAGCCTCACATTTTATTATCTTGGAATCTCCAGCATCTGCAGTTCCCATTATCTCTGAATGAAATGTTGGTGTTTATAGCTAAAGGACTGAATATAAAGTTAAAGAAGTATTGTTGCAACTATACAAGGCATTGGTGTGACTGCACCTGGAATGTTGTGCACAGTTTTGGTCCCCTTATTTGAAGAAAGATGTCATGGCATTGGAGGCAGTTCAGAGGGAGTTCACTGGATTGATCCCAGAGATAAGCGGTTTGTCGTATGAAGAGAGATTGGAAAGTATAGGCCTAAACTCACTAGAATTTAGAAGAATGAAGGGAGAGCAAATTGAAATATTCAAGATGATAAAAAAAGTATTGATAAAATAGACATGAAGTGGATGCAACCTCTTGTGCGGCATTCCAGGACAAGGGATCATATTCTTAGGATACGGGATAGCAAATTTAAAACAGAGTTGAGAGGAAACACTTCTCCAAAAGTGTTGTGAATCTATGGAATTCGCTACCCCAAAGCATGATGGATGCTGGCACAGTGACTCAATTTAAGGAGGATTTAGACAGCTTTTTAATTGGTAATGGTTTGGAAGGTTATGGGGAGAAAGCAAGAAAATAGGGATGAAGAGCCTATCAGCTATGATTGAATGGCAGAGCAGACTTTGATGGGCCAAATGGCCTAATTGTGCCCTTATACCTTATGAACTTATGCACCTAGCTATGAAGTAGGTTGTTATCAATGTCGCCTTTCGGCACTTGGCCCAATATGGTGGAGGAAAACCTATTGGCCTAACTAGAACAGTCTGTCATATTGAACAAGAAGCAGTTCATTGCATGTTAGCAACTATTTGTAGATGACACTAATATGATCGGCATTGTTAAGAGGTCTGCCTTCTCCAAGATCTTATGCTGTGCTGCCCACCAGTCACAATGACATCATCATAGTGGTGTTGCTTATGGCACTCCTCGGTATCCACAGTTTCAGAGTCTTTCAGGGCAAAATGAAACTGTCCTGGCCCAAACCACTCTAGGCTGAAAGCACTCAATCTCAGAAGCTAAAGCGGGCTCAGGCCTGGTTAGTATTCTGGTGTTGTGTTAGGTCCCTACCTCTCATCCAGAAAGTCTGAGTTCAAGTCTAGGTCCAGATGTGCATTATCTGTGACATGGTGGTGTAAGTGTTGGACTGGGGTGGTCAAAAGTTTAAAGTCACGTGACAACAGGTTTATTTGAAATCACAAGCTTTCGGAGCAAAGCCCCTTTGTCAGGTGAAGTGAGCTGTTGGACTATCACCTGATGTTGAATGACTTCTGTCTTTAACAAATCTGAACAGCTTGTTAGAAATTTTCCAGCAGTCCTGTTGCTCTAACTTTACCAGAGGTGAGACAGAAACTCAGTTTCTTTGCATATTTTCCACCAAAGTTATTGCGATGCAGTTCTAACGAAATTCCAGTCCAAAACTGACTCTGAACTTACATCGATCAAAAGACATTAAAATTTATGAAAGTATTTCTCAATTTCTTGCTGACAAATTTCAAGACAAATCCATTGGAATTTGCTCAGGCTACGAGTGTTCAGCCACAAACTGTGCCAAAGTACATCATTATTTTAAGAAGCCAACATTGTGGCGAGGCAGGTCTGTGAGAGCTTTACATTTAAAATGGAACAGCTCATCATGCCGATCCTATTTGTTGCTGCACTGTTTCTTAAGGTTGCAATACTGAAATTGGAGGAGGTAGTCAAATTCTATTTCCAAATTAATTAGTAAATCAGTCATCTGCTTATCAGAATTCAGCTTCTGCAAATGAGAAAAATAAAGCAACACTATAACTATATAGCTGATATCTTTAATGATCACTGGAAGATTTATATATCAGAGTAAGTGTGTCTAATGTATTTGTATTAATGGCTGAATGGATGTAATTCATCATAAAATGATCAACCCAACCATATGTAGAAATCAATTTTCCTTTGAGCTGTAAACAACAAAAACTATCTTGCTCTTGAGGGTAAATCTCAGCATTTATTAGCATAACCAACTGACTTAATTTAATTGTGTTACTATGGTTGTGTGTTTTGAGCTCCATCTCCATGGAAACTAAGTTTGATGGTATAACCCTTTTATTAAGATGTACAATCTATGCTGTACCTTGCAAATGCATTTTGGCTCTTATTTCTATTTGACTCTCTCTGAATGTTTAATATGATCCTAATGCGATGCATTAAAACTATGTGTATAATATTCAATGTGGTCAATAGAAAGTGTCCTTACCTAACGTCAGTGGAAAAGTAATGATCACAAATCAGCACCCTGTTAACATTAGTGATGTGCCTGACTGCTTTTTGAAAAGAATCTACTGTCAATTGTCCAAAGTGTCAGACTGTAATGGCCAGTAGGCCCCTGTTAATGTAGAAATTGAGGCTTAGTGTGTAAATAGGGTCATGCTTGTTTTTCAGGCCAGTATAATAAAAGGCTGCCTAGCTCCATGGCCATTAGGACCGATCAGATTAGCTAAATATTTTGAAATCATTTTGTCCAGTGCAATTTGGAACCGTTAGTTTGGATCCAAACCTTGCAATTTATATAGCTGTTAGTGACACTAATCCAATCCCTAGGCATCAAGCTGAACCGGGACAAGTGTTTGGCTCATTGCAATTTGCTATCCAAACAGAAAAGATGCCTTTAGGGCGACTGGACAATCATTGGCTTTCCCCACTGGAAATAAGACACAGCCCATTTTGCTAAGGAGACACTTTAAAGTGTGCAATGAGTTAAGTATCTCCTTGTTGCAATCAGCATGCACCCCAAAGCAACAGCTGTCCAGTGGAAGTGCATTTCGGGTAATCAGAGGTAGACTCCTCCCCTGCAATGGACAGAAAATCATGGGTAGCATGTTTATGAATTCCAATACGAAGTCGCTTAAGAAATAGCTTTGTGTCAAGTGCCCCATCAAAGATAAGCACAAATTAAGGTCATTGCCAGAGAGAATGAGTATTTGCAATGAAGTTTATCTAGAGAGTAAGGAAACTTGTGGGCTGGTCAGAGCTGTTCCACAAGGGTCACCCAGGCTGCATTTGGTTTCCTAATATAAAGCAAAATACATTGTGAACAGCAAATATAGTATACCAAATTGAAATAAGCGCAAGCAAATCGTTGATTCACTTGTAAAAAGTATTTGGGATATTAAATGATGAGAAGAGAGGAGATTTTAAAAAGGCAAGTTATAAATATCTTGTACATCCAAAGAAAGATGCTTTCGGAAAGGAAATAAATGTTGAGAGCGATTGTGGAGTGGATCACAAGCTATTGTAAGGGAAATGGTTACTTTGGGATGGTTAAAGGGGAATAGAGGGGAAGCCGGTAGCATTTCTCTGGAAGTGACGGAAATGGCAGTAGTTTATCTATTTAATAACGTGGTAGGTGGGATGGAAGATGAGGACAAGGGAAACTCTATCATGGTCTGGGAGGTGGAAAAGGTGATAGCAGAAGTACAAGACATGGAATATACATCATTACCTGCCTTGTTAATCATGGTTTTGTGGGGTAGTAGAGAATTCTCAGTTGAGGAAAATGAAGAGATCCTGAACGTGACTATATAGGAACAAAAACAAAGTTGCTGGAAAAGCTCAGCAGGTCTGGCAGCATCTGTGGAGGAGAAAACACAGTTACTGTCTTGGGTCCCGTGACCCTTCCTCAGAACTGAGTTTAGTTCTGAGGAAGGATCATCAGACCCGAAACATTAACTCTGTTTTTCCCTTCACAGATGCTGCCAGGCCTGCTGAGCTTTTCCAGCAACTTTGTTTTTCTTCCTGATTTACAGCATCCGCAGTTCTTTTGGTGATTATACGGAAAGTTCACTTTAAGCTCTTACCACTTTTTTCCAGCCCAAGGATCTGGCCACCTTTGTCATCATGTAGTAGTGATATCTACACACTTACAAATGAACAGTAACAGAGTTTATTGAACTGGACTACATACAAAGGATGGTAAGAGTGGACATCTTTCTTGGAGCTCTCCAGACCCAGTCTCTAGTTTCAAGTGATCTGATGACATAGTTTATTCAGACAGGCTTACTTATAGGAAAGGGAATTTATACTTAGAGTAAAGATATAATTCCCTTTACTCTACATAGGTAGATATGGGAATCAATGGGGTTATAATGAACATTAGTGATAACCTATCTCCACAAACAGGGATAGAACAGATAAAGATGGAAAAGCAAGAGTTAGAGTTAGACCAAACAAGGGTGAATGAGGATGGAAAATGCAAACAGTGTTGATGAAATGTTCCAGTGCAGATGGAGAGCAAGAAATAGCACCGATAAGCTTTTTTTTCCTTTGTGGAATCGAGGTATCACAGACAAAGCCAGAATCTGTTTCTCCACTGTTATTGCCTTTTGAACTGAATGGCTTGCTAGGCCTTTTCAGAGGACACTTAAGAGTCAACAACATTGCAACTGGAGCCACTTGAAAGCCAGACCAGGCAACAACCTGGTTTTGACAAGAGAAACAATTCTAAGTTCATGCTGTGGCTGAAAATAGCTTAGCATTATAGATTTGTTAATTGAAATTAAATTCCACCATCTGCTATGAAGGGATTTGAACGCTAGCACCAGAACATTAGCTTGGCTCTGATGACTGATCCAGCAACATTACAAATTGACCATCATCTCCCCTGTTAGACAATGTGAGGCTGTAATGTCCAGTAGAATGAAGATAGGCACTTGCATAGAGCCTTTAACACAGAAAGACATCGCAGGGTGCCTCATAAAAGTCTAATCCAATCACAACTGATACAGACTTAAAGATGGACATATTTGAAAGGGTGAATAAAGATTGATCAAAGCAGCAACTTTTAGGGAGACTCTGAGGTCTAGAGCAGGAGATGGAAAGATGGAATTCTTCCAGGTATCAGTATATCAGGAAATAAAAACTAAAACAAAAATCAAGAAGTGAAGAGAGATGACTACGTGTCGATTGTTAGAGATTTGGGTTCTGAAAGTCGAGAAAGGGCAAAGAGAGACAGATCAGTTTAGAAAAACCAGCTCCTAGAAATAGAGCTGAGACTGATTGAATTTCTGCCAATAATGCACAGTAAATCCAAAAGAGAACAAGATTCACAAAAGATGGAAGTCAGTGAGAATATTTTTAGAGCCAAAGGAAATTGTGGCAGGAGTATGAGTTAAGGGGGAATTTTTTTCCAGAGATGAAGATTTTCACCGTAAGATTTTGGGCCTGTGTGACTTCCAGTGTAGATCATATGTAGGTCAAAGAAGAATAATGAGTGAAAAAGATTTCACACAAAGATGAATGTGGTAGAGTTTCGGACAAGCTGTAAATTAAGGAAGGCAAATTTAGGGAAGGCAGTAAATCAAATTCTTGAAACTGGAGGTTTCATGCAGAGTGTTACATTCAAGGAAAGCTCTATACTCAGACACAAAGAGTGACATGTGAGTAAGATACTCATGGCTGTTCTAGCAATGGGCCAATAACCTCGCTTTAATTTAAGAGTAAAGAATGAGATTCTTTCCAGGGATTTAGGTGATCTTATGCAAAGCTCCAATAGTAGATTGGGACAACCTTGCAGGAAATACAGGAACTTTTTCTATTGAAATTAAGAAAGGGCTACCACGCAAAAATTAGACCAACAGAAAAACCATATTATTGGTGTAATAATATTTCAGCCAATCAGTTGTGTGTGTGTTGTACACCCCCAAGAATGATACTTTGAGGTCTGATAGTGGACATTTGATGCAAAACCTTCTTATATTATTGGTGCATTTTTTTGCCCAAGGCATTGTATACAGATCTAATGAATTTTACAGAGAACTTATCATCAAGGCAGCTTTCTTACAGTTTTTAATAAAAACAAATAATTTTATTCATATGATTCAGATAGAATTGCTCCCTGAGCTGACTCATACAAAAATTAGGGGTTTCCAGTTTTAGGCCTCTTAGCTGTTGTGCACAAATCTTAGCAACAATTGTCGGTGACAGCCATGTCACTGTATGGTCTAACAAAGAATGGCAGCAGTCAGCTGACAGATGAGGACTGCAATTGTAATGGATTAGCTTTTACCTGTAGAGTCCTTAGTAATGCATGAAGTTTCAATTATATCACATAAAGCATGGATAATCAGGCTGTCCTGTCACAGCTGATATCCAGTCGAAGAAAATGTACTTGAGGCCAAAACCTCATAGCTTAGCATTCGTGAATCTATCAATAATCAATGTTAATTTTCTAGAAATTTATTACTTGCCCTTATATAATAAACACATCAGGCCTGGAAAGTATACAAATTTTAAAACATATAAAATTGTTTACATCCACATAGGTCAGTTATTGACCCAGGAGAACTGCATGGAGTTTATATGCATCTACTTATCCTCCGAATTCTGCTCGGATTTTCTGTGAAGCTGTAATTTAGAACATAGAACATAGAACAGTACAGCACAAAACAGGCCCTTCAGCCCACGATGTTGTGCCGACCATTGACCCTCATGTATGCACCCTCAAATTTCTGCGACCATATGCATGTCCAGCAGTCTCTTAAATGACCCCAATGACCTTGCTTCCACAACTGCTGCTGGCAACGCATTCCATGCTCTCACAACTCTCTGTGTAAAGAACCCGCCTCTGACATCCCCTCTCTACTTTCCTCCAACCAGCTTAAAACTATGACCCCTCGTGTTAGCCTTTTCTGCCCTGGGAAATAATCTCTGGCTATCAACTCTATCTTTGCCTCTCATTATCTTGTATACCTCAATTAGGTCCCCTCCCCTCCTCCTTTTCTCCAATGAAAAGAGTCTGAGCTCAGTCAACCTCTCTTCATAAGATAAGCCCTCCAGTCCAGGCAGCATCCTGGTAAACCTCCTCTGAACCCTCTCCAAAGCATCCACATCTTTCCTATAATACGGTGACCAGAACTGGACGCAGTATTCCAAGTGCGGTCTAACCAAAGTTTTATAGAGCTGTAACAAGATCTCACGACTCTTAAACTCAATCCCCCTGTTAATGAAAGCCAAAACACCATATGCTTTCTTAACAACCTTGTCCACTTGGGTGGCCATTTTAAGGGATCTATGTATCTGCACACCAAGTTCCCTCTGTTCCTCCACACTGCCAAGAATCCTATCCTTAATCCTGTACTCAGCTTTCAAATTCGACCTTCCAAAATGCATCACCTCACATTTATCCAGGTTGAACTCCATCTGCCACGTCTCAGCCCATCTCTGCATCCTGTCAATGTCCCGCTGCAGCCTACAACAGCCCTCTATACTGTCAACGACACCTCCAACCTTCGTGTCGTCTGCAAGCTTGCTGACCCATCCTTCAATCCCCTCATCCAAGTCATTAATAAAAATTACAAACAGTAGAGCCCAAGGACAGAGCCCTGTGGAACACCACTCACCACTGACTTCCAGGCAGAATATTTTCCTTCTACTACCACTCGCTGTCTTCTGTTAGCCAGCCAATTCTGTATCCAGACAGCTAAGTTCCCCTGTATCCCGTTCCTCCTGACCTTCCGAATGAGCCTACCATGGGGAACCTTATCAAATGCCTTGCTGAAGTCCATATGCACCACATCCACAGCTCGACCCTCATCAACGTTTCTAGTCACATCCTCAATGAACTCAATAAGGTTTGTGAGGCATGACCTGCCCCTCACAAAGCCGTGTTGACTGCATTTGATCAAGCCATGCTCTTCCAGATGGTCATAAATCCTAACCCTCAGAATCCTTTCTAACACCTTGCAGATGACAGACGTGAGACATATTGGTCTGTAATTGCCGGGGATTTCCCTATTTCCTTTCTTGAAGAGAGGAATTACATTTGCCTCTCTCCAGTCCTCAGGTATGACTCCAGTGGAGAGTGAGGATGCAAAGATCTTCGCGAGTGGCGAACCAATTGCATTTCTCGTTTCCCAAAGCAGCCGAGGACAAATGTGGTCCGGGCCTGGCGACTTGTCAATCTTAATGTTTGACAAAATTTTCAGCACATCAGCTTCCTCTATCTCTATCCATTCCAGCATGCACACCTGTTCTTCTAAGGTTTCATTCACTACCAAGTTCATTTCTTTCCTAAAGACAGAAGGAAAAAACTCATTTAGGGCTTCCCCTACCTCCTCAGACTCCACACACAAGTTCCCTATGCTATCCCTGATCGGCCCTACTCTTTCTTTGACCATTCTCTTATTCCTCACATAAGTGTAAAATGCCTTTGTGTTCTCCATAATCCGTTCTGCCAAGCCTTTCTCGTGCCCCCTCCTGGCTCTCCTCAGACCATTTTTGAGCTCTTTCCTCGCCTGCCTGTAATCCTCTAGAGCTTATGTAAGCTACCTTCTTCTTTTTGACGAGAAGCTCCACCGCTCTCGTCATCCAAGGTTCCTTTATCTTACCCCTTCTTGCCTGCCTCAGAGACTACTATTGGAGCTTTGGCATAAGATCACATATTTATTCATCACTCGCAACAACTGTTCCTTAAACAGTCTCCACATGTCTATAGTGCCTTTACCATGGAACAATTGCTCCCAGTCCATGCTTCCTAACTCATGTCTAATCGCATCATAGTTTCCTCTTCCCCAATTAAATATCCTCCCCTTTTGCCTAATCCTCTCCTTCTCCATAGCTATGTAGAATGTGAGGCAGTTATGGTCACTATCACCAAAATGCTCCCCCACCACAAGATCTGATACCTGCCCCGGCTCATTTCCGAGCACCAAGTCTAGAATGGCCTCACCCCTCGTTGGCCTGTCAACGTACTGAGTTAGGAAACCCTCCTGAACACACCTTACAAAAACAGCTCCATTCAAATCTTCTGCTCGAAGGAGGTTCCAATCAATATTGGGAAAGTTAAAGTCACCCATTACAACAACCCTACTATGTCCGCACTTTTCCAAAATCTGCAGGTGAGTCAACTTGTGGAGTTTGTTTTTCTTATCACTATTGATGACTTCCATCTGTTCCATTGGTCCATTGAAATGAAAGGAAAAATAATAATTTGCATTTATATGATTCCCTTCAAGTCACCTCAAGCAATATAAATTAATTGTGTACTTCTCAATTATAGTTACTGTTGGCATGTAGGAAATGTAGCTAGTGATTTGCGCACAGCGGGCTCCTGCAAACAGCAGTTTGGTAATCATAGAACAATTTGCTTTGATGACAAACGTTGTATAAGGTAATGGATCTGAAAGAGTTAGTGTTGAAGACTACATTAAGCCCCCCCCCGCCCCTCCAGCCAGATGATGTCATTCAGCCTTGGTGAGGGAAATCTGGAAATAGCTCTGGATCCTGAAGTGGACAACTATGTCATCTGTGCCTCCCAATTGTCTTCGTAACAATATGGCGAGCTAATGTACTCATTTAAACCGACTGTTCAGACATTCTATGGCATATGTCCAGGCAGGTGGGACCTGAATTTAAACCTCTGGCCCAGAGGCAGGGACACTGCATCACAGGATCCTAACTGGTTGATGCTTTTTGTATCTGGTTGCCATCATGCAATTAGCTCTATGTTGCTAATTTAAGAGCCTCTTCTTGCTAAGGCTCATTCGTGATCTTGCACTAAAGATAATCAAGCCCTCAGACCCAGCCAAACAAAGAAAACAGGCTTCCACCCTCAAATACCACATGGTGATCAGTGCTAGGCATCCTTGCTTAATACCCAAATGTAAAAAAAACGACATCCGAAACAGGAAAAAAAATCCGAGAAATTCAGTTCACAGCTTTAAAGTCTTTACCACTTTAAGAGTTACTCACACATACAGTCACCCACACAACTGCTTGAACATACAGTCAGAGAGAAATCATGGAAAGGCCAACAAGCAAGGAGCACCAGTGCAGGCTAAAGCTTTACTTTAGACATGGTAAAGAGGACAGAGAAAGTGGTGTGGGCTGGCAAGCGGTTAAGCACTAGTCATACCTGGTGGTTATTAGGAAACAAGAATGTGTAGGAGCATCCCAGGTCAAGGTTTGCAAGCGTTATGTGCGGAGTTGAAAATTCCAGTTGTGCAAGGGGATAAAACAAAACCATAAATAATTGGCTCAAAATTAGGCTGAGAAGGTTAGAACTGAAACAAAAGGACTACTTGCAATTCACAAAGACAGCCACCAACATAACAAGCGTACTACACCATGAGACACAGTATGTGAAAGTAATCAACAGCCACAGGAATAAATTTTACTGAGGCCATAGCATCGGAAGAATTGAGAAGCAGAATTAAGGTGAAAATAAAGAAAATTTAAAAGCTATAGGAGACAGAGTATAACGGAAGAAGATCATCAGAAGACTTTTGAGACCACAATAGGAGAGTGAGATCTATTATTTAAGCATCGGTTTACATGGGAAGAATGTACTAAGCATACCAGAAAAAGGCTTTATTTCGAGAACACGTGAGAAAAGGCATACTTTGTGTATTTAGGTAGGAAAGGTGGGAAGTCAACAATTAAAACTATATTTTGCTCTAATTTGGCATCAAAAATATGAGAAAATCTTCTGAAAGAAGCATAGTTATACAGTTCTGTGGTTAGAAGAATTAAAAACATTAAAGAAAAAAACACAGCAGAGTTATCTTGGACAAAGTAAAAGTTTTATGAAAAGAGAACTAAAATTGCTATTTACAAAAGTAAAGATCTTCAACAGTAAGGGATTATTTCAAAATTTAAAATTGTAAAGTAGTTAGAATGTAAAATCATCTCAGGAAAAATGGCAGATGAAAATATACTACCTGCAACATTTAATATGGGAGATGGACTAAATAGAACACAGAATAAATAATTTGGAGAAAATAGTTCTTAAATTACAGAATTGCTTCAGCTAAATTACAAGCTGAACAAATAAATGTATATATTGTGTTCAATCAGACCTACGACTGATGAGATAATAAATCATCAATAAAGCACAAGAAGTTCCATGAACTCTTGGAAATTATTTTGCTCTTAAAACAAATGAGATTCTTAAAAGAGCAAGATTTATCACAAGAGTTTAGTATCCATGGGAGTCTACTGATATTATCAGTAAGGATGTTTATAGATTAATCACAATCCGTGACAGCTCAGCTTTAAAATCAAAATTCATACGAGGCAAAATTGTTGTTTGACTTGTAAAGACTATATCATCTTATACTCTATATTTTTGATTGTGGAGTGAAATGGAAAACTGACTGTTTTCAAACAACAGACTTTGGAAGGAATTGTTGCACTTTTAAAATCAAGTTATTGAAACTCATTATATGTGGCCTTTACACTGTTGATCTGTTCAAGAGGAGGGAGAAGCTGTTTGTAGATGGGAAGAGTAAAGTTTGGCTGACAACAAGTAGGTGACTGGTTTGTGCAGTTGTGGCCAATCATAGATCCCAAAGGCCATCAGCCTCATGACAATTGGAGCCTTCACAGCTGAACAGCCTGTGGATGGTAAAGTGAGAAGCTTGCAGACTTTTGAAAGAGAAGGTGGTATCCCTTTCTCTTTGCAGTGAAAATAGCTGGTGCTTAAGAAATACATTGTTTTCTTCGTCCAGTTATTGTGTGTTGTTGCTTTCAATCAATACATGAGAGACTTTATGATTTATAAACCTGTCACTCTGTGTTTCTTTAAAGAAATGAATACATCTGAAGGATAAATTAGAGATTTGAAGGCTGTGATAAATAAATGGAAAATCCAATGAAATCCTGAGAACTGGTGCTTTTAAACTGTTTCCTCAGTATTTCTTCGTTCTGCATGTAACACCTTTTTTCTTGTCTGTGTCTGCATATATGTGTAGGGGAGTTTCAGAATGGGGTCCAAGTTTTAAATAATACATTTATATATTGACAGCTCAGCATTGTTTACATATGGTTGGAATCTATTCATTTATAATAAATAGCAGTTTTAGTTAAGTCAATGTGAAGAAACATTGTCCATATTTTCTGTTAATTTGAGTTTATCAGACAGGCAAACGGAGGATCTTGCTTTTTGTTTTTCAGAAAGTACCTTGTGATGACATTGAGAATAGCAGGGCTTGATTTCCAGTGTGCTACCCCAGTGATGGTAACCACACTATCGAAGTTCCACCACTCCCGACACCTGTCCCTGCAATGGAGGAAGTGCTACACCTGCCCCCACACCTCCCTCCTCACCGCCATTCAAGGCACCAAATAAACCTTTCACATCAGACAGAGGTTCACCTGCACATCCGTCAGTGTGGTCTATTGTACCTGCTGCTCCCGACGTGGCCTCTTCTACACCAGCAGAGGCCTGGAGACCACTTTGTCGATCACCTGTGCTCTGTTTGCGACAAACAGCAACACCTTCCAGTTGCGAACCATTTTAGCTCCTCTCCCACTCACTGGGTGACATGGCCATCCTGGGTCTCCTTCAGTATCACAATGATGCCACCCAGAAACTGGAGGAGCAGCACTTCATATTCTGCCTCAGGAGCCTACAGCCCAATGGCCTAAATGTGGACTTTACCAAAATATCCCCACCCCCAGCCTTATTACATGACTAAACCTCACTCTCATCCCTGCCTCCTTGACCTGACACAACCTGCCCATCTTCTCTCCTACCTATCTGTCCCTCCCACCTCACTAACCAATCCCCACCACTCCCTACCAGCACTCAGCTACCGCCATTCCACCTACCTTCCCCAGCCCCACCCCTCCTCTCTATTTATTTCAGAGCTCCTTTCCCCTTCCCTATTTCTGAAGAATGGTCCCGACCCAAAACGTCACCTTTCTTCCTCCTCTGATGCTGCCATGCCTGCTGTGTTCATCCACCTCCACACTGTGTTATCTCTGACTCCAGCATCAGCAGTTCCTACTATCTCTTATCGAAGTGCCTTTGCTTTATTTATGACAGTACAAAGAAGATTTGACTTTCGAGAAGACAAACAGATTACGCTGGAAACAGAATTCAGGAAGAATCACCGATTCTTGGAGACGGCATTAATCTCCATGGAAACAGATATTGTCATAATGCACTGGGTGGGAAAATTATGTAAATAGCTCTGGATCTTGAAGGGGAGAGACAGGTTATCTTTGTCTTCTAACAGTCTTGATAACAATATCTAATGAGCTAAATGCTATTATGCAATAAACTACATCTTGTTAAGACATAAGCCTCTGTGTGCTTAGACTCATTAGTGGCTGTTCCTCAGCCACTGTAAACCAAGCGGCACAGTGGGTCAATGGTTAGCACTGCAGCCTCACAGTGCCAGGTACCCGGGTTCAATTCCAACCTTGGGCGACAGTCTGTGTGGCGTTTGCGCATGCTCCCAGTGTCTGCGTGGGTTTCCTCCCATGGTCCAAAGATGTGCAGGCTAGGTGGATTGTCAATGTTAAATTGCCCGTAGTGTTCAGGGGTGTGTGGGTTATAGGGGGATGGGTCTAGGTGGGATGCTGCAAGGAGTTGTGTGGACTTGTTGGGCCAAAGGGCCTGTTTCCACACTGTAGGGAATCTAATCTAATCAAACAGCCCCTTAGATACAGTCAAAAAGAAATGAATGCTCTCTACTCACGAATACCATATAAAACATGGCCAATGTTTTAACTTTATACCACAGGGAAATTTTTTGAACTAGTTATTTTATAATGCAAAATTTAGTGATAAAACCAGAGCCTTTCAAAGACAGGATAGGGCTTTGTTAAATAATTGAAATTTTAAACTATCGTACATGTAAGAACTTCCATGCTGATGGTGTTTTAAAGTTTCATTTTGTGCTTGAGATTCTGCAAAATCCTTTATTACTCCACTTGTAGCAATGCTACTGAGAAAACAAGAAATATTGTAATACCAACATTGCTCTCTTAAAATGAATAGTTAACAAATTTGTATATTGTGTCAATCTTCACACACATTGTTTCCCAATAGTACTTCTTGCATTGTTTTCCTTGAATTCGAGGATTCTTTTGCTGAAGCCACACGGGGATACCAAACATAGCACCAGGAGTAGACCATTCAGCACATCCATTTTCTCCTGCAATTCAGTGCAATCATGGATGTTCAAACACTTCAATGCCTTTTATCAACCCCATCCCATAACACTGCTTGGCATTGGTAATATAAATCTATAAATTGTTACCTGAAACACTGGACTTCCACAGCCTTCTGTGGTAGAGAATTCCAAAGTTTCATAACTTTCTGAGATAAAAAAAATGGAGGAGCCATGTGGAAATTAATCTTTCACCTTCCCACTGAGTTCAAGATTCTCCTGGTGCTCTCATGAGTAATATTAGAAATTAAGATTGTGAATTATTAAAGGAATCCATTTATAATTAATACAAAATTAGCTCTTTAATTACTAAAATGCTGAATTAGCTATTTCAGTTTTATTAATTGGATGCAATGTAATATTATTCTCCATTCAAAATATCAACCAGCCTATTGGCAATTACATGACTTTACACAGTGTGTCTTCCTCTACAAGTATTTCTGTTGTGACTGTGTGATTTCTGACTATTTGTCAAACTACGAGGTGTTATGACTTGAATCAAACATTGCCCCGAATGTTACTGAGTGGAATTTCTAAGCAGGTTGGAGGAATACTATGATTGACAGGGCTGAATATTACAGAGCAGATGGGCTAAGCTAACATTTGTCACATCCACCCAACCACAACCATTAGAACTGATTGATTTAAAAAAGGTGACAACCCCCCCAGCAATATGTGACTATGGGTGGCCAAAGAACGGCAAGTGTGGGACCCTTGTTTCTCAGTGGGAGGAGATCCTGCCATGGTAACCCGCTGCCCAATCAGATTGGGTGCTATCTCTCTGTCCCCTCAACAACAGAATGTTGTAGTAATGGGTACTGTTGAAACTATGAGCTACCCGATGATGAAGGGAGCATGGATTACAGACAGAGGTGAGAATTTTGAGGAATTCTACAGGCAAAGTGTAGAAGGTAGTTGGGAAATCAGATATTTGGAGGCAATGTAAAGAGGCACAAAGTTGGAGATATTATTTTTGGACAGAAGACCCCATGTACAAGAGATATCACCTCCAAAAAGGATGTATTCTCCCTTCCTCCCTTTCTTTTTTCCTCAGAAGATGGTAAAATAGACTCCCCATTCTCTCCTGACTGCCCACCCAGCCCACATTATAGACTGGGCAGGGCAGTACCAAGGTCAATTGACTTGTTATTAAGCTGAACTACTTGTGCAAATTTTTTGTGAATTTTGGCATCCATCCACTTACAATATTATAGAAAATTGGCCTGTCATATCCGGTTCAGGGCCCAATGTCATCACATTGGATTTTATATCTGAGCAAGGTGGCAGCAGCCCTGATTGGCAATTAGAAAATCACAGCCATGGAGTCTGAACTCGATAGCAAGTGTGTTTTACTGTCTACGGCATCCTAGCTCAAATCCCACGCATTGTTGATATGCTGCAATCCTCTTCAGCAGGGAATGTTAGAGAGAAGGCAACGGCCACAAAAGGTAGGTTTTCTGCTACATAGAGTCATGGGCTGGTGAAGTTAAGTGCAGAGTGTTCTGGGAGTGTTTATGGGGTTTCAAGAGGGACTGGTGATCATTCGGAGTGGCTTAGTGATTGGAGAAAATGTACCAGTTATCCCATGGTAGACTGATCTTGGAAGGAGTTGAGGTGATGGGACAGGGAAGAGTTCAATCATGAGAATGTCTAATAATGGGGAAAAATGTAGGTAGCTGGGAGGAAATATTGCTGCTCCTCATGGGAGAAAAGAAGTTGCCTTTGCCTGACTTTATCCGCCAGCTTTCCTAAGGCCCAGGAGACTTGCCACTTAGGATTACATTTATAATGGAGTTGAAATGTGAGGTAGCAGTAATTTTTAGCTGATGGACATGTCTTCTGGGAGCTGTTAATTGACCAGACCCACCACTCCACTGTTTGTAAGACCAAAACTGGGTAAGGTATAGATCACAAGGTGCAGAGCTGGATGAACACAGTGGGCCAAGCACCATCAGAGGAGCAGGAAAGCTGATGTTTCGGGCCTACACCCTTCTTCAGGAATGGAGGAGGGGAAGGGGGTTCTGAAATAAATAGGGAGAGAGGCGGAGGCGGATAGAAGATGGATAGAGGAGAAGATAGGTGGAGAGGAGACATACAGGTTAAAGAGGTGGGGATGGAGCCAGTGAAGGTGAGTGTAGGTGGGGAGGTAGGGAGGAGATAGGTTAGCCCAGGGAGGACAAACAGGTCAAGGGGGCAGGATGAGGCTAGTTGGTAGGAGATAGGGGTGGGGCTTGAGGTTGGAGGAAGGGATAGGTAGGAGGAAGAACAGGTTAGGGAGGCGGGGAAGATCTGGGCTGGTTTTGGGATGCTGTGGGGGAAGGGGAGATTTTGATGCTTGTGAAATCCACATTGATACCATTGGGCTGTAGGTTCCGCAAGTGGATTATGAGGTGCTGTTCCTGCAACATTCGGCATTGTTGTGGCACTGCAGGAGGCCCAGGATGGACATGTTGTCTGAGGAATGGGAAGGGGAGTTGAAATGGCTCGCTACTGGCAGGTGCAGTTGTTTAGTGCGAACTGAGGGTACATGTTCTGCAAAGTGTTCTGCATTCCCCACGCAGATGCCCTAAAGACCCCCCACTTCTCCCTGTCCCGCAGACCCGACCTGTCCCCTCCACCAACACCTTCATCCACCTAGCCAAACTCGTCCTCACCCTCAACAACTTCTCTTTCAATTCCTCCCACTTCCTACAGACAAAGGGGGTGGCCATGGGTACCCGCATGGGCCCAAGCTATGCCTGCCTCTTTGTAGGTACGTGGAACAGTCCCTCTTCCGTACCTACACTGGCCCCAACCCCCACCTCTTCCTCCGTTACATTGATAACTGTATTGGTGCTGCCTCATGCTCCCACGAGGAGCTCGAACAGTTCATCCACTTCACCAACACGTCCCACCCCAACCTTTAGTTCACCAGGACCACCTCTAATACCTCTCTCTCCTTCCTGGGCCTCTCTGTTTCTCTCTCCTACAACCGCCTAGAAACCGATATCCATTTCAAGCCCACCGACTCCCACAGCTACCTAGAATACACCTCCTCCTGTCCACCTTCCTGAAAAAATACCACCCCCTATTCCCAATTCCTTTGCCACCACCAGATCTGCTCCCAGGATGTGGCATTCCGTTCCCGTACATCTCAAATGTCCTCGTTCTTCAAGGACCGCAACTTCCCCCCTCTCAGTGGTTGAGAACACCCTCGACCATGTCTCCTGCATTTCCCGCAACACATCCCTCACTCCCCGTCCCCGCAATAACAACCAAAACAGAATCCCCGTCATCCTCACGTTCCCGTGCACTAACCTACGGATCCAACACATCATCCTCTGATATCTCCAACCCCACTACCAAAGACATATTTCCCTCCCCATTCTTATCTGCTTTCCAGAGGGACCACTCTCTCCAGGAATCCCTTATCCGATCCACACTCCCCTCCAGCCCCACGACACCCAGCACTTTCCCCTGCAACCCCAGGAAGTGCTACACTTGTCCCCACACCACCTCCCTCACCCCCATCCCAGGTCCCAAGATGAATTTCCGCATCAAGCAGATGTCCACCTACGCATCCGCCAATGTGGTATACTGCATCCGCTGTACCCGGTGTGGCCTCCTTTACGTTGGGGAAACCAAGCAGAGGCTTGGGGACCACTTTGCAGAACACCTCCGCCCGGTTCGCAATAAACAACTGCACCTCCCAGTTGCGAACCATTTTAACTCCCCCTCCCATTCCTCAGATGACATGTCCATCATGGGCCTCCTGCAGTGCCACAACGATACCTCCTGAAGATTGCAGGAACAGCAACTCATATTCCGCCTGGGAACCCTGCAGCCATATGGTATCAATGTGGACTTCACAAGCTCCAAAATCTCCCCTCCCCCCATCACATTCCAAAAGCAGCCCAATTCGTCCCTGCCTCCCTAACCTGTTCTTCCTCTCACCTATCCCCTCCTCCCACCTCAAGCCCCACCCCCATCTCCTAAACTCATCCTGCCCCCTTGACCTGTCTATCCTCCCTGGACTGATCTATCTCCTCTCTCACTCCTCATCTACACTCACCTTCACTGGCTCCATCCCTACCTCTTTAACCTGTATGTCTTCTCTCCACCTATCTTCTCCTCGATCCATCTTCCATCCGCCTCCCCCTCTCTCCCCATTTATTTCAGAATCCCCTTGCCCTCCCCCATTTCTGAAGAAGGGTGTAGGCCCAAAACATCAGCTTTCCTGCTCCTCTGATGCTGCTTGGCCTGCTGTGTTCATCCAGCTCTACACCTTGTTATCCCAGATTCTCCAGCATCTGCAGCTCCTACTCTCTCTGAAAAAATTTTAGATCAATTGTGTTTGGTTTAAGATTAAACTACATTTTACATTCTGACCAATTTATAGTTCGAAAAAGGAATAAAATCCCCTCATATCTGTACTAATTATTCACCCTATTTGAATTTTGCTTTGTTTAATAACTGCGACACTACAGGTCCTTCTGTGATTGTGATTTTCAACAGCACTGCAAGTTCATAGTCATGCACTCAGTTATATACTTAAGGTAATATTTATTTTATACCTTCTGCAGTACTTACTGAATTGTCTTTGACGTTTGCCCTTTTCCGTGGAAGCGTGAATTTATGCTTTGTTTGAATGGTATTTGCAATATGAAGACAACTAAATTTGAAAACTCAAGCAGCCTTGTTAACTTTTTAAGATACAACTGGATGGCAATTTGATCTTTAACTGTGCCTGAGAGGAATTTTTGGTGCACTTGAATTAGAAAACCAGGTGGACACAAAATAGGCATTTTTAATCTCTCAACATTTTTAAACTGCAAGCTACAGAAGGCACTAGTTTTATTTATTTTAAGAGCAATGTCTTTTTAACAAAATGCTTTGTTCTTTGCATGCTGCTTAGCAGCCTCTGTGTTAATTGTATACTTACTCTCTTTAATTCTATGTAATTAGTGGCCATCAGCTGGGAATTTACATGTAATTCTATAAATAGTGCCAGACTGAAACTTTGGGGTCTTGGTCAGGAGGTGTAAGTTCAGAAGAAATAGGACTCAACAGAGGTCTTTCATCTCATCAAATCCATTGCACAACTCAATAGGATCACTGTCGATTAACTAATTCAAACCATTTCCTACACTATCCCAGCATTGCTTGATGCTTCGAATACATAGAAAGCTGTCAACTTCAGTCTTCATCATACTCAGACTCCTTACTCTCTCGGCTGAAAATTCAAAAATTAAGCATCATCTGTGTGAAGAATTTCCACTCACCTCAATCATACATGATCTGCCTCTTTCTTGGAGACTGTGTGTCCTGGATCTGTATCCTCCCTCTTAGGGGAAATATCCTTCCTGTATCTATTCAATTGATCCTTGAAAGTATTTTGTACATTTAAATTCTTTGAAACTCCAGAGAATACAGGCCCATTTTATTTTAATCTTTCTGCAACTTGTAACTTGTAAGCTGATAATGTATGTTATTATAAATATAAAAAACCTACAAAACTTCGTATTTAGAGGCTGCAGTTCTATCTTCCACCATAAATATTTGGTTAAAGTAAGGATTGGAAAACAAGTTAAAAAAGAAACAGACAGAAAGCTAGAAGTGTAATAGTCACTGTGGAAAATGACAGAACACAAGCGTTTATTGGGGTTTGGCTATCCTCTGATACTTCTGGATTCTGTAACATATGACAAGTAGAAGAATATATTAAACGTGGATTGCATCCAAAGATGAAACAACGAATGGCCTTGAGGTTGTTGCTTCCTATGTGAAACATGAGATCTAAACACATTGGCTGAAGATCATGAATCAAGATTCCTTATTCTATTGGTGTCTGGTCTTCACATGTATGAAGGGAAATTAGGGTAAAACATAGTATTGATGTGGAAGTAATCCTATGGTTCACATCGGTTGAGGAAATCCTTTGCCTGTTACTCACTTTTTCCATGAGATTACATTCTGCCAAAGACAAGTTTTCTTCCAGTGAAAGTGCAGTTCCCATTATCACTGATACAATTTTAACCTCACTGCGAAGCCTCTTCCAGGGATGCCTAACCTGAAGAAGTTACCCTCCTCCCTCCGGACCAACCTCAGGGAATCTCTCTCCCACTGCAACTCTCTTGTAATCTCTCCATCTTCGGTCCGCCTCCCCCTCTCTCCCTATTTATTCCAGAACCGTCACCCCATCGCCCTCTCTGATGAAGGGTCTAGGCCCGAAACGTCAGCTTTCGTGCTCCTGAAATGCTGCTTGGCCTGCTGTGTTCATCCAGCTTCACACTTTATTATCTTCTTCCAGTGAAAGTCTGCTTGAGGGCCCTGCTAAGTGTCCTCCCTCACTGGAACCACTCGTGTATGGTCCCATTACATACAAGAAGTAGGACAGAAATAAAATATTTGGGAGACTTATCCCTATTAGTTGGGAAATTGAAGCTTTTGTTAGAGTTTTTGGATGAAATTGACAAGAAAGATAATATGTTAAGTAACTATGAGGTGGGTCAAAATTTGGTAAATTTGAGAAATGTATATTCCATGGAAGAATGCATCGATGATTTTCACAGACTGCATAAAATATTTTTAAATAATTCTGATACCAGGTGCCAGCACCAATAGAAAAGAAGGACTGAAAACGGACAAAATGAGGATGTAAAATCTCTTAGCATTTCTGAATATTACAGCAGAATACAGAATTGGAACTAAACTACTCATTGAATGAATGCGCAAAGAATATTTAATAGAGATTTCAATATTATCCAAAATATTATTATGCAGAGAGCTATGCAAAGGGAAAAGACAAGTTCTTCAGATTAACAAATTGCAAAGAAAATTCTGAGGAACAGGATAAAGACAATATAAATCTGAAGAAATTTCATTGGCCACAAGAATTTTTAGTCCTGTCATATTGTAGATTCTTTTAAACCTGCAATACCAGACGGTTCATATGCATAAACATTTGGTAAAGCAAATTAAAACTTTAACAAAAATGTCCTTTAGGGAAGGAAACTGCCATGCTCACCTGGTCTGGCCTACATGTGACTTCAGACCCACAGCAATGTGGTTGATGCTGAACTGCCCTCTGGGCAATTAGAGATGGGCAATAAATGCTGCCTGGCCAGCAATGCCCTTATCCTGTTAATGAATTTAAAACAAAACAGAAATTGCTGGAAACGCTCAGCAGGACTGGTAGCATCTGTAGGGAGAAATCAGAGTTAGTATCTCGGGTGGAGTGACCCTTCCTCAGACCCGAAACATTAACTTACATTTCTCTCCGCACATTCTGGCAGACCTGCTGAGTTTTCTCAGGAATTTCTGTTTCTGTTTCTGATTTACAGCAATTGCAGTTCTTTTGATTTTTATATAGATTAAAACCTTATCTTGAATTCACTAAGTAGTGAAGAGCAACATAAGATTAAGAAATATAAAAAGGTGCTTGTTTTTTGGTTTGTTGAAAGCAACACTTTGTTATCACCAAACTGATTTGTACTTCCATTTAAAGTAGATGCAATATGCCAATGTCAAAGTGCAGGTGCACTGTCTGGTGAGATATTTCTGTATCTATGACCTATGAACAAGATACAAGTGAAAACTGACATGGAATACTTTATGAAGTCAGTTGATCTGCAGTCCACCTGGTCAAAACATTATTGCTTGCTCTCACAAAACCTGATAATGTGCATCTAAGCGGTAAACATGTCTTAATGGCACCAGGTGATAAATCAGAGGAATAGAAAACAAATCATCTGGAAGTTTGAAAGGTATACAAGTAATTTACTCACTCTGCCGACAAAAAGTTTAAAAATCTTATTGAAAGATGCAGATGTATCTATTAAAAGAGACTATGGGGCTAACAGAAAAGATGAGGGAAAAGTGTAAAATCTACAACAATAAAGTATTGAAGGATGGTGTCACATACTATACCGAGCCATGAGCATGTGACTTTAACTAAGTAGCTGCCATGAAACTAAATGTACGGAGCAAAGACATGTTCAAGACATGGTGACCATTAAATCTTTCCACACTAATACCTCGGAAATACAAAAGGGTTTCTCTAGATTAGATTGAGAAATGAGTAGAGATTGGTACCTGTGAACTTTCTGACTGATAACTGATTAATTCAAAGATATGTGAAAACATAAACAGCATCGTCTGTTCTTCTGAGGAAGGATCTAGGCGCGAAATGTCAGCCTTCCTGCCCCTCTGATGCTGCTTGGCCTGCTGTGTTCAGCCAGCTCTACAACTTGTTGTCTCATGGTCACGAATACCATTGCAGAGAGTCTTTTAAGCAATGGATTGTGTGACAGGAACAATGTATATTGATGAAATAGTGAGTAAAATTTTAGTTAAGTAACTAGGCTGCAAGGAGACATCCACCTTAACATTGGTAGTTTTTGCAAAGAATTCATTTCAGATAATTAATGGTTATAGACCCTATCAATTATGGACAAAATGCCAAATTGGCTTTGGTTCTGTGTTTTAGCCCTCCTAATCTGCAATTAGTTCAGTTTTTTCTGTATTTTCCATGTATTGTATGCAGGGAGACACTCAAGTCTGAAGGCCAAAATTTGGCAAACACTGGATCATTGTATAGTTCTGAGAGAGAGACAGAGTTCACTACAGTATGTTAAAGTAACATTTCTTCTCTGCCAGACTGCGCTGTGCCTTCACTATGGACAGGGCAGGTGAGGCAAAGTGGGACGCCCTGAATCTACCCCAGGCAGAATGGTTCAGTCTATTGGCGCCAGTCTTCTCCACACTAGCCAATGGAGACAACCATTCCCCTGCTCTCCCCCATCCTCCCAAAGGAATCTGAGCAGCCATAGCAAGATGCATTCTCATCTGCATGCTATAGCCTGGAGCGATGAATACTGACAAACCCCATTCTATCAATTGGCTGACGAAGAATCTGTCTCAGTTTTGACACCCGCCATTTAGATACATAGAAGATAAGAGCAAAAGGAGGCCATTCAGCCCGTCGATCCTGCTCTGCCATTCATCACAATCATGGCTGATTGTCCAACTCAATAGCCTAATCCTGCTTTCTCTCCATAACCTTTGATCTCATTCACCCCAGTGCTATATCTAGCCACCTCTTATGTTCAATGTTCCTGTGGTAATCCACAGGCTCACCACTCTTTTCAAGAAGAAATGTCTCCTCATCTCTGTCCTAAATAGTCTACCCTGAAACCTCATACTGTGATCCTGGTTTGAGACACACCCACCATCGGGAAAATCCTCTCTGCATCTACCCTGTCTTGTCCTGTTCGAATTTTAAAAGTCTCTATGGGATTCCCCCTCATTTGTCTGAACTCCAGCGAAAACAATCCTAAACTTATCCGTCTCTCCTCACACATCAGTCCTGTCATCCCCAGAATCAACCTGGGAAACCTTTGCTGCACTCCCTCAAGAGCATCCTTTCTCAGGAAAGGAGAACAAAACTAAACACAGTACTTTAGGCGTGGCCTCACCAAGGCCTTGTACAACTGCAACAACACATCCCTGCTCCTGTACCGGAAACGTCTCGCTATGAGGAACAGGAGAATATTGTAGAGGAGATGACTGAGTTACGGGCTACTAGAATTGAAAGGATTAAGGGTAGTCAGGAGGAGGTGTTATCAATTCTAGAAGGTGTGAACATAGATAAATCCCCTGGGCCAGATGGGATTTTTCCGAGGATTGTCTGGGAAGCTAGGGAGGAGGTGGTGGAGCCTTTGGCCTTGATCTTTGAGTCCTCATTGTCTACAGGTTTAGTACCACAGGACTGGAGGATTGCAAATGTTGTGCCCTTGTTCAAGAAGGGCAGTAGGGATGACCCAGGTAATTATAGACCTGTGAGCCTTACGTCTGTTGTAGGAAAAGTTTTGGAAAGGATTATGAGAGATAAGAGTTATAATCATCTAGCAAGCAACAATTTGATTGGAGATAGTCAGCATGGATTCATCAAGGGCAGGTCATGTCTCACAAACGTCATTGAGTTTTTTGAGAAGGTGGTCAAGCATGTGGATGAGGGTAGGGCAGTTGATGTGGTGTACATGGACTTCAGTAAAGTCTTTGGTAAGGTTCCATGTGGTAGGCTATTGGAGAAAATACAGAGGCACGGGCTTGAGGGAGATTTAGCAGTTTGGATTAGAAACTGGCTTTCTGTAAGAAGGCAACGAGTGGTGGTTGATGGAAAATATTCAGCCTGGAGTCAGGTCACTAGTGGTGTGCCTCAAGGATCTGTTTTGGGACCACTGCTGTTTGTAATTTTTATAAATGACTTGGACGCAGGCATTGGTGGATGGGTTAGTAAGTTTGCAGATGACACTAAACTCGGTGGAGTGGTGGGCAGTGTGGAAGAATGTTGCAGGTTGCAGGGAGACTTGGATACACTGCAGAACTGGGCCGAAAGGTGGAAAATGGAGTTTAATACAGATAAATGTGTGGTGATTCACTTTGGGAGGAATAATAGGAAGGCAGAATACAGGGTCAATGGAAAGATTCTTGGTAGTGTGGATGTGCAGAGGGATCTTGGTGTCCATGTACATAGATCCCTGAAAGTTGCCACTCAGGTTGATGGTGCTGTTAAGAAGGCTTATGGTGTGTTAGGTTTTATTGGTGGAGGGATTGAATTCCGGAGCCGTGATGTCTTGCTGCAACTGTACAAAACGCTACTGCGGCCTCATTTGGAATATTGCATGTAGTCCTGGTCGTCCCATTACAGGAAGGATGTGGAAGCATTGGAAAAGATGTGGACGAGATTTACCAGGGTGTTGCCTGGTCTGGAGCTCAGGCCCTATGATGAAAGGCTCAGGGACTTGGGTCTGTTCTCATTGGAGAGAAGGAGGCTAAGAGGGGATTTAATAGAGACATACAAGATGATAAGAGGATTAGATAGTGAGAGTGGACAGTGAGAGTCTTTTTCCGAGGATGATGACTTCAGCTTGAACAAGGGGGCATAGCTACAAATTGAGGGGTGATAGATTTAAGACAGATGTCAGAGGCAGGTTCTTTACTCAGAGAGTGGTAAGGGTGTGGAACGCCCTGCCTGCCAATGTAGTTAACTCAGCCACATTAGGGGCATTTAAACAGTCCTTGGATAAGCATATGGATAATGATGGGATAGTGTAGGGGGATCGGCTTAGATTAGTTCACAGGTCAGCGCAACATCGAGGGCCGAAGGGCCTGTTCTGCGCTGTATTGTTCTATGTTCTGTGTTCTATGTTCTATGAAGCCCACCATACCATTTGCCTTCTTTACCACCTGCTGCACCTGCATGCTTACCTTCAGCAACTGGTGCACAAGGACACCCAGGTCCCACTGCACACTCCCCTCTCCCAAGTTACAGCCCTCCAGTTAGTAACCTGCCTACTTGCTTTTGCCTCCAATGTGCATGACTTGACTGCATTTGCCATTCATTTGTCCACTCACCCAACTCTCCAGATCATGCTGAAGGATCTCTGAATCCTTATCACAGTTTACCCTCCCACCAAACTTAGTATCGTCTGCAAGCTTTCAGATGTTATTTTTTGTTCCCTCATATCACTCACATATATTGTAAATAGCTGGGTCCCAGCACCGATCCCTGTGGCATCCCACAAGTGACTGCCTGCCAATTTGAAAAGGACCCGTTAATTCCTATTGTTTATTTCCTCTCTGCCAACCAATTTTCTGTTCATCTCAACCCACTTCCCCCAATCCCACACCCTTTAATCTTACAAAATAATTTCCTGTGTAGGGTCACTGGACCAGAAATGTTAACTCTGTTTACTCCTCCACAGATGCTGCCAGACCTGCTGAGCTTTTCCAACAACTTTGTTTTTATTCCTTTGCAGGCCTTTGTCAAACACTTTCTGAAAGTTCAAATGTACCACATTGACTGGATCCCCCGCCACCCCATCAAATCTATGAACTACTTCTTTATAAAACGCCAACAGTTTTGTCAAGCATGATTTCCCCTTCATAAATCTATGCTGACTCTGATTCTGCCCCTGTTTTCTAAATGTTCTGCTATAAAATCCTTGATAATCCTTAATTCAAGAGTTTTTCTCTCTACCAATGTTAGGCTTACTGGTCTATAATTCCCTATTTTCCCTCCACCTTCCTTTTTGAATATTGGAGTGACATTAGCCACTTTCCAATTTGCAGGGACTGTTCCAGAGTCTATAGAATCCTGGAGGGTGACCATCAGTGTATCCATTATTTCTCGAACCACATCCTTAAGAGCTCTGGGATGTAGATTATCAGGACCTGGGAACTTATCTGTCTTAAATCCCATCAAATTTCCCAACACTGTTTCTCTACTAACATTGATGTCTGTCATTTCTTCCATCTCACTAAATCTTGCATTCTCCAACATTTCTGGTATCTGATATGTGTCCTCTTTTGTGAAGACAGAACCAAAGTGTGTATTCAGTTGTTCAGCCATTTCTTTTCCCCCGATGATATATTTCCCTGTTTCTGTCTGTAGGGAACTACATTTGTCTTCACCAATCCCTTTCGCTTCGTATACCTATAGAAACTGTCAGTGTCAGTCTTTATGGTCCCTGCAAGCTTACTTCCATACTCTATTTCCTCCTTCTTAATCAATCCTTTTGTTCTACTTAGCTGAATTTTAAATTGCTCCCAATCCTCAGACATATTATTTTTTCTTGACCAATCTGTATGCTTCTTCCTTGGATTGGATACTATCTCTTATTTCCTTTGCAAGCCATGGATTGGCCCTCTTACCCATTTTGCTTCTGTGCCAGACAGGAATAAACAGTTGTTGCAGATCCCCCATATGTTCCTTGAATGATTGTAACTGCCTGTCCACCTGTTATCCTTTAAGTAGCTCTCCCTAATCTATCAAGTGGTCTCTGAATCAACTACCTCACTCTCCATCTTGATAAAAAAAATTCTATCATGTTGTGGCTGTTCATCACCAAGGGATCTCACACGAGATTGGTAATGATTCCCTTTTCATTACATAGCTCCCAGTCTAAGGTGGCCTGCTCTCTAGTTGGTTCCTCCACATATTGATCAAGAAAACTATCCCATACACATTCCAGGAATTCCTCCTTTATGGCATTGTGGCTAATTTGGTTTGTCCAATCTATGTGCAGATTAAAATCACCCATGATCGCTGACATTCCCTTATTGCATGCACCTCTAATTTCCTGTTTAATGCCATTCCCAATATCACCACTGCAGTTTGGGGGTCTATATACGATACTCACAAATGTTTTTTGCCCCTCGGCATTTCTTAGCTCTACCCAAACAAACTCCTCATTGTCAGTGCTAATATCCTTTCTCATGATAGCATTTATCTATCACGTAAATCAAACGTTAAGGTTTGCTCTTCGAGGCTAATTGAGCTAGTTACAAAAGTTTTAGTTCTAAACAGCTGATAACAGTAAACAAGACAAATGGTTTCCTTATATAAGAATCACATAAAAGTTAGCATGCCCAAAATGTTGGTCTTCATTGCAAAGGGGATACAGTTTAAAAAGAGGGAAGGTCTGCTTTTGCTGTAGGGGGCATTGGTGAGAATGCACCTGGACTACAGTGTACAGTTTTGGCCTCTTTATTGGAGCAGCATGTATGGTGGTATAAATAAATGGTTGTGAAGGTGTTAAGGTTCATTTTACATTGGCTCCACCCCAGTACTGATGTCACGCACAACCTGTGGCTGGAAACAACTAATTTTACTTGATATTTTGGAGGAAACAGATATATATTTACCTGAAGGTCCTGGTAATTATACCTTACCAAGTGTACTTGTATTTATTGTCAACATGCTATACACCTTCTTGTTATCTGAGAACTGTAGATACTCTATGGTGGTGTATCTTTTATTACTAATCACTAGGTAGGCCAAGGCCAAAGGAAGGCTAATTGGAGTGAACTAAGTCACAGTATCCTTACCCAGAACCACATCCTGGCAGAAGTGGTTAAACCACAAGGTACTGGAGTAGTCATCTAGGAAAATCTCACACAAATTAAACTGGAAGTAATTCACAGAAGATTTACTTCACTGACTTCTGGCATGAAGGGGTTATCTTGTGAAGAAAGAGCATAAGAACATAAGAGCCAGAAGCAGGAGTAGGCCATCGGCCCTTTGAGCCTGCTCCACCATTCAATAAGACTATGCCTGATCTCTTCATGGCCTCAGCTCCACTTACCCACCCTCTCACCACAACCCTTAATTCCTTTACTGGTCAAAAGATTATTGATCTTAGCTTTAAAAACACTCAAGAAGGAAGCCTCAATGACTTTCTTGATGCGGGAGTTCCACAGATTCACAACCCTTTGGGTGAAGAAGTTGCTCCTTAATTCAGTCCTAAATCTGCTCCCCCTAATTTTGAGGCTCTGCCCCCTTGTTCTAGTTTCACCCACCTGTGAAATCAACCACCCTGTTTCTATCTTATATATTTCCTTTATAGTTTTATATGTTAGTATAAGTTAACCCCTCATTCTTTTCAATTCCAATCCTTATAATCCCAGTCTACTCAGACTCTCCTCATAAGCCAACCCTCTCAACTTCAGAATCAACCTACTAAATTAACTCTGCGCCCTCTCCAGTACCGGTACATCCCTTCTCATGTAAGGAGATCAAAACTAAACACAGCACTCCAGATGTGGCCTCCTATACAGCTGTAACATTACCTCCCTGTTTTTTAACTCAATCCCTCTAGCAATGAAGGATAAAATTCCATTTACCTTCTTAATTACCTGTTGTACCTGCAAACCAACCGTCTGTGATCCATGCACAAGGAGTGACAGGTCCCTATTCACATCAGCATGCTGCAATTTGGCATTGGTTTCCCATCTTCGGACCTCTTGGCATCAGGGTAGCCCACAAACCCACCAACACACTAAAACAGCAGCTAATGAACTTAAAAGACCCTATACAGACAACAAATAAAACAAACGTCATCTACAAAATACCTTGCAAGAACTGTGACAAACACTACATTGGACAAACTGGCAGAAAGCTAGACACCAGGATACATGAACATCAACTAGCCACAAAACGACATGACCCACTATCACTAGTATCCTTACATACAGATGAGGAAGGACACCACTTTGATTGGGTAAACACATCCATCCTAGGACAAGCCAAACAGAGACATGCACGAAAGGCCCGAAGATGCTGCAATTTCTTTATTGTACAAATAATAGTCCTTTTTACTCTTATTCCTGCCAAAATGGATGACTTCCCATTTATCAACATTGTATCCCATCTGCCAGATCTTTGCCTGCTCAATGTTGAGCTAGTTGAGCTTTGTATTCATTGGAGTTTACAAATTAAGAGGGAACCTAACGAGATATATGAGACTCAAACAGGGTAGATGCTGAAAGTGTGGAATAGATAACACTGTTTGAAAATAAAAGGCCTATTTAAAGTAGAGATGCGGAGGAATTGCTTCTTTGAGAGGGTTGAGAGCCTTTGGAATTTTCCTCCACAGCGGGCAGTGGAGGAGATTGAGTTAAACAGATTTTTGATCAGCAAAGGAGTAATGGGTTATGGGTTTGAAAGTGGAGTTAATCAGATAAGCTGAGATCTCATAGAATAACAGGACAACTTTGATGGGCCGAATGGTCATCTACTGCTCCTATTTCATGTGTTCTTACGGTATCATTAAATGAACTTTCAGGCATTTACTTTATGCATATTGATGCATTTATTATTAATAATAGGATTAAAGTAAAATTTACAATTGGGAGAGAGGCTTGTGGAGTTTAAAATATAATAACAAAGTGTGGGGCTGGATGAACACAGCAGGCCAAGCATCATCTTAGGAGCACAAAAGCTGATGTTTCGGGCCTCAACCCTTCTATTAGAAAAAGGGGGATGGGGAGAGGATTCTGAAATAATTAGGGAGAGAGCGGGAAGCGGACTGATGATGGATAGAGGAGAAGATAGGTGAAGAGGTGAGTATAGGTGGGGAGGTAGGGATGGGATAGGTCAGTCCGGGGAGGATAGACAGGTCAAGGGGGCGGGATGAGGTTAGTAGGTAGGAAATGGAGGTGCGACTTGAGATGAGAGGAGGGGATAGGTGAGAGGAAAAACAGGTTAGGCAGGTGGGGACAAGCAGGGCTGGTTTTGGGATGCAGTGGGGGAAGGGGAGATTTTGAAGCTGGTGAAGTCCACGTTGATACCATTGGGCTGCAGGGTTCCCAAGCGGAATATGAGTTGCTGTTTCTGCAACCTACAGGTGGCATCATTGTGGCACTGCAGGAGGCCCAGGATGGACATGTCATCTAAGGAATGGGAGGGGGAGTGGAAATGGTTTGCGACTGGGAGGTGCAGTTGTTTACTGTAAACCAAGCGTAGGTGTTCTGCAAAGCGGTCCCCAAGCCTCTGCCTGGTTTCCCCAATGTAGAGGAAGCCAGACAGTGTACAGCGGATGCAGTATACCACATTGGCAGATGTGCAGGTGAAAATCTGCTTGATGTGGGAAGTCATTTTGGGCCCTGGGTTGGGGGTGAGGGAGGAGGTGTGGGGGCAAGTGTAGCATTTCCTGCGGTTGCAGGGGAAAGTGCCGGGTGTGGTGGGGTTGGAGGCCAGTGTGGAGCGGACAAGGGAGTCGCAGAGAGAGTGGTCTCTCCGGAAGGCAGACAAGGGTGGGGATGGAAAAATGGCTTGGGTGGTGGGGTCAGATTGTAAATGGCGGAAGTGTCGGAGGATGATGCGTTGTATCCGGAGGTTGGTGGGGTGGTATGAGAGAACAAGGGGGATCCTCTGGGGGCGGTTGTGGCAGGGGCGGGGTGTGAGGGATGTGTTGCGGGAAATGTGGGAGACGCGGTCAAGGACGTTCTCGACCACTGCAGGGGGGGATTGTTGCAGCCCTTGAAGCATGATGACATTTGGGATATGCGGGAGTGGAATGCCTCATCCTGGGAGCAACTAAGATGCTGCTTGGCCTGCTGTGTTCATCCAGCTCCACACTTTGTTATCTTGGATTCTCCAGCATCTGCAGTTCCCATTATCCCTGGCTTTAAAATATTAAAATATATAGACTTTGCTAACTTTGATGTGGAAGAGTTAAACAAAATGATGAAGTCCTTTAAAATGGAGAATTTTTAGGGACAAATGAAATAGTTAAAAAACTCTAGCTGGATTAATGTCTACTCAAGTTTCCGTACTTAAGTACCTCAAAGAACAGCAACTAATAATTATAGCAATGCTTCACATACTAGCTTTCCTGATGCGTATTCTACTGCAGTTGGTTTCATAATATTCATGAATGGAACAAATTTGGCTAAGTATCAGTTTTGTTGAGTTTCAATCAGAGTTTCTTTCTTCAATGCTAGGCAAGTTTCCTCATGCTACTTACAAATCGCACCTCATTAGTTACCTGCCCATTCCCACAGCTCCCCTCTGTCCAATTCTAGCCCTATCCAACCTAATTGTTCAACAGTATTAATGGTACTTAAATGACTTTTAATTGTATTAAGGGTGGACATTAACTGGGAATTCTTGTCCCCTGTATAATTAGGAACCGGACCTAAACGCATCTCGGCATTGTGTGGTTGAGGGCTCACTCGACTTGACTGTTTCTCCTCTGTCAATGTCCAGGCGCCCCTGGATGGAAGGAACATGGTACTTACCAGTATGTTTAAGACCTTCCATGACCGGTGGGCACTAGGGGGCTGGAGAGCATTTTCAATCCCAGGAGTGGAAATTTAATTTGAATTGTAAAGTTTCTTTTAAAGTTGTTTTTTCATAGCGATTAGCATTTCCTTTTTAAATGGGCACTCAGTTGTATATAAGCTTTTCAAAAGAGAAACACGGGAACTGATTGAAACTGGAGTTAGGTTAACAAGTGTAAATAAAAGCTTTTAACATTTGTTCTACCGTTAGGCACTGGCTTTCTGGAATGCAACAGTACGCTGCTCCTGAATATCTAATAGAAAATTTACCAAGTTAAAGCCTCCAAATATGTTCTTGGTGCAGATTTTAATCACTTTTGAACTGGGCCTCTCGTCATGTCTTGTTGTGCCATTAATAATGAAAGAAATGGTGGAAAGTAGAAGGCTCAGGGAGAGAGAAGTAGGACACACCAACTTAACAATCAGTTCTGAAATGCATGTTAGCCACCAACATGTAACTTACATTAATCAAACTCTGAAATACTCTTCCGCTCCATCATTCAATTTATGCTTTGTGGTCGCTTATATAAATAATTACAGATATCTGAGAGTGAGTCACAGCCTAATTTGTGCGGTGTACAGGTGGTATCATAAATTACAAAGATGGAACTTGATTAAGCTGCTGCTTTATTACTATCTGGCTGTTAATTTTATAGTGTGTACTATGAAGCACATATTGTTCTTTAACACTGCTGATGTAAAGCTTTGCGTGTTGAGAATGCATATCGGGAATGTGGACTAATAGAAGGTTTACACAAATTTTAACCCATTAAGCGTAAGAACCAGGTTTTCAAGAGTAGCTCTAGACAATGATGTAACACAAATTATGACCTGAAAATGTAGCAAGGCAATTTACACCTAATGGTGTTTGATTCAAGTGCAGGCATTTGTAAAATAACGTTTCACAGTTATCGGTTAATGACAATGAAATAATATTGAATATAAATGGTGACAGGCTGATGTGAACCCACCATCACTGAATTGGATTACAGAAGTACAGAATGGTTTCTTTGACATTTGCCGATTTGAAGCTGGGTTGTACTCTGAGGAACAAGCAAATACAGAAATTGCTGAAGAAACTCAATATGTCGGGCAGCATCTGTGAAGAGAAAACAGAGTTAATATTCCAAGTCTAGTGACCCTCTGTTTGTACCGCAAGTTGAAGGGAATTAGCACTGCAGAATCTCAGTCACATTTCAGAAATAAGAATTATGAAACAAATTGTTCAACTACCAATGTTATTGCTAATGGTAACCTCTGCTGCAACAGCCATACTGCTCAACCATCCATTCTTCAGTACAATTCAGGTACTAATTTGTGTGTTTTTTTTACTTTATCTTTCTGGACTCACCTTTTATTTTTAACTTGTGTGTTTCATAAGTATTTCTGATGTGTAGTAATTAATGAACTCACTCATTTTGTTAATTCAAGAAAGCCTAGTTAAAATGATTTCTTTTAACACATGAATTCATTTGAGTCTGGGAGAAAAGTGTCTCCAAGCCAAGAGATCCATTTCAAATTAAACTCACTGCGATTGATTGACGGGGTGAGTACATAAAGAAAGGGTGCCTGCTAAGCCCTCCTCACATGGGTCTTATTGGTTGTTTTGCATTTAGAACCACTATAAATTGGGTAACTTTGTACAGGATCTTGGTGTAACAATATGTTCAAATGCACATGAGACACTTCTTTGGTTTAGCAGATTCAGGGTAAGTACTATGTCCTATATTTTTGGAACAGTTGACAGAGGTTCTTTCAGTTAGGAAGGGGAGGTACTGAATTGTTGGAATGTACAATTTTTGGTTTCAAATCCCTCTGAGTAGAATACAAGTTCCCAGTTACAGGCTATTGTATAATTGGGCTGCAGCATGACAGTCAAATAGAACAAAGGTATCAGACGAGAAGCTGTCGGATGAAGGAAGAAGGCCCTGAGCGGGAGGCTGTATCCACCAATGCTCGCAGAGACTGCTTCTCTTAATTCAGTTAGGAATAGTGTTTATGGTGGCTCTGCTGTGCCAGAGCATAGCCACAGACCGTGACACCCCCTTAAACTAGACCTGCAGTTGGAGTACAGGGCAAGGGTGGTTCTGTCAATTTCGGTCAAGGTCTCTGTGGTTCTTAATTTCTATCACCCCAGATCCTTCCAGGCTGGAGTTGATGATATCTTCAATGCCATTCATCACTGCCTCTGGAAGTTTATTAAAGCTCAACACGCAAGGAAAGCAAACTTCTTTGTCTTCTCCAAACGCAAAGAGAAACAGGAAAAGTGGGCACATGACTTTGTTGAGGTAGTGGGCTCCATAATGGGGCAGAAAATCATCAATTGCACACGTATGTGTTTCAACCATGATAATGAAGTTCCCACTCCTTTTCCATTATGTGTGTCACAATGCCAGCACTGTAATGTTGGTGAGGTTCTGCTCTCTGGCAGCTGTCACGATAGTTTCAACATGTATCAGGTAGCTACTTGTTATCTAAATAGAGAGAAACTTCAAAATGCTTTAGTGCAGAGGGATATAGGTGTCCTCATGCATGAAGCATAGAAAACTAGTATGCAAATACAGCAGGTAATAAGGAAGGCAAATGGAATTTTGGCATTTATTGCTCAAGAAGTAGAGTATAAAAGTGTTGTTGCAATTGTACGTGGCATTGGTAAGACCACATCTGGAGTACTGCATACAGTTTGGCCCATTCACTTGAGGAAGATAGATTCCAAATTTGAAAGGATCATCTCATGAGGAGAGATTGAGCAGTTTAGGCCTGTTCTTGCTAGTGTGTAGAAGAATGAGAGGTAATTGAGATATGTAAAATGCTAAAAGGTACTGACAAAGTAAATGGAGAGCAGATGTTCCTCCTTGTGGAACAATCAAGGGCAAGATCATAGTTTTGGACAAGGGCTAACAGAGATGAGGAGGGATTAGTTCTCTCAAAAGATCGTGAATTTGGAAATCACTGTCCTAGAGTCTGTTGGACGCAGGACACTGAATAAATTTAGAGAAGGAATAAACAGGTTTTTAATCAGTAATGGATTAAGGGGTTATGGGGAGTGGATGGAAAGGTAGGGTTGATGCTAAGATGAGACCAGCCATGATTGTATTAAATGGATAAATAGACTCATAGAGATGAATTGCCTACATTTGTTCCTAGTTCTTATATTCTAATGTTCTTATCCTATCTGTAAACTGAATCAGTGATAATGGGAACTGCAGATGCTGGAGGATCCAAGATAATAAAGTGTGGAGCTGGATGAACACAGCAGGCCAAGCAGCATCTCAGGAGCACAAAAGCTGACGTTTCAGCCTAGTCCCTTCATCACCTCTCTGGTGGAGGGTCTAGGCCCGAAACATCAGCTTTTGTGCTCCTGAGATGTTGCTTGGCCTGCTGTGTTCATCCAGCTCCACACTTTACTATCTGTAAACTACCAGGTTGAGCCAATGGGTTTTTCCTCAGCTGGGGGATGATAGGAGTCGTGCTTCTGGTTACTGACTCACCTCTCTCACTCACATACAGTATTCCTACTCTGACAGCCATGCTGTGAACGGGAAAAGTATGGACAAAACCATCAACGTCCAGAAACAATAGCTCCGCTGCATCAGTTCAGTACTTACAGACTGTCCCTTTGTAATTCCTAATGGTCTGCCGTGTCCTCCACAAACTGGCAATCGTGAAAGTGCAATCTTTTTCACAAATGTTTGCCAACACTGTAGGAGGTGATGAAGGAAGTAGTGAAATGCTGAAATTAGAAAAGCAATAAGTTGATAATGACATTATCTGATAACATCTCCAAATATACATGCAATACTCCACTGTTCATGGCCTTACACGATGACCAAACTCTGAAGAAAGAAAGTAAGGGGGATTTTTTTGCGGGTGGGGGAATGGTGAAGGTGTTGGCCAGAATACTGGTGTACCAGGATGCCTGGGGAGATTGATAATCATCCATTCAGTAATATAGTTGAAACTCCATCGTTTAGTAATTTATTGCACTGTAAGAAGGATTGGTGTCACTCTGTGGCCTGAAGCTGCTGCACAATGCCAGTCCTGGTAGCTACAAGGTGGTTTCTGACTCTCAGGGTGGAAGACTGTAGTTAGCCTTGCAAGATTCCCTTGAGAAAATCTGAGCCTTCAACACCAGGCTTTGAAGTGTACCATGTTGATATGAGTGATAGTTGTCTAGCTGATATAAAAAAAACAGCAGAAGAGGAGTGGTTGGGATCAGAGTGTAAACATTATCATCCCAAGAAAAGACAGTGTGTTTGAGTGGGGTAATTGTGGATCACAATCCAAACTCTGAAGAAAGAAAGTAAGAGGGATGTCATTATCAAATTGTTGCTTTTCTTATTTCAGCATTTTGACCAAGAGGACTTGGTGCTAGCCTGAAACAGAGAAGTGGGGAGGTGAGTCAGTGTGGAGTAACAGATATCCAGGGATTCGACAAGGGCATCAGAGTTTGCTGAGATGCTCAGAGACAGCCTGTCAGCACCACTGTTACTATGCATGCCTCCTCACTTCTTCCTTCATCACCTCCTACAGTGTTGGCAAACATTTGTGACAAAGATTGCACTTTCATGATTGCCAGTTTGTGGAGGACACGGCAGACCATTAGGAATTGCAAGGGACAATCTGTATGTACTGATCACAATCCACACACCCAATAATGAGCTTTAGCTTTCTTTACTAAATCAAATAGGAAGTGAAATGGGCAAAAATACTGCAGATTGGAAGGAGATTGAAGTACTTCTGCATAATTCAACACTGAAAGTACTGACTCTAGGCTCAGGAAATATTTAAAAGCTAAGGGAATAAATGTTTGACTGGCTTTCCAGGTCTACTTGCCAAACTGATGTTTGTGAAGATTTTGGAGGGACTTAAGAGGGTAAATGCTGAGAGGTGAGCTGTGATCTTCTGCAAAGCAGCAATCATTATCAGATTGCCATTCCATGCCCTGACTCTGCTCTGCTCCTTCAGTTGAGTCATTCGAGTCTAGCTTCTTTGGAAAAACAGAGCGTACAGATTAACTAATAGCCTTCTGTTGTGACTCTGGAGCACTGGGGGAATGGTATGTCACACTCCCTCTTTACAGCATTAACCATTCGAAATATCCATTAATGATGAGGTGAGTAGATGGCTGAGTGAATTGGTAGGGTGGCAGGTCAATGAGATGGGTGGATGGAGTGGTGGTTTTGGGCTGGATCTGAGGGGTTGTCAAAATCAGGAATAGTTGGGTCATATTAGGTTCGTGGGGGGCTGGGGGCAGGGATAGCGTTTGGTCAAGCTATGGTTGAGTCAGAGAGTAGCCATGAAGTTTGGAGGATGGTTGGTGCTGTGGAGAGATTGTCATGACTCAGGGGTCAGAGAGCTTCTCCAGAAAGCAGTTACATCCAACTGGAAGTAGTCAGGGATTGCTGTCGGGGGGGCGGGGGTGGATTTCAGGGGTTGGAGTCAGTTCTGTAATTACCCCAGGTTTTAGACGAGGCCTTTTCTATCTAATGTTTCCTGAGTAATGATCCAGGTAAGTGTATCAGAGCCATTCACAGTCTTTGAATTGAATGCAAAATGATTATCTTCCATGAAGGATCATGGAGAGCAGGGGAATTGCTTCATTGACAATCAAACTTCCTGGATAAATCCCATGTAAGTTAAAGTAGTGATTCTTCCCAACAATACAGACACAGAAAGACGTGAGGCATTGTTTCTGCTGGCCAGTGCATTTAAAACACAGGCCAGTCTCAATGTGAGGGACTGATCATTTAGGACTGAAATGAGGAAAAATTGCTACATTCAAAGCATTGTGAATCTTTGGAGTTTCCTATGCCCAGAAGAGTTGTAGATGCTTCATCATTGAATACATTTAAGGCTGGGCAGACACATTTTTGAGCTTTCAAGGAATCCGAGGATATGGAGAGTTGGCAGAAAAGTGGAGGTGAGTCCCAAAAGCACCAGCACTGACATTGCAAGCTCAATGGGCCATATGGTGCACTCCTGCTCTTAAATTCACGTTCAGCATTAGTTATCAACTTAATGGTAGAAAAAGGATCTTTGAACCAACTCATTTCTTAGGAGGGGTAACAAGTTGTGGGGTAGAATACTTTTATAAATCAGCCTGGACTCAATGGGATCACACCTGACTTTCAGTTAGACAGCCATTATTTCAAGATTGAGCAGATAATCTCAGTTTACAGTGCATTGCTAAAGGTACATTGTTGAAAATACATTCTTTCAGACCAGAGACTGAAAGGAATTTTTGTCTACCCGATTAGTTAAATGATGCCATCACATCACTTGTAGAAAAACACTGTGTATTTGCATTGTCGCTGTCATCATCTATCTAATTGTTATCTGTGGGATCGTGCTGCACAGCACTTCCTTAGCTGTGGATAGTGATTACACTTCAAACGTATTTCGTTAACTATGAACACTTTAGGAGAAAATGAAATAAGCTATAAAAATGCAAATTCACTGTTACACATTATCCTGCAAGTCTGTGACTAGGATTCCTCTAGGGTATTTTTTTTCCTGATTTTTCTTTTTTCATTTTAAATAATTAATAAATGTTTCTAGCACAGATTGGGTCCTGTTACGATGTGAAACACATTATAAAAAGTGACTGCCTGATAATACTTCCAGTAACACATCCATAGGGATGGCTGACGATGAGTAACTTGCAAAGCCTGTAGCTATGGGTTATCCACTTGAAAGTCACACATCACTTATATCAAACAAATTGAGCACTGGAGCAGGAGAATCTGCTCTCAAAGAATCAGCTGATGCCTCAGAATTAGATCAAGGAGCACTGTAAAACCTGTAGCACTCATGTGAAAAGGAGCGAGCAGAGATATTAGCGTGGGCACTGCAAGAGCTTGCCAGAGGACAAATTGAAGGCCACCTTGAGATGTTAAGTTGAAGTGAAGTTATTATTGCTATATGATAGGAACAAGGCAGCCAGTATGAGTGAAAGAAAGCCCTACCAAAAGAAATTAGATTAATGGCTGATTAATGTATTGGCTGATGGGAGTGCTGTTCAGAAGATTAAGACAGCTCACTGTAAGGTATGAAGTAGTGCCAAGAATTATTTACATCAACCAGAATTGGCAGGCAGCCTTTACTTCAAGATTTCATCCACACGACAAAATTGTGGTTGTGCATAAATAGTCAAATCTGTGTTTAAGTAGCCTATTTCAAATTATTTTATACATGTGAAAATCTTGAATTATCCACCAATTCCAAATGAACAAATTTGAATAAAGGGAAACTAACATTTTCAACCTTGTTTAGGTTCTAGAAATGTTAAATTGTTGGAGCTGGCTAAAGATAGTGTATGTTTATTATCACATCCTCAAGAGCCAGAAGAAGCATCACTCTGTGATAATGGGAACTGCAGATGCTGGAGAATCCAAGATAATGAAATGTGAGGCTGGATGAACACAGCAGGCCCAGCAGCATCTCAAGAGCACAAAAGCTGACGTTTCGGGCCTAGACCCGTCATCAGAGGCTCTGATGACGGGTCTAGGCCGGAAACGTCAGCTTTTGTGCTCCTGAGATGCTGCTGGGCCTGCTGTGTTCATCCAGTCTCACATTTCAGAAGCATCACTCTATTGCCTTATAGGTTGGTTAACCACTGATCGCTTCAATTTCTTTTGACTACAAAACAAATGACAATGTGACCATTTTATATTTTTAATTCTGTTAATTATATATTTACATTTACTCCAGCATGAGATTTAATGTTCATTTCTTTTCAAACAAATGTTTTTGCTCTCTGAAAGCTCTACTTATTTTGTTGACTCTAAAAGTCAAGTTCTTTCCAGTGTGTCTGCATTACAGCGTGTTTTTTTTCTGCCAAAAATAAATCACTTGATTTTATTCAATATATCCTTTGACAGGAATATAGAGTTCTGCCCAACAGCTCTGAAGAATTTGTGCTCAGTTATATTTTTATTGGCTTTAAATCTGAGGATAGAGCCAATGCATAGGTTACAGATTTACTGCTTCTCTAAAGTTCTGGAGTGTTTGCATCTATTATAGACTTCATTTTATATTGACCTGACGTGTAGTGAAATTCCACAAGGGAAGGTCAACATAATATATTTGCATAAGCTTTCAATGCTGTTAAATATAATAAATGAGACTATGACATTATACCAACCATTCGAACATCAAAGGTGTCTCTGCTTCCTGGAAGAAGAGTATATGATAATTGATGTGTTAATCCAGCAAGTGGATATTTGGCACATTTCCATCTCTGGTCCTTCTGAAATGAGCATGATTGAGTAGATTTCTACATTATGTAGAGTTGCTGGGTTAATTGTCTGCTGAATGCAAGTAGTGAGTAGTGGAGGAATGATTGCCTTTGTCAGATTGAAGCATTTTGTTAAAGTCACACATCTAGAAATCTTTAGACTTCTCATCAAGCAACAACCTAAATCCTTTGTACACTACCTGTATTTCTTTACTTGCAACACAAATCTGCTAACTGCTGCTAAGAGATACTGTCAGTCACAGTTTCCCCAGCAATAAATTGGAAGATAATAATGTGTTGTAGTTGTGTTCTTGAATTGACCTTTACTGATAGTAAAGATTGTTTTTTTTCATTATTCATGTGGATGCTGCTTTTGTGTAGTCCTTGAGTTCCAAGTTACATGTTAAGCGATGCTGTGAGGCACTATTGATTAAAGCAGAAGCAGCCACGGACCAGACTGATACAACAAAATAGTTCTACAATTTATTTCTATACACATTTACAGAACAAGGAAAAGAAGCACAGAATGTGATATAAGGTTGGAGCAGGGTGGAATTCAAAGTACATTTCTGGAAACCTAATTATTGTCTACCAGCTTGTTATTTACAATTTGTATTTTCACAATTAGTCCCATGAGAGAACAAGATGTTTGCTTATAAAAGGCAACTTCTTTCAGTAACTGATCATCCATTCTTAATTCAGCTGAATGTTATGCCCTCACACCGTGTGGCACAGAGGTTTCCCAAGTAGATCAGTTTCAGATCTGGATAAGGAGCTCTGAGGCCTGCGACTTTACCGGGTGCACAGTGGACATCCGAAATGCCTATACTCCACTGGGAGTCAGCTTTTGCCAATGAGTCACTATGAAATACACCCCCGCCTTCAAACCTCTCGTCCTCATGCTGGCCATTGCCTTGCAGACCTCCCTTTCTCTGTGCCGGTACAGCATAATCTCATTTATTCCTCATTTATTCTTTCATGGGACCTGGGCATCTCCATTTCAAATGGTTGACACCTGATTACTAAACAGTGATCCATTTTTCTAAACGGTCTCATAAAAAACATTCTCTTCACATCTTCACTGTCAGTACGATTCGGGAATTTGTGTGATTCAAACAATTGCCTCTTATTCTTCTAAACTCCAGTGCATTCAAGTCAAGCCTGTCCAACTTTTCCTAATGAGCAACCTGCTCATTCCGTGTATTAGTCCAGTAAACGTTCTCTGAATTTCCTCCAACACATTTATATCTTTCCTTAAATAAGGATATCAATACTGTGCACAGTACTCCAGATATGGTCTTAACAGCGGCCTATGTAATTAAAGCATAATTTCCAATTTTTTTTGTATTCAATTTCCTTCTCAATAACTGATACCTAATTACTTGCTGCATCTGCACCCTAACTGTTTGCAATAAATACGTAACAACACCAGGTCCCATTGCATTGCGGAGCTCTGCAATCTCTCACTACTTTAATAGTAAGCTTCTTTATCCTTCCTGTCAAAGTTGATAATTTTACATTTTTACACATTGTACAACGTTTATCACATATTTGTGACATATTCACTTACCCAATGAATATCTTGTCTCCTCTTCTCAACTTACTACTATCTTTGTATTGTCAGCAAATGTGCCACCTTTTATTGTAACTATTTATATAAATATAAACAGTTGAGCTCCCAACAACGATACTATAGCACACCACTTGTCGCATCTTGCCAACCTGAAAAAGACCTGCATAAATTGTGGTGTCTTAGACAACTAACCTTCTATCGATGGTTATATTCTACCTCTTCACAATGAGCCTTTATTTTCCACAATTGCTTTTGATGTAGCACCTTATCAAATGTTTTCTGGAAATCGCACTGTCCACGGGTATAGCGCTGGAAGATTGGAGAGAGGCAAACATCATTCCTTGTTTAAAGAAGGTAATAGGGATAACCACAGAAATTACAGGCCAGTTAGTTTTACGTCAGTGGTGGGCAAATTATTGGAAAGGGCTCTGAGAGATAGGAATTATGATCACTTGGAAAGGCATGGTTTGATTCGTGATAGTCAGCATGGATTTCTGAGGGGTAGATCATGCCTCACAAACTGCATTGAATTCTTTGAGAAGGTGACCAAACAGGTGGATGAAGGTAGAGCAGTGGATGTGGTGTACATGGATTTAAGTAAGGCATGTGATAAGGTTCCCCATGGTAGGCTCATGCAGAAAGTAAGGATGCATGAGATAGGGGGAAATGTGGCCCATTGGATTCAGAATTGGCTGACCCTTAGAAGACAAAGAGTGGTAGGGGACGGAAAATATTCAACATGGTGCTTAGTTAAGAGTGGTGTACCACAAGGACCTATCCTGGGTCCTCTTCTGATTATGATTTTTGTAAATGATTTGGATGAAGGAGTGGAAGGGTGGATTAGCAAGTTCACGGACGATACAAAGGTGGGTCGTATTGTGGACAGTGCGGAGAGCTGTTCTAGGTTACAAAGGACATTGATAGGATGCAGAGCTGGGCGGAGAAGTGGCAGATGGAGTTTAACCCTGAAAAGTGTGAGGTGATTCACTTTGGAAGGACAAACTTGAAAGCAGAATACAAGGTCAACGGAAAGATTCTTGGCAGTGTGGAGGATCAGAGGGATCTTGGGATTCATGTTCACAGTTCCCTGAAAGCTGCCACCCAGGTGGATAGAGTTGTTAAGAAGGAGTATGATATGTTCGCTTTCATTAATAGAGGGATTGAGTTCAAGAGCTGTGAAGTTATGCTCCAGCTATACAAAGGCCTGATTCAGCCACATCTGGAGTATTGTATCCAGCTCTGGTCACCTCGTCACAGGAAAGATGTGGAAGCGTTGGAAAAGGTGCAGAGGAGATTTACCAGGATGTTGCCTGGAATGGAGGGAAGGTCTTACGAGGAAAGGTTGAGAGAGCTAGGGCTTTTCTCTTTAGAATGACGAAGGATGAGAGGTGACTTGACAGATGTGTACAAAATGATCTGAGGTAGAGATAGAGTGAAAAAGAGACTTTTTCCTCGGGTGGAGGTAACTATTATGAGAGGACATAGTTTTAAAGTGAGTGGAGGTAGATATAGGGGTGACGTCAGAGGTAGACTCTTTACTCAGAGAGTGGTAGGGGCGTGGAATGCATTGCCAGAGAAGGTAGTGGAGTCAGCCTCATTAGGGGCATTTAAGTGGTTCTTAGATATGCATGTGGATGAAAGTACAAGGTAGGGGTGGCGGTTATATAGACCTTAGGATTAAGGTAAAATTTTGGCACAACATCATGGGCTATAGGGCCAGTGCTGTAGTGTTCTATGTTCTATATTCTATCTATTTCCATTTCCTCCACCAGTTCCACTTCATCTACGGCATGTGCTACCTTCAGTAGATTTGCCAAAAATGATTTTAATTTCACTAAACCAAATTGATCCTGTGTGATTAATTTGAACTTATCCCAGTATCCTGCAATAACTTCTTTAACAACAGCTTTGAACGTTTTCCCTATGATAGGTGTTAAGCTGGCTATTCCTTACGGCTTTCAGTGTCACCCATAGGACATAAGCATCACCGGCAGACCAGCATTTATTATCTATGTCCCATTGCCATTGAGAAAATACTGATCAGGTGCTTTCTTGAACCGTTGCAGTCCATGTGCTCTAGGTAGACTGCAATGCTGATAGTGAGGGAAATTCCAGGATTTGGCACAAATGGCACTGAAAAAATGACAATATATTTCCAAGTGGAAATGGTGAGCAGCTTGGAGCGGAACTTGTAGGGGGTGGTATTCCCACTTATCTGCTGCCCTTGTCCTTCTAGATGGTAATGGCTGTGTGTTTAGAAAGTACTGCTTCAAGATCTTTGGTGAATTCCTGCAGTGCATCTTGTAGATAGTTCACACTGCTGCTCTTGAGAATTGGTGGTGGAGAGAATGAATGCTTATGGAGGTAGTTCCAATCCAGCAGGCTATTTTGTCCTGGATGATGTCAAACTTCTTGAAGGTTGTTGGAGCCGCACTCATCTAGGCAAGTCCATTCCACTCCAGACTTGTTCATAATAGATAGTGGACAGGATTTGTTAGTCAGGAGGTGAGCCATACGCTGCAGTATGCATAGCCTCTGACCTGCTCTTGTCACTGTATTTATACGGTGAATCTGGTTGAGTTTCTGGTTAATGGTAGCGCGCAGGATGTTGCTAGTGAGGAATCTGTAATAGTAATGCAATTGAATGCCAAGAGGCAGTGGTTAGATTGTCTTTCACTGGAGATGGTAATTATCCAGCATTTATGTGATGTGAATGTTATTTGATACTTGTCAACCCAAACCTGGATATTGTCCAGGTCTTGCAGCATTTCAACATGGACTATTTTAGTATTTGAGGTGCTGCAAATGGTGCTGAACATTGTGCAATCCTCAGCAAACATCCCCACTTCTGACCTTATGATGGAGGGAACGTCATTGATGAAGCAGCTGTAGATGGTCGAGCCTAGGGCACTACCCTGAAGAACTCCTGCAAAGATGTCCTGGAGCTGAAATGTGTGACTTCCAACAACCAAGACTATCTTCCTATATGCCAGGTATGCCTCCAACCAGCAGAGAGTTTATCCACTGACGCACATTGATTCCAGTTTCACTCAAACTCTTTGATGCCACATTTGGTCAAAAACAGACTTAACGTCAAAGCTGTCACTCTCATTCCCCCTCTGGGATTCAGCTTTTTTGTCTATGTTTGAACACAAGGCTGCAAGTGAGATCAGAAGCTGAGAGGCCCTGGCAGAACCCAAACTTGGCAGTAACTAGCAGTTATTGCTGAGCTGGTTTTGCTTGATAATGACACCTTCCATCACCTCACTGATGATCAAGAGTAGATTAATGAGGGAGTGTGTGGTCAAGTGTGAGTACTTTTTTGAGTACAGGGCATGCCTGAAACATTTTTCACATTGTCAGATAGATGCCAAGTGTTGTTGCTGTACTAGCACAGCTTGGGTGGAGATGTGGCACATTCTGGAGCACAAATTGTTGGTATTATTGCCAGTGTGCAGTAAGGGTCCATAGCCTTTGCAGTATGCAGTGCCTCCAACAATTTCTCGATATCACATTGAGTGAATCGTATTGGCTAAAGACTAGCATATTGAATGCTGGGGACCTCTGGAGGAGGATTTTCTGAATAAAAGGATTACATTTTCTATATTTCAATCTAATGGGACTGTCCCTGGAACAATGACATTTTGGAAAAATAAAATCAACTATCTCACTGGTCACATCTGTTAAGAATGAAGCCCATCAGGACACAGGCGCTTATTAGGGCACAGCTCAAACAATTTATTCAGTCGCACTGTCTGGTGATTGAGATTTTATTGAGTTCCTCTATCTGTTTCATTTCCTGATTTCTCACTTCTTCTGGGATGCTACTTGCATTCTCTATAGTGAAGTCTGATGTAAAATGTTTGTTGAAGTCATCTACCAGTTCTTCACTTTGTTAATTCTCCAGTCCACTTTCTGCCAAACAAGCACTCATTTTGTTTGCTCTTCTTCATTAAATATCCACTGAAACTCTGACTATCTAATTTCTGGATACTTTCCTCCCATTTTCTAAATTTGCCTTCCTTATTGTTTTCTGGATCATTCTGCTCTCTTTTTCCATTCTCTCCAATCTTGTGGCCTGCCATCTGTCTTTGCATGATCGCATGCTATTTGTTAAAATTTAATCTTCTCTTTAGCTAGTTAAAGGTTGATTCCTTGGAATTTTCCTTTTTCATTGCATAGTATTTAGGGTCTATATACTGAACAGCTCCTAACAATCATCACTGCGTCTCTATTGAGCTACACTCTAACCTAATTTGCCAATTCGCTGGAATCAGCTCTGCATCCATCATTGTCCTTATCTGGATTTTTAAAAATAGTCTCAGGCCCAAACCTCTCTCACCCAAACTGAATGTAAATTTCAGCAATATTGTGATCACTGTTACCTAGGGGCTCACTTGCTTTGAGATAATCAACCTGATCATGGTCCAACCTCTGGACTTTGATCAGCCCTTTGACTGGCTGTTGCAGCATCTCAGACTGATGCGAGCCCACTCTCATCCCATTAAGCACCTATCCCCTTTGACTTTCACACCTTTCTACTTTCTTCAGGTGCATGAGTGTGTTTGCCATGTAATATGTTAGCACATGCCGCAGCTCAGATTTTGAGGTGGAACTATACCATACCACACTGGAGAAGCTTGGGATGCCAGATGGTTGGCACAAGTTACAATGGACACATAAGACACAAGTTAGCCACTACTCACTCAGTTTTACCAGACAAGTTTCTGCACAGGTTTTGGGTGAAGGGAGGCAAAGGCTTAGTGGTATTATTGCTGCACTGTTAATCCTGAGACCCAGATAATGTTCTGGGGACCCAGGTTTGAAACCTACCATGGCAGCTGATGGAATTTGAGTTCTGTAAAATATCTGGAATTAAGAATCTAATGATGACTATGAATCCATTGTTGATCGTCAGGAAAAAACCCATCTGGTTCACGAATGCCCTTTAGGGAAGGAAACTGCTGGCCTTACCTGGTCTGGCCTACATGCGACTCCAGACCCACAACAATGTGGTTGACTCTTAACTGCCCTCTGGGCGATTAGGGATGGGCAATAAATGCTGCCTGGCCAGCAACACCCTCATCCCATGAATGAATAAAAAACACCATCAAGTTTCTCAGTTGCAGGGAGGAAAATTGGATGTGTGATACTAATTCAGAGAGTTTGGTTAATGATTACATGGAAATAATCTTCTTGCCTCTTGATAGAAAGATTCCAATCTCACCACCCAAGGCAAAAGTACTTAAACAGGAGAATGCTTTTCAACAAGAGCATCTGATTTTTAGATTCTTGTCTGATTAACTTATCTTACTCACCATCATTCTCATTATTTTGGAGAGGGGAAATGGTGATACACTATAGGAAGAAAATAAACACTTGAGGATCAGAAAACAAACAGCTTAGAACTGCAATGCATAGTGAACCTGTTAAAAGGATGTTCTTTGCAGTGGGTTAAGAATGAGTTGAATGAGAAAGGATAGATATGGAGGTTTGGAGACATTGAGTAGGGTTACATCAAGAAGTCAGCTAAATGTTAAGTGTTTGCACAAAATAAATACCATTATGAATATATTAACTCGTCCAGAACTCCAAACTATTGGCAAGAAATATGATATTCTTGGAGTTGTGGAAAATGAGTGCATGGTTTTTGAGGTCTACAAGTTCAATGATAGAGCTGAAATATAAGTCAATTCAAAGTACTGTAGTGTGCTTTCTAAAGAGCAGGAACGTCTATAGTGAGCACTGTAACAAAATACTGCACTTCTTGAAAATGGTCAAGGCCAATTGTCTGGTCCAACGAGAAGGTTATTTAAGAAACATACAAAAGGAGATGCAACTCCAGTTTGGATAAAACACCTGAAATCATTGTACAAGGTAAGGTTAGGAAACATGTTGGTTACAATTACCAAAACATAACTGAACTTGACAGCTAACCTACAGTAGACTAGATCAGTCATTGACACACTCAACTTAGCATTACAGGTTCTGGAGGAATTATAGAAGCAGTTGGATTGCTGTACTGGAATGGATTGATCACAGAGGACAGCTCTAAAGACTACATGTACTCCTGAAAGCATAATACAAGAATTACAAGGTCAAGACATGACACTGGGTAAGCGGATGAAGGGCAGAAGACAAAACCATCCTTAGGGAAAGGAACACAAGAAGCAGAGCAAAAACAGGATGTCAGTTTCACCCGGTTACTGGACAGAAGCAAGAAGATGGAATAAAGCCCACTAAATTCTGGATAAATGGTCAAAAAAGAGTAATGAGGAGTTTTTTTTTCCCTTTTTTCATGACTCAGGTTGTAAAATGTATGCAGTATAGGAAAACAATTTAAAAAGCTTCTTTTAGTGCATCTGGAGTGAACAGTAAAGAATGTAGTAAGACCTTTGAAGACATCAATGAGAAGGCATAAATCTACACAGTATATTTGATTTCACACTGTCAAAAATTTTGATTTGAGTTTCTGAGTCTCTCCCAAAATGTAAATTGATGACCTAGGAAATGAGAAAGATTTTTAGGACAATAGTCATTTAAAGGCAGTGAGAAAGCAAGTTCTTACGTTCATAAAACACTTGACAAAATGGTCACAACAAAAATGATCATATTTTGTTGAGGAGATTTAGGGAATCATTAGAATAGTAACTATCATACACTGACAAAATTTTTGATCTGGTAGGGCATTGGGAATTGGTCTACAAGGAGAAATATTGGGATGTTGGACAGCTATTGAAGAGCATTAGCAATTTGCTGTAGCAAAAAACACAGCTAATGATTCTGAAAGGAATAGCTGTGTGTAACAAGCGAAGTATCCTAAATGCTTAAAAATGTTGCATTAATGCAATGGTTTCTGTGGCCACTAGCTGTGCTAAGACACTTTACAGCCAATGATGGACTTTCCAATAGTGGTCACTCCTGTAATTAATTAACCCCCAACATCATTTTTGCCCCCTAATGTCAGGGAATATACAGGTTAGTGGATTAGCTATGATAAATGCAGAGTTACAGGATGGGTCTGGATGGGGTGTTCTTTGTAGGGTCAGTGCATTCTTGAAGGGCTGAATGGCCTCTTTCTGCACTATAAGGATTCTATCAATCGAAGATCTGTGATTCTATGATCATTAGGTCAGAAATTTAACTGGTTGCAAATGATCGCACAATATTCAGTCCCATTCATCACTGGTGTATGTTTAGGTAAGTGTTTGTGATGACAATCATGCAGATACATTGCTCAGGATGGTGTTGATCTTGTGTGTAGTTGCAGTCAAAGCCATCCAAGCAAATGAGGAGTATTCCAATAAATAGTGAAATGCAGATCAGACAGCTAAGTACAGATCTAATTGGGCTTTTTGATGTAATCTCTAATTACATATTCACATGTTAATGCCTCGGTGAAAGACTGCACTTTGAATCATTATTTATTGTTCTGAATACTTACATAGCTGACTGCTGGAAAGGGTTTTACTCATACTAAAATAGAAAGATCCCTAAACATGCTACAGACATGAGTAACAGAGAAAGGGATTACTGGAACAGAAATGCAAATGGTAAGCTTTCCATGTACAGTATCAGAGGTGTATTGTTGCAGTCTTTAATTGGAGGTAGGATGTTTCAATAGGACACATAAAGATCAACTCATTGAAAGAGGAGGAAGAAATCTGTCAGATTGCACAAATGATGTTTCTTTCTTTATAGTTTTGTACATGCTGCAACAGGATGGTTTAAACCTGCAATCTCTGGTAAATTTAACAATTGTTTGGCAGAGTAACACTGAAAGTATGTTTTCCTCCCTAAGGTTTTTCTTACTATTTCCTTCCTCAATGTGCCCTTTATGATGTTCATCTCTCCCAGTGCAAATACTGGTGGCCTAGCTCCCCCGAAGCCTTTCCTAATCCCTCTCCTGGAACTAGTCGATATTAGAGATATTAGATTAGATATTAGAGTGTTTTAGAGAAAAACTTGAGCTGGCTGGGATGTAAATCTTTCTTATGCTTTCTTGAGAGAAGACATTTGATATTATTTATGCTTCTCCTGTACATAACAAGTGTAACAACTGCTTCTTGCAGGCGTAGCTTACCGAGAAGTCAATGTAATGCCAGATGTGGGGATTTAATTGCAAGTTGCAGATCAGATTTGCAAGAATGATGCTGAGGCTTGATAGTAAAAGATACAAAGTTGATTGAATTGAAATGTGTAAACATTGTAGTATGTTTGACAAAGTGGATATATTTCCTTTGCTGGAAGAATCCAGAACCAGATCCAGGGAGAGTATATTCTTGAACGTATACCTTTGGCTACTTAGGAGGAAAATCAAGAAGCACTGTCTCGCATTAAGTTTAGAAAAAACGGAATTTCTCTCCCCAGGTATAATGGATGATAGAACAATTGATAATTTTTGTTATGTAGGAGTATAGAAGTATATTGAGCTAAAGGAAATAAATAAGCTGCTTACACACACAAACACACTGTAGCATTGACTCAATGTCCTTATCTTCAGCCTTCATTATTTCCCATCCACATCTGCAGGACCAGAAAGATTCTGCCCTTAGATTCTGCAGCGCTTTAGAAAGTAAAGGATTGGGACCATTTCTGGGCCTCAGCCCTACATGAGTCTGCAGCATACTAGCCCAAGTAGTTATTCCAGAACACAGTGACCTCACCATTCCCCAAACACTTTAGGAAAGCAGGAGGAACAGAGGAATAGGAGAACCAATCATAGACCTTACTGAATATTAGGCCAGGAGAGATGAGCACTGTTGAAAAAGATAGAGATCTAAAGGTAACAGCAAAATAGAGATATTTCCGAAGGCTTGCAAACTTAATTTACATTAAAATGGATTAGAACTGCTGGGGGCCTCAGAATGGAGGTGAAGCCCCTAGTAAAGAGTGTTTGCAGTTATGATTGATCCTCTTTGAGCTTTGAGTGTCTTGGTAACATTATTTCCATCAGCCTTCAGTGTTCCACTGAATTCCCACCTAGAGCCTGCTGCCGAAGCCTCACCAACCTTCCAGCATAGAGTAATCCTATGCAATGCTGGAAAAATGCCTGAAATATGGCCCTGATTGAGGTTTTAATTTTATTGATTGACAAACCTGTGTGCTTCCATTGACTGAATTGTCAAATTCTTGGCAAACACACTTGGCAATGGTTTCAAGTTAACAAAGTGTGGGGCTGGATGAACACAGCAGGCCAAGCAGCATCTCAGGAGCACAAAAGCTGACGTTTCGGGCCTAGACCCTTCATCAGAGAGGGGGATGGGGAGAGGGTTCTGGAATAAATAGGGAGAGAGGGGGAGGCGGACCGAAGATGGAGAGAAAAGAAGGTAGGTGGAGAGGAGAGTATAGGTGGGGAGGTAGGGAGGGGATAGGTCAGTCCAGGGAAAACTAATATTCCGCTTGGGAACCCTGCAGCCCAACGGTATCAATGTGGACTTCACCAGCTTCAAAATCTCCCCTTCCCTCACCGCATCCCAAAACCAGCCCAGTTCGTCCCCTCCCCCCACTGCATCCCAAAACCAGCCCAGTCTGTCTCTGCCTCCCTAACCTGTTCTTCCTCTCACCCATCCCTTCCTCCCACCCCAAGCCGTACCTCCATTTCCTACCTACTAACCTCATCCCACCTCCTTGACCTGCCCATCTTCCCTGGACTGACCTATCCCCTCCCTACCTCCCCACCTATACTCTCCTCCCCACCTATCTTCTTTTCTCTCCATCTTCAGTCCGCCTCCCCCTCTCTCCCTATTTATTCCAGAACGCTCACCCCATCCCCCTCTCTGATGAAGGGTCTAGGCCGGAAACATCAGCTTTTGTGCTCCTGAGATGCTGCTTGGCCTGCTGTGTTCATCCAGCTTCACACTTTATTATCTTGGATTCTCCAGCATCTGCAGTTCCCATTGTCACTGGCAATGGTTTCACATTGGGAAGCCGTCCTGACAGGATTTAATCCAATTTCCCAGTCCCTATGTCCCCAACTCTTCTAGAAAGAATTCATCCCATAAGTTCAAATGCTGCTGCGAATCTTTTTTTCTTCTATTCATTTGTGGGATATGGGCATTGCTGACTGGCCATTATTTCTTGCCCATCCCTAGTTGCCCTTGACAAGGTGGTGGCGTGCTGCCTTCTTGAACCGTAGCAATTTCGAGGATTTTGACCCAGTGACAGTGAAGGAACAGTGATATATTTCCAAGTCAGGATGGTGAGTGACTTGGAGGGGAACTTGGAGATGCTGGTGTTCCCATATATCTGCTGCTCTTGTCCTTCTAGATGGAAGTGGTCGTGGGTTTGGAAGGTGCTGTCTGAGGATCTGTGGTGAATTTCTGCAGTGCATCTTGTAGATAGTACATGCCGCTGCTACTGAATCTAAACTTAAAAAATCTGGTGATTTGTGAATAGGAACAAAAGCTGACAATGAAAGGTACCACATTGTTCGAAAAACACTCAACTGCGACCTTAATATCCATCAGGGAGGGAAACCAGCCACCTCTCCCAATTCTGCTGAATTCAATTCCAGACTCATACTGCATAATCAACTCTCCAAGAAAGTAAAGATCTGCATTAAATATTGCACGGTTATTGTTCACATGCCAACAGGGTTACAATATAATTTGAATGCATCAGCAATTCAAAGCCATTAAAGCTGAAGAGTTTGGAGCTTGACAAAGTCAATAAGTGTAAAACACTGAAAGAACTCTACCGAAGGATTTTACTTACGGATAGTTTCTGGACCTGCATCATGAGAGTTTCTACACTGTTTCGATCCAAGATAAGACCACCGAAGTTGCACTATGATGTGAGTCTAGACCAGTGGCCTTTTTTTTAAAGTCGACAAAGTGAGACACCACATATTTGCAAAACGAATAAAGCTGCGAGCCTCTCTCCCTATTTATTCCAGTTCCCTCCCCCCATCCCCCTCTCTGATGAAGGGTCTAGGCCCGAAACGTCAGCTTTTGTGCTCCTGAGATGCTGCTTGGCCTGCTGTGTTCATCCAGCCTCACATTTTATTAAGCTGCGAGATTTCACAGTTTTCAAACTGTGAGTCAGCAAGTTTCATTGAACAATAGTTGATACAGAGTGGAGCTGAAGGAACACAGCAGGTCAGGCAACCTCAGAAGAGCTAGAAAGTTGAGGTTTCAGAACGGGACCCTTCATCAGGTCTGATGAAGGGTCCTGACCCAAAGCATTGACTTTCCTGCTCCTTTGATGCTGACTGACCCGTTGTGTTCCCCCAGCTCCATACTGTATTGACTCTGACTCCAGCATCTGCAGTTCTTGCTATCTCCTTTACCAAACTGTACACAGAATGCCAATTCTCTTCTTTTTCAAAAACCTAATTCCAGAACTCCATCAAAAACCACTTGATTATTGACTATCTCAATGAATGATTGCCTCCTAGTTCCCCTAGCCTGAATTCTGAAACTATATCTTATGGGACACATAATGTCAATCCCCAGCACTGAGTCAATGAAACAATTCCAGCCTTTTAACAACCCTAAAGTTAGAAATCCCTTTGCCCAACGTTACTGACAGGTCACCACTAATTTTAGGCTTTTATTTTTGCCCAATTGCCACCAATAAGATGATAGTGCCTTACGACTGGCCACCTTCTTCATATTGCTCCTGGCTAACTCACTCCAGATCGTGAACTGCTGTGAGTGACCCGTTCAGTAACATTGTTTTGGGTGGCCCAATAAAAATCTTCTCACAAACCATTTGAGTGTAGCCACCCAACAATTCCTTGGAACTGTCTGTTCCTGAACATTACAATTCACAAATTGCTGTCTCCTACACAGATGAAAAATAGATACAGTAAACATCGCAGCAGGTTACAGGGGCGTATTTTCAATCTCCAGAAACTAACTGATCACATCATGTACAAAAGTTATGCTTTCATTGTGAGAATTCCAGTGAAAAAAAATAAGGGAGGTTTTCCGAGTAAGTATATCATAAAATTTTGAACAGCTTGCATAATCCCGCTGTGGCTTCAACTAACTTCAGTGTTACAATGCACCATATCGATTTTGAGCGAAGTATACCAGAAAGGCAGTGTGTCAGCTAGACTATGCAAGAATCATTGTCACTTGCAGCTGCAAACTGAGAGGTTGTCCCTTTTGATATTATCAAAAACATTTTGTTTAAAGTCTCAATTTATATCGGTACCTCATCTTTTGGTGACAGTTATTAGTCTAATAGAAGGACATGGTTAAAATTAGACTGCCCTGTGCTTCATTTATTTATGCAGTTGATGACATATCCACTGGATATGGTCAGATACAACTGTGACAAAAGTCAATGTCTCACTGGTCTGAAAGACAGAAGGTAAATATTTCAGAGGTAGCACATACCTTTCATGTACAACGTATCTGCAATAATGTCGATTAAATCTGTATTTGAATTTACAAGAATTCCATCGGAAGCTTCTGTGTGGTACAGGGATCACCAGATAGGGGAATACTGCATACTGAGCTGGCTTTTTGGTGCAGATTTGTGGGTTACAACTGCAACAACTCTTGTGTCCCCAGAACAGTAGTATCTTATGATGCTATTTTAGTCACAGTATACTTGAAAGTAGCTATATCTTTCTAAAGTTGCAGAGGATATAAATATTATGTCTCATCAAGGCTGTTGTCTTTGCAACTCTCAAGCATATCTCATTCAGGGAAGATATTTATCCGAAGCCCCAGCCACACAATTATAACACTCCATCCCTGTGCATATATGGTGTTAGTTAGCAACAAAGTTGACAGTGCAACTGAGCTTTCTTGAATATTCTGACATTTCCACCAGTCTTTCTGGCCATCATCACAAGTCACTTATCACAAAGGTGATCAAACTCATGCTCCACATCCTCAGCCAGGGAACATGTAAGGTTTTGGTCTTTCGACAAGCGAACTGACTTTTCAATTTTAGAACATAGAACATAGAACAGTACAGCACAGAACAGGCCCTACAGCCCACGATGTTGTGCCGACCATTGATCCTCATGTACGCACCCTCAAATTTCTGTGACCATATGCATGTCCAGCAGTCTCTTAAATGACCCCAATGACCTTGCTTCCACAACTGCTGCTGGCAACGCGTTCCATGCTCTCACAACTCTCTCTGTAAAGAACCTGCCTCTGACATCCCCTCTATACTTTCCTCCAACCAGCTTAAAACTATGACCCCTCGTGTTAGCCTTTTCTGCCCTGGGAAATAGTCTCTGGCTATCAACTCTATCTATGCCTCTCATTATCTTGTATACCTCAATTAGGTCCCCTCTCCTCCTCCTTTCCTCCAATGAAAAGAGTCTGAGCTCAGTCAACCTCTCTTCATAAGATAAGCCCTCCAGTCCAGGCAGCATCCTGGTAAACCTCCTCTGAACCCTCTCCAAAGCATCCACATCTTTCCTATAATACGGTGACCAGAACTGGACGCAGTATTCCAAGTGCGGTCTAACCAAAGCTTTATAGAGCTGCAACAAGATCTCACGACTCTTAAACTCAATCCCCCTGTTAATGAAAGCCAAAACATCATCTGCTTTCTTAACAACCCTGTCCACTTGGATGGCCATTTTAAGGGATCTATGTATCTGCACACCAAGATCCCTCTGTTCCTCCACACTGTCAAGAATCCTATCCTTAATCCTGTACTCAGCTTTCAAATTCGACCTTCCAAAATGCATCACCTCGCATTTATCCAGGTTGAACTCCATCTGCCACCTCTCAGCCCATCTCTGCATCCTGTCAATGTCCCGCTGCAGCCTACAACAGCCCTCTATACTGTCAACGACACCTCCAACCTTCGTGTCGTCTGCAAACTTGCTGACCCATCCTTCAATCCCCTCATCCAAGTCATTAATAAAAATTACAAACAGTAGAGGCCCAAGGACAGAGCCCTGTGGAACACCACTCACCACTGACTTCCAGGCAGAATATTTTCCTTAATCAGGAAAGTCTGCTATTTATTTTTATTTATTAAGAGCATCAACTGAGAAAAGGAGCTTGAAGTTACCAAGGTATTGGTATTGATGCTTTCAGTATTACTGCTTAAAAGCAAAGATTCTTCACTGGCTGAAAATTTAGTTAAAAGATCTAGCACATGTACAAGATTGCGCCCAGCTCTCCCTCACAACTACCTCTTTTGACACCTCTACTGTTGTTAAATTATCAAACTGTTTATCCAACATCCAATACTAGATGAGGAGAAATTTCTTCCAATTAAAGATTGTCAAGAAACTATAGCTACTGCCCCCACTCCAACCTCTTTGAATCATAGATTCTCTACTGTGTGGAAGCAAGCATTCAGCCCACCAAGTCCATTCTGACCCTCCAAACAGCATCCAACCCAGACCCACCCCATCCCTATAACCATGAATTTTCAATGGCTAAGCCAGCTAGGCTCTACGTCACTGAACACTATGGACAATTTAGTATAGCATAACCTGCTCATCTTTCGACAATCGGAGGAAACCAGAGAACCCGATGGAAGCCCAGGAAGATGGGGAGAATAGGCAAACTCCACACAGATGGTCACCTGAGGCTGGAATCAAGCATGTATCCGTGATGCTATGAGGCAGCAATGTTAGCTACTATGCCACCATGCTGCCCCTAACTCTGTTCCCTCAAAACTCCTATTTGTGTGTTCCTTACCTCTTGAATATAGTATACTCCTGGCTGGTCTCCCTTCTTCTACTCTCTGTAAATTTGACGTTATCCAAAACTCTGCTGTCCATGTCTCAGCTCACACCTCTTCCCACCTCAGTACTCGCTGACCAACATTGGCTCTCGACCAAGCAACATCATGATTTTAAAACTTCTATCCTTTGTTTCCAAATCCTTCCACTGCTTTGACACCACCACTCCCCACTCCATCTCCCAGCCTCTGCATTCTCCTCTAGCCCCACAACAATCTGAAATACCTGTTCTCTTCTCATTCTGACCCCTTGAGTATTCCTAATTTTAATGAATTCAACGTTGACAACTGTACTCTCAGTTGTCTTATACCCTGCCATTCCTCTGCCTCATTTCCATTTTGCTTTCCTCCTTTAAGACACTTGTTGACACCTACCTCGTTGTCCGAGATTTTGATCTAAATTCTGTTAAGTAATCTGCTATCTAACTTGGTTTTAATGTTCTCGTGAATTGTCTTGATATATTTCATTTCTTTAAAGGTGCTACATAAATATAAGTAGCAATTGTAATATTGCCTGTTCGTGGAAATTTACTGTTTAAATATTTTTAATTTGACTGCTGCTGCTGCACTAATGTGAGTTTGCAGGGAGTGTGGCAGAGATCCATGTATTTGTATAATCAACTTTCCAATGCTCTTGTGGTGAAGTTACAGAGGTGTAGAATGTCTGAGGACATTCAGCACCTGAGTTGTTTAGACTCACAATGCTGAATTTGACAGGAATGATTGGGACGGATATCCCTCCCAAAGATCAATTATAAAACAAGGCAGGCATCATGACATCAGGTTGGGAATCTAAGATCATCACGCTAGGCTCCAATATTACAGAAAGTCAGCAAGGTCTGATATCAAAAGCCAATTTGCCTTCACAAAATGAGGTCAAGTAATCTCCAACTGAAATAGTTAAGCAAGCCATTGGCTAATATGTTCTGTTACTGGATAAATTTTACAAGCAGAATACAGGGTTCCACTCCCTGATTATGAAATTTGTGAGTGACCAGATCAGTGCTGGTTTTCCTTGGAATTATTGTGATGTCTACATCCTCAGGCACTATAGCTTTTCTCCCCAGCACATCAGTCTGAAGGATGGATATTTTGTTATAGTGTTATCCACAGACCATAATCTGCTGAAAGTGAGATCCCAATGCCTGGACTGAAGTGCAGTGAGCTTTCTGATTGTTGTGTATTGCTGCATCCTTTACAACCTGGTACTGCACAGAGGGAGGGTCCTGACGGTGGAAGGTGCAGTTCACCAGCCCATACTTTCATATGATGAGCGTAAAGATGATTACAAAAACAAACAAGAGGAGTTAGGCCAGCCAGCTGCTGCCCCTCGGGGACAACATAGGGAAACTCAGGTGTTTCTCATACTGAAACGTTTCTCCTGAGGACGCTGTGGACTTAAGGCAGCAAGGCGTCTACCCCATCATTTTGATATCTGTATCTGCAGGGTTGTTCTAAGAAACTAAGTTTTTAGAATCTTCTTCCTTTTTAGAAGGTTGCTTCAGGCATTGGCATCTCAATTAGCACAGACCAATGACCTGCAGGTAGACTTATCACTCACAGTCATCTGCTTTTATGGTCCTGCAAATAGTTTGCCTATTTTTTCTATTATTTCCTCCTTAATAAACCTATTGATGACCCTTTGATAATCTTTAAAACATTCTGATTTCTTAGATTTGTTTTTTTTTGCAAAATTATAAATCTTTTCATTTTGCCTCTTCATCTTAAATCATACTACATTTAAATTCCTCAGTGAGCCACGGATGGGTCCTTCTCGTTGAGTTTTCACTTTTCAATGTATTTTCAAAATTTGTACATAAATGTTATTTTGTGTTGAGCATTTTGAACTATTTATGTGTTTCTTATTCATTTTTACCATCACACATTTTATTCAACTTATGTAATCAGCATTTGCCTTCTTATCCATGTACCTGGGTTTATTTAAGTTTGAGATGTTGGTTCATGATTGGAATATGTCACTTTCAACCTTAACATACAATATAATTTTATTATGCTCACTGACCAGCAGATCTTTTACTATGAGATGACTAATTAACCTCACCTTATTATACTATAATAGACCTGAACTAGTTTGATCTGTATTTGGTTTCACAATGTATTCCTCCAGGAAACTGTCATAAAAAACATTGTGAGGCTTATTTTTAGGGCATTCCTGTAAATTTGATTATCCAGTCTGTATAACAATAAAAGACGCCCACAATTATCCTCTACAATTATTGCATTGCCATTATCACATGCTCCAATAATTTCTCATTTGATTCTCTGTCCAGTTATTTAACTATTTGAATGCATAACTGCTTGAAGGTAGAAGACAGAGAATGGTGATGGAGGGTTGCTTTTTGATCTGGAGGCCTATAACCAGAGGTATGCCACAAGGATCTGTGCAGGGTACACTGCTTTTCGTCTTTTATCTAAGTGATTTGGATGTGAACGTAGGAGGTATGGTTATTAAGTTTGCAGATGACAACAAAATTGGAGGTGTAGTGAGCAGCTGGAAAAGTTACCTCAGAGTGCAGTGGGATCTGATTAGATGGGCCAATGGGCCGAGGAGTGGCAGATGGAGTTTAATTTACATAAATGTGAGGTGCTGCCTTTTGGAAAAGCAAATCAGAGCAGGACTTATACACTTAATGGTCAGGTCTTGGGGAGGTTTGCTGAATAAACAGACCATGGAGTACAGGTTCATAGTTCCTTGAGAATGGAGTTACAGGTAAATAGCATTGTCAGGAAGGCATATGGTAGGCTTGACTGTATTGGTCAGTACATTGAGTGTAGCAGTTGGGAAGTCATGTTGTGGCTGTACAGGACATTAGTTAGGCCAATTACGGAATACTGTGCATAATTCTGGGTCTCTCTGCTATTGGAAGGATGTTGTAAAACATGAAAGGGTTCAGAAGATTTACAATGATGTTGCCAGGGCTAGAGGGTTTGAGCTACAGGGAGAAGCTGAGTAGCTGACGTTATTTTCCCTTCAGTGTCAGAAGCTGAGAGGTGACCTTATAGACGTTTATAAAATCATGAGGGGCACATATCGGATAAATACATGAAGGAGCCCAAAACTAGATGACACAGGTTTAAGGTGAGAGGGGAAAGATCTAAAAGAGACCTAAGGGGGAACTTTTTCGCACATAGCCCCCCCCCCCATTACAATCAACCCCAAGCTCTCTTCCACAATAAGGAAAATGAATGAGCACTGAAATTAGCAGACTGCCCAACATAAGCAAACAAATAATTAAGGAACTATTGAGCTTATGAATAGTTCACTCAATCTGTTTAGGGTGTGAATGAGCTGCCAGAGGAAGTGGTAGAGGCTGGCACAATTACAACATTTTAAAGGCATCTGGATGAGTACAAGAATTGGAAGAATTTAAAGGGATATGGACCAAATGGGATTAGATTTATTTAGGATTCCTGCTTGGCATGGATGAGTTGGACCAAAGGGTCTGTTTCCGTGCTGTGCATCTCTGACTCCATGACAAATGTTTGGGGCCAGAAGTGTTTTCCGACTCTTGCTATTGCTAATCTCCACCTTTACTGACTCAACTTCATTATTTGCTAAACTGAGATCCTTCTTCGCTAAATTCCTCCTGTCAACTTTTGCTGCCAGGGTTAATCTTCCTCTTTTGCCATCCTTCTCTCCTTTTGACATATGTGCCCTGGAATATTTATTTCCCAACTTCTGCCATTGTGTAACTATGGCCTGGATATTATATACTGCGAAAAGGTGAATAGCCCACCACATTCACAGTCACCCCATTATAAGGAGAATGAATGAGCACTGAAATCAGCCGTCTGTCCAACATAAACAAACAAATAATTAAGTATGAATTGACCTTGTGAGCAGTTCACCCACTCTGCTTAGTTTTCTGCCCAGTGTCTGGCGATGAGATCATGATGATTTAATCTATTCAATTGAACTCTATTGGTCACAATAGTTATCTGTTGCAGATAATTGCTTCAAGCTTTCAGGTAAAGACCCTTTAATCTAATTTAGTTACTACTATTCCTTGCTTGGGCTTTACTCTGATGCACAATTCCTCTCCTGCTCTATTTGTTTTTTTACCACATTGCTACAAGTTATTGTCTCAAATTTTCTCTTAGAATTTCCGAATCTCCCTTTACCTAAAGGCTCACTACCCTGTTTTCCCACCCATGCCCTCACTCTGCCAAGTCATTTAAAACTCTAATCACAGACCTTGTTATATGATGTCCCAGGACACCGGTCCCAGCCAGCTTCAGGCACACCCTGTCCTGGCACACCATCCCTCGCTTTCTCAATTACTGATGCCAGACGCCCATGAATCAAAGCCTCTTCTTCCCACACCATTCATCCACCTTGACCCAATGCCAATCGGCACATGATGCAGGTAACAATCCAGAGAAGATTAAATTTAAAGTTGCATTTTTTAGTTTGGTCCCTAAATCCTCACGCTCCCTGTCCACGTATTTCTTCATTAGTTCTTCCCATGCAGTGGAACAACTGAATTCTCCCCTTGCCACTCCAGGTTCCGACCAGACATAAGGATTTGTATTTAACTGCGGCACGAGACAAATAACACATTATTTGTTGAGACTACAAAGAGCAGTATAAATTCCACTGAATATATTGTATCATACTGTAACTACATTCCTTTGTCCTTGCTTCCAATGCCAACCCGCTAGAACTGCATCATGCAGCACAATCCCATGGTCAGTTTGATCATGGCCCTGCAACCACACAGGTAGCAAGCATCTCATAGCCTTTGGAAGAAGTCAAAAGGCTGAGGCTCTCTTATTCCCACCTGCTGGATTGCCATACATGCCTGACTCAGCATCACAACAATCTGTCCCTGAACATTGGCCCAGCTCTACATTTCTACCTCGCCTAAAGGGTAGGACTGCCTCCTGGAAAAAGCCTCCAGCTAACTTCCTGACACTCTTTAATATTTGCAACTCAAATGTTAGCACAGCCACTCTGAGAGTGTGGGACACTTAGAGGATGTTACTAAGGAACTGATAACAGGAAAATGGGAATGGCCGATCACCTGAACAAATGTTTCTCATTGCTTTCATGATGAGGAACACTATAAAAATTCCAAAGATAGCAGATAAGCGAAGTTCGACAGGTGGAGTGTCTTCTAACAGTCTCCAGTGCTGGGTACACAGTGTTTGACACACTAATTGGTCTAAAGGTAGACAAGTTGCAAGGATGATAACCTGCGTCCAGGTTTCTGAACAACATGGCTACAGAGAGAGTGGAGGCATTTATCAAAATATTCCAGAATTCACTGATTCTGGGAAGGTCCCAGTGGATACTGTGATGCCTGTGTTCGAGAAGCAAACTGAGTGCTACTGCACCATCCTCATTCAACATCACAAATGTTTAGCTACCTCTGTATGGAAAGGTATAGCTCAGACATGCCCAGCTCCCCGACTGGTGCACATATATCTCCTGATTGTGTTAGTCCTAGGTCCTGAGACTTGCTCCAGAACTAAACAACTGACCATGACTGCCTGCACATCTGCCAATGTGGTATACTGCATCCACTGTACCCGGTGTGGCTTCCTCTACATTGGGGAAACTAAGCGGAGGCTTGGGGACCGCTTTGCAGAACATCTACCCTCAGTTCGCAGTAAACAACTGCACCCCCCAGTCGCGAACCATTTCAACTCCCCCTCGCGTTCCTCAGATAGCATGTCTACCCTGGGCCACCTGCTGTGCCACAACGATGCCACCCGAAGGTTGCAGGAACGGCAAATCATATTCCGCTTGGGAACCCTGCAGCCCAATGGTGTCAATGTGGGTTTCACAAGCTTCAAAATCTCCCCTCCCCCCACTGCATCCCAAAACCAGCCCAGCTCGTCCCCGCCTCCCTAACCTGTTCTTCCTCTCACCTATCCCCTCCACCCACCTCAAGCCGCACGTCCATTTCCTACCTCCTAACATCATCCCGTCCCCTTGACCTGTCTGCCCTCCCCGAACTGACCTATCCCCTCCCTACCTCCCCACCTACACTCACCTCTACAGGTTCCATCCCTGCCACTTTAACTTGTCTGTCTCCTCTCCACCTATCTTCTCCTCTATCCACCTTCAATCCACCTCCCCCTCTCTCCCTATTTATTTCAGAATCCTCTCCCCATCCCCCTTTTCTGAAGAAGGGTCTAGGCCCGAGACGTCAGCTTTTGTGCTCCTAAGATGCTGCTTGGCCTGCTGTGTTCATCCAGCTCCACACTTTGTTATCTTGGATTCTCCAGCATCTGCAGTTCCCATTATCTCGGACCATGACTGCTCCCTGGATTGCAGTGTAACAGGCACTCTGAGCTATAAAAACTAACCAGACACCTGACCACAGCCAATCCCTGGACTGGTTTTGGAGCATTCCCTTGACTTACTGTGCTAGGGCCCCCTGACGAAAGAATGTTTCCATGGACTTCAGTAAGCACTACTCCCCTAAGATTTTGAGACATGGCTGCTTTCTTACTGCAGTTGCAGTGTGTTTACTGTGTAACTTCTGGTAGGTGAAGAAATGTGAGATTAACTGTGACATTGTTAACAAAGTTGTTGGGCCTCCATTGCACTCCCTCTATTTTGTTCCTGAGATAAGGAGAACAAAACTGCACACAGTACTGCTGGTGCAGTCTAACTAAACTTCTTACAATTGAAGCAAAACTTCACTAGTCCTGTACTCCAACCCACTTGTGATGAAGAGTAACATTCCATTGACCTTGCTAATAGTTTGCTGCACCTGTTTGTTAGCTTTCAGTAACTTCATGTCAAGGGCGACAATCCCTTTGTACTTTTACACTATCCAACCTTTTAATATTAAGAATTGCTCTGCACATCTGCTCTTTGTACCAAGTTGGGTATCTTCATATTATTCTTTATTATATCCCATCTCCGACGTTTTTGCCCAATCACTGAATCTGTTCATATCTTCCTGAGACAGTTTTACATCTTTTTCATAACACATGTCCCTGCTTAGTTTTGTATCAGCCATAAATTTGGAAATATTATGTTTGATCTCTCAAATTACCTCCAATTCTCTACACTCTAATTTTGTTAACCAATCTTCTGTGGGGGACCTACAATAAATGCTCCTAATTTTGCTTTTAACCGACTCACATTCAAGCGAGCTCAATGTTTCCTTTTTATGTACCTGGATAAGCTTTCACATAACAATTTTTCTTTTGCTTAAGTTTAATTGTATTCCGTTCTTCCTTTTCTTGTCAGTTTCTTAGTCCTCCTTTGTCATAATCCAAAAACTCTCCAATCTACAGATTTATTACTATTTCCAGCTGTATGGCCCCTTGAGCCTAGTTAAACAATCAGTCAAATCATGGCAGACCTGTACCTCAATTCCAGTTTGTTCCCATGCCTTTTAGCATCTTCTACCTAACAAGAACCTAATAGTCTCTATTTTTTAAATTTTGCAATTGACCAAGCACGTAGAGCTTTTTTGAGAAAGATAGTTGCAAACTTTCAAAATTCTTTTAGAGAACAACTTTCTGACATCATCATTAAATGAATTAGTTCCAAATTTAAGGCTATGCTCCTTTTGTTCTGGGCTCTCCACCAGACAAAACATCTACTCTTTCGACTCATTTATTCACTTTAAACACCTCAGTTAGGTCATGCTTAAATGAATACAAATCCAGTTAAAGCGTCAACTATTGATGACGCTGTCAAGCAAGAACATATAATGTGGGCAATTTTTTCTCTACCTCACGCAACATTTGTTTATATTCTCTCAGTCTCTCATTAGAAATAAACTCCCAATCTGTCTATTTATGGTATGCACATATATAGCACCAAGTTCTGCAACTATGAAAAGCACAGGCTTTACACAGAAAAATTGGAAAGTGAATGAGCAAGTAATGAATCCACCTCTGAGGAACAGTGAAACACTTGCTCTCTAATCATAAATATAGCTATAGTCTTGAATTATTGTTACTGATGATGCTCAAGGATATGGCACAGCGCCATCTGATTACCTCAAATCTTACCCTGCTGAGTAAAATTTGTTATGGGTGCAAACAAAGAAATTCCTTTCCTACATGTGTGAAAATGAAGACATTATGAAAATTACAAATGTTAAACCGACCCCTTGGTGTGTCACTGAGAGGATTGCTAATTTTCAGGTGAAGTGCCCAGGCTGCCTCAAATAAATCTGAAAGAAGCCGCAACACAAATTAAAGAGATGCAAGTTTTCCTGACACCTGGTTTATACAGACCAGCCATTTTTCTGATTCATGGGACCTCAGTATAAGTAGTACAGGACTACAGTGGCTGCGCTCAAAAAATAAACCCTGATTGGTCAGTATTTTGGGTTGTCCAGATAACACAGTGCATGAATTCATATTCTTTTGAAGGTAAGTGTACTACATGTTTTGCAGTTAACAGTCAGTAATGAGAATTGTTTCCTGCCAGCAAGATGAACTAGCATGGTTTCTCTGTACTTCTGCCAATTATGCATATACAGGGATGTTAGATCAAGGCAGACAACTGCTGATGCCAGCACCTCTATCAGCATGCCAACACAACATTAACCTGTTTTTCTGAAATTGGAGATTGTTCTCCTTCTTTCAAATTTCTGTAAATGTCCTTCATTTAAACTGTCCTGATTACTATCCCAAATTGTCGGTTTCTGCTGGAGCTTTGGGAGCTATAAAAAATTGTAGTTTCAGATATCAGGTCAGCTGTAGAATGGTTGTTGCTTGATACTTTCTGTGGCATTCTCATATTCTCACTAGGCTATAGATCTATAAATGCTTTTATAGTCTATGTGTGCATCTCATGTCTTTTGATCGAATTTTGTATAATAATTACTTTGCTTTTAGTGTGCTATTATTATATTAGTCTGGCTAGAGGTTCTTCTTCAGAGAATTTTCAACATTATGAAAGTGATAAATTTGCAAATCTATTTCTCTTCGCAACTTTCGCTTTTCCAGAATACATTGATGCCTCAGAGCCATGGAGTTATTAAGGTCTATGGCACTGAAAAAGAATTCTTCAGCCCATTGGTTCTGCACTGTCAAAAGCAACCACCTAAATATTCTAATCTTATTTTTCAGCACTTTGCCCATGCCTCGCATGCTTTTGCAGGGCAAGTGCACATCTAAATACTTCTTCAATCCTTGAGGGTTTCTGCTTCTACTATCTTTATAAACAGTGAGATCCAGATTCCCACATTCAAGTCTGAATAATACATATACCACCAACAGCAAAGACCCAAACACTAACCCCCGCAGAACCCCAATGGACGTAGGCTTCCAATCATAAAACCACCCCTTGACCATCTCCCTCGACTTCCTACCACTCAGCCAATTCTGAATACCATTAGTCATGGGGTCATGTGCTGAAGTCCAAGTATGTCAACTGCATTTTGCTCATCTATGAACTTGCTCAGCTTTTTGAATTAATGAATATCAGAAAACTGTTTGCCACACATGTAAATCATACATAAAAACAGTCCTGTACTCACAGAATGTCCACATTTCTCAGAGGGAGGTTTCTTGATGCCACTTAAACTGATGGTCTTCTGACCTCAGCTCCAGCTCAGTCTGTTGTTGCAACTGTTGACAGTTAACAGTTCATTCATGGGATTCCTGGGTGTGAAAATACCCTTCTGGTCCTCGTGATGTGGATTTTGTGATTTCTGGCAGGTCAAGAATGGCAGAACGGAAATTTCACAGTCCACTCACTGGTGCCCCGACTGATTCAATGAGGAACTGCCCAGCCAATTAGTAGCTGCCAAGCTGGTGGTCAACCAGCTTTGTGAAGGGGTTCCCTGAACCCAATCAAGTCCTTAGGGTGGGAGACAAACACACTATGAACTGGGAGTTAGTTATTGTATCAGTCTAAAGGAATACAGGCATCAGGTTGAGGGAAACTCAAGGAGAGATTCACAAGTCGTCAATAAACTTGTTTAAAGGAAACCGAGAAGATGGCCCCAGGCTTCTTAGTTGTCTATTAGCCGGCAAATGCTGGTCGAAAGTGTAATGTATATGGAGATGTGGCAAAGCTTTCAGATGATTTTTCACGATCTGACATGAGCAATGGTGGAGTTCATCCAGACCATGAGCACCATGGTCCACTCTACAGAATGCATAGTGTCATCCTTTGAGAGACTAGCAATCATCACAGAGGGTCAAACCCAGCAGCTCCTGATAGGATCTGGGTACGCATTCAGAGTTGCATTCCATTGTATTATGTCTGAGCTAAGGTCCTGGGGGGCAAGTTAGGTGGGTTCAAGGTACCAGCTCCTAGTACCTCTCAAGAAAGTAGGGAGTGCCAAATGGATCTAAGGATGATGAGTGAATAGCTGTTTTCACATTCAGGAGGCACCTCAGGGTTTTCCTGTTGGGAAAGCCTCTCCCCTGCCATTCTGCATTGCCAATAATGCCTCAAAATTATGTGGTAATAATAAAACTCCTGCTGCTGTGCATCACACTCCTACTATGCTGTGTTCTCAGAGACTCAATCACTCAGAAGTCATCTTAGGTAAAGGGTCAGAAGGAGGGCAGCCTGTCCCTGGTAGAGCTGGCACTAAGAGAGGACCACAATGTCATCGTGTCTGGAAGAGAATTTTACAAAACATTCATCACAGCCTGGTTTACCAAGGTGATGATAGATGGGTTGTTTTATTGTTTGTAGATTCTATTTTGCATTAAATGACAGTGTTATGTCTTGTGTCTGCTTCCTTTAGGGATTCTGGTTTGATGCTTTATATGTGCGATGTCCTGATCTGGATTGAGTTTGACTGACTACAGTCAGGGATTTTGGAGATTTGTCCTTATTGTGACCCCTCTGAACAGCCTCATGCTGTGCCCCACTGTTGGCACATGCACCAGTGCACAACAGGTGGTTTGAAGTTAATGTAATATAACTGGTATGAGCTACAGTCCATCAGGAAGGACAAAACATGCACGTTGCCAAATCCAATGACCCAGAATTTGCTGGAGCAGGCATCCTACAGTGAATACCTGAAGTTAGATTTTATTCTTTGACCCTCAGCTCAATTAACTGTGTATCACAAAGTGTGAATTGATAATAGCGCGAGCCATTTGGGACCCCGGTGAACAATTCCATTCCCTTGACCACAATATGCAAACACGGTGAAAGAAACATCAAATGGTGGCAAAGGAAATGTGTTGAATTAAAGTGAAATTAGATGCAGAAAGAGAAATAAAGAAAGAAGTAAACAACAAATAAACACAGAAGTGAGGAAGGGCCTTTAAAAATTAACTCTGATGTCGCTCCACAGATGCTGCCCAACCTGTTGAGCCTTTCCGAAAACTTCTGTTTTGGTTAAAGAAATAAATGTGCCAAAAAGAGAAAAACTGATGAAGAAAAAGCTTTCAAAACTTAAATGTATCCAGGAGAAAGATTGCATATCTGCAATTTGTGAGAGGCCCTCCTCTTTTTCTTCTGCCCATTTCTTTACTTGTCGATTTTCTCCATTCCTTGTCTGTTCCTCTTCCGCCACTCTTTCTTTTCCTTCTATTTCTCCTGCCCTGCTTCTCGCACTCTCTTTCCTTCCATGGTCGATCCCAACACACACATTTTCCTTAATTCCATCCACAGGGAAAATATTTCCAGTGTTAACCAACTAAATGCCCAACCAATTTAGTGAAATGCCTTTGGAACCAAGTCATGACATGATATTGGAAGGAGCACAAATTCAACCAAAGCTGGTTATCTTAATATTATTGAATGACAGCTTCATTAAGGAGATAAAGTACCCTTTCCAAACTCAAGTTTTAATAAACAACTCAAATTAAAGTTCATATTCAATTTGAGTGTACATTATAGAATAGGGCACAGGCTTGTACTACAGTCAGACTTCATTCTCATTTTTGCAATTTTGTCATAGTATGCTCAAATGTCTAATATTAGGTTGGTTTACTTTCTTCTAGTTTCCTGTGGATTCTTTGTTCACTTATATAAATTGTTTATGTTCTCTTTTCATTATCATACAACCATTGTTTTTGTTTTAGTCAACTAACCAAGGTCCTTTCACCTCATATGACCCTGTTCTGTTCTATGTTGTGGCCTCCTTTCAGTTCCAAGTGTGCATCCATTGTTGGATACTGATGGGTGTAAACAGAACTTATCAACTGAGAAAGAAACAACAAAGTTTTAGCAAATGGTGAAACCAGGTGGGGGAGGAGGTAGCTGTGCCAATGATGGAAGAAGGGCAGCCAATTCGAACAATTGGTAGTTCAATTCAGAGCAGTTTTCCATAGTTGCCAGCATTTCAGTAGAGAGTTGGCTAACTCTCCCACCACCATGCCATAGTAATGTTGAGATTGCCAGCTGTGCAGAGGCAGCTTTCACTTTTGAGTGGGGGAGAGGGTGGCATGGGGCACAGGGACATGTCTGCTAGTAGCAGCTGTCCCCAACCACCCTAACTTAATGCCAAACTTAGTCTGCACCCATGTGAGGGTGCCTCAGATGGAGAAATCTTCACGTTCCTTCACTGCCTCGGCACTGGTCACTTCTTTCACTAGCGCTGGCAAGACTGACCCTCTGATCATGCCAATTACAACATTAACTGTGCTGTCCTTAATCACCTGCCAGCTTTTGAATTGCTTCTGCCAGCGATATCACTGTGAAAGCCCACTCAGAGCCCAATGACTGGAACTCCATCCTTTCAGTTAAAATCTTGCCCAAAGAAACAAATTATTTCACTCAGTAAATGATACAGTTTTGTGAATCAGTAATTCGCAACAGGGTTTGGACTTTTTCTCATTCACTCATGGGATGTGGGCGTCACTGGCAGGGCCAACATTTCCTGTGCATTCCTAATTGCCCTGGAGAACGTGATGGTGAACTTCCTCCTTGAAACTCTGTTCTTTGTTGTTAGAGATATCGAGATTTCTGTTAGAAGTGAGTTCCAGGATTTCAATCCGGGGCAGTGAAGGAAAGGCAGTTCAAAGTTCCAAATACCAGGCAATCTCACCTCCAATAAGAGGCAATCTGGCCACCGCCCTTGACATTCAGTGACATTACCATCGCTGAATCCCCCCACTACCACCCTCCTGGTAGCTGGGTGTTGACCAAAACCTCAACTGAACTCATCATACAGTGGCTACAACAGCAGATCAGAGGTTAGGGATACTGCAGCCACTGACCCCCTGCCTCCCAAAGCCTGTCCACCATTTTCAAGATTTCTTAGGAGTGTGATGGAATATTCCCCAATTGCCTGGATGAATACAACTTGAAAAACACTCAAGAGGCTTGACACCATCCAGGGCAAAGCAGCCCACTTGATTGGCACCACAATTACAAGCATCCACTCCCTCCATAAATGTATTGATATGATGAGTTCAGTTAAGCTTTTGGTCAATACTAAGCCAGTTCTGGCTCAGTGGTTAGCACGGGTGCTGCACAGCACCAGGGGTCCAGGTTTGATTCCAGCCTTGAGTCTGTGTATGGTTTGCATGTTCTCCCCATGTCTGTGGCTATGCTCTGAGCACTCAATTTTCCTCCCACAGTCCAAAGATGTGCAAATTTGGTGGATTGGCCAGGCTAAATTGTCCATAGCGTCTAGAGTTGTGCAAGCTAGATGCATTAGCCAGGGTAATTGCGGGTTATGGGGATGGGAGAAGGGTTGGGTCTTGGCGGGATGCTCTTCAGAATGTCAGTGCAGACTTGATGGGCCAAATATCCTCTTCCTGTACTGTACGGATTCTAAGATTCCACACAAACTCTTAGGCACTTGTGGATGATTCCTGAACAAAGTTAAGGTATTTGCCTAATTGCTTTTATGATATTTGTGCAACATGGCTGCCATGTTTATCTACATTTTGTACTTTATTCATTTGTAGCATTTTCAAATATGTTGACGAATGTGAAAGATGTCAAATAAATGCAAATTCTACTTTCTTTTCTTTATTGAAGGCTTTAAAAATATGTAAGTGCCAACTTTCTCCTTCTCTTCTATCTCATATTTCACTCTCCCATTTTCTCATATATTTCCCTCCCTTCATTACCTTACTTTTGTTCACCCTTCTCTGAGGTGTTATTTTCGTGCCTCTGTTCCTCTAATCATATCCTTAGGTGAAGCATTCTTTGCACAGACAGTGATTAAAGTTTGGAATTGTCTCTTGCAGAGCAAAGAACTCCAAATTCTATCCATCTGAAGAAACAAAGTCTATTTTCCTTTTATGAAATTAGTTAGTTGCTTGAAAAATAGACAACAGAGTAAATAAAAAAATTAGAAGGGAAGTAGCCCTGACTTCAGGGGGTGATTGGATTGCTTTTGCGCTAAAGTATTCAAAAATTCTATGTAGATTGTCTCATGAAAACTGTAAAATGGAGTAAGATCTTATGCCCAAGTAACGCAACTAGCTTCTTCTTGATCATCTGCTTCTAAAGAAAATCAAAGCACTTTCCAGTGGGAGCCAATGGCATTACCATTACTGAACCACCACTTTGAGGCTTTTCATTGAGCTGAATCTGGACTTGACAAATCTTATAAATATTGTGGCTACAGGAGTAGCTGACAAGCTGGAAATATTACTGCAAATATCACACCTTGCTGATCCCTCAAGCTATGTCTGCAAGACTCAAGTCAAGAGTGAGATGGAATATTCCTCACCTGCCTGGATGAGTGCAACTTCAACAACATTCAAAAAGCTCAACACCAATCAGCATACTGGACTGATATCCCATCTACCAACTTAAACATTTACTCCCTCCTCCACAACTGTGCACTATACTGCCTGCATTCAGCTGAGCTTCATGCCAATTTTTAAGCTCTTCCAAGTAGTGACCTGCCAGAAAGGAAGGAGGAGCTCAGCATTGCAAAGGTAATCAAGCTGGTGGCATATGAGTCCTAACCTCCGTTCCAAATGAATGCCGACCTCTACGTGTACCCAGTCAAGGGGGTGCTCCTGTTTGTATCAGTGGTGCAGGGGTGGAGATGGTTGAGAGCTTCAAGTTTCTGGAAGTAAATATCACCAACAATCCATCCGTGTCCATCTACATCGACGTTATGGTCAAGAAAGCACACCAACACCTCTAATTCCTCAGGAGGCTAAGGAAATCCTGCATGTCCACACTGAATTTTTATACTTGCATCACAGCTTGGTATGGCAACTGCTCTGCGCAGGACTGTGAGAAATTACAGAGAGCCATGTACGTAGCCCAGTCCATCATGAAAACCAGCCTTGCTTCCATTGACTCTGTCTATACTTCCCACTGCCTTGGTATAGCAGCCAACATCATCAAAGACCCCTCCTACCTCAGTTATACTCTCTCCTACCTTTTCCATCAGGTAGAAGATACAAACGTTTGAAGACATATATCAACAGCTTCAAATACAGCTTCTTCCCTGATGTAATCAGGCTTTGGAATGGACCTCTCATGTATTAAAGTTAATCTTTCTCTGCACCGTTTCTGTGGCTGTAACTCTATAATTCTGCATTCTGTTCTATTACCCTCATGTACTTATGAAAGGTGTGATTTGCCTGGACAGTGCACAAAACAATAAATTTCACTGTATCTCGGTACATGTGACAACAATAAATCAAATCAAATCAGTTACCGACCAGCCATCAAGTCAGTGACAATGTCTGGCACTTTGGCTCAATCTAAAATCTGAACGCTGTCTGGATGAGCTGCGCAGACAGGAAGTACAGAGCACTGACAGTTATGCAGGATCATGTCTCAGTCAACCATGCCTGGCATCCTGGCTCAAGTTCCCCTTGGACAAGGCTACAGTAGCAGGTGCTGTAGACATCATTGCGTCTGGCTTTATTAGCCCCATTTCAGGCTGCGAATGACCCCGGATGCTCTCTAAAAAGCATTTCTAGTGAATTGCTGAACAACTCAGGGTCTCTCCATAGGATCTTGTTAACCTCCACACCAGAAGAATTCACAGCTGTTCAATGAATTTGACTGGGCTAAATATAAACAGAGCATGAAGCTGCTGGTTCAGGTTCAGACTCTGCAATGGGCGTCTATGGCCTTGTGTGAAAATTCTGGTCTCTGCAGGAAAGAAAATGTGTGTCATTCGCTGTGTAAACCTTTACATTCTGTGCACAATTCAATAGGAACAAGATTTCACAAGAAGTCAGCAGTGATGTCTACAGCTGGATTGGCATACGTTTTTGCCATAGACACAGGAAAAAGAGGTTGGGTCTGTTTCAGGGTCAGAAACCCTTCAGGGGAGTGGGTGTCCGACTGTTTCAGTCCTTTTCTATATGCAGGTATGGAGAGAGGTTTCCTGTTTGATTACAGGCTGGTGGGTTGGAAACGGAGATGCGTCAGATCAAGTATGAAGCTCATTGAGAGTCTCATCACTGAAGCTGTTGGTTGCCCTGAACAAGAGAAACCTTCCACTGACCTAAGGGGAGGTGATATGACACCAGAAAACCAGGGGATTAACAGCAAGGGTTTGAATGTCTCTTCACTATCATGCTATGCCTCATGAGGGAGAGGTCCCTTTCTCAGAGGACAGCCAGAAGGGGAAGCTTAACTGGAGAATGTACCAAATCGAGAGGCAGAAGTGAGGGCCATGGAGATCTGGGATCCACAAAGGACTCAACAGCCTCGCCCATTTCAGAAAAGTGACCACCCTCTCAATCCTTCAGATAGTCCTAACAACAATCCAGCAGCTACAACAACTGAGAACCCACAGAATGCACATTCATGAAGATGTGAGGGGTATGTGCCCCTCAGAACAGCTCAGAGGCAGAGCTCTGCTGAGGCCCTGTGCCATGCAGATCCTAATAGAGAGCAGCATTTTTCATTGGACGAGAAGGACACAGTGCCTTATCTTGGCCTGCTTTGCCCTCACAGGACTAGCTCACATATGCTGTGAGAGAGGGCATTCAGGACAGTACATTTTATATGAATAAACCCCATGGAATGAAGGTGGAAGCGGCTTTGGATATAACCAGGATTGTTGGGTTTGAGTAAACCACAGCTCTGGGTATGCTTGCAGATTTCAGAGGGCAAAGTGATCATTAAAAGGGGTAGGACTATTAAATCCAGTCTGACAATGTGTCATACATTGAGTAACATTGGGTAACCTTAGTACAGCAGAGGCTTCCACTTTTCCACATTGGCTCCCATCAATTCTTCTGTCTCCCACTGATGCAGGCATCTAACTCGGTGCGCACATTTTTTCCTGCATCCACAGGTCCCTGAGCTACAAGAAGGAGAGGGAGAAGGAGGAAGTACTGTCACACCTTACATTGTAAATGCCCTCACTTCAGCGGGCCATCACACACGTAGATATGGTGACACAGAGCGGTCATCACACGAGAGTTTGAGAATGGGGAACAGTGACGGCTGTGTTGGGGGGCACAGGACAACAGGTTGTGCCTAGACCAGCAGCACCAGGTGTGCTACCAATTGCAGAACGCACCAAACGAGTGGAAGATCACAGGGCGATAGTGGCAACCCTCACAGGGCACCCTCATCATCCTCGGCCTCTTTGGTCATTCTGACTGACAGACCGCCTGCGCGTTGGTGTTGTGTTGGAGGATGTGACTACAATATTTCTGGAGGTTGCCCCAGTGGGAAAGACCATGAATGTGCATCTCAGCCACAAACAGAGGTGAGTGATCAGGCTGTCTCCACTACCTCCAAGCCTGCAAGTTGAGCTTCACATAGAAGTACCCAGACTGGAAGGTCACCACATCCTGGAGAACACAAATTCAGATCATTATTATCTCTTTCTACTGTCTCTGTCAACTGTTCTCATTATTTTTAAAGTTTACAGAGAAGAAGTGTAACAACATACAAATATCAGGGAGAAATTTTGTTGCTGCTGTGACGTGAACGTTGGTGAAAGACAGAATGGGGTCTTGCATGATGACCCCTTGCTGGGGCAGATGTCCTTCCTTCATTGCAGTAAGGAATTAGATGTTCCAGGTTGTATCTGACATGTACATGTTAGCACAGGACTCTCAGACACACTACATGCTAGGACCCTCAACCTGGGTCAGAAGAGCTCAGCAGAATCAGGAGACCCCTGAAAGTCTTGGCATTCTCATGAGGCCTTCATGCCCCTGAACTATGCCTGATAGTCTGTTTGTGTAGATGGAGAACTGCTTGGTTCACCATAATTTCTCTCTACCTCACTTTCTCCTCCACTCTCACTTCCGGCTCCTGTTTGTCCCTAGCGAATGGTCTGTTTCCATGGACTTACTATCCACTTGTCTGGACAGCCTTGTAATTGAGAAGGTAGCGAACCATTACAATGAGTGAGATCTTTTCAGGAAGGATTGCAGGGAGCCATCCAAATGCTCTTCAAAACCCCAAAGGTCAGTTCAATGATGGTCACAGTGAGCTGATGTCTTATTATAGTGCCTCTGTGCTGTTTCCATAGAAAGATTAGTATCCACCTATTGAAGAGATATGACTTATCCCTTAGGACCTATCTGCTGATTTTAAGTTGATGAAATGAAGGAGTCCAGCAGCTGGGGAGAGCAAGTCATGGCAGCTGCCCTGATAGTGAATGTAAATATGGAGGAAGTTTTTTTTGTGGTAGCAGACCGGTTGAACATTGCAGGAGTGGAAACACTTTCTGTGGATGGATCTGACTGGATTGTTTGATCACCAGCATGGGTGAGGTCAATAATGCCATGCGCTTGTGAGAATCCAGTGATGGCAATGAGACTCATTGTCCTTTGTGCCAGTTATTCATGATGCTTCCGTGTGATTTGAACGAATTGAGCAAATGGGCAAATGCATGGCAAATGAAGAATAATGCATATACATGATAAATGAGAAGTTAGCAAAAACGGAGGTGGATTATTCTTTTAATGGCAATAGATTGAAAAAGAGGGAGCTGCACTGAGACCTGGATGTGCTTGTACAGCAGTCGCTGAACGTAAGGGTGCAAATACAACAGGTAGTAAAGAGGACATATGGCATGTTGGCCTTCATTGCCAGAGGATTTGAGTACAGAATCAGAGTTGTCTTTCTGCAATTTTTTAGGGCCTTGCTGAGAACATACCTGGAGTATTGAATGCTGTTTTGGTCTCCTTGCCTGAGGAAAGATGTTCTGGCTATGGAGAGAATGCAATAAAAGTTTACCAGCCTAATACTTAGGATGGAAAAGCTGGTGTAGGAGGAAAGAATGGATAGTTGGGACTACATTCACTAGAGTTCAGAAGAATGAGAGGTGATCTCATTGAAAATTTTAAAATTTGAACAAGATTAAACAAGGTAAATGCAGAAAGAAGTTCCCAATGACCAGGAAGTCTAAACGCAGGGGCCACAGACTAAGGACACAGAGTGGGCCATACAGGACTGAGAAGGGGAGAAATTTCTTCACTCGGAGAATGGTGAGCCCATGGAATTCACAGTTAGAGAAACAGTTGCGGCCAAGACACTGAATGTTTGAAAGAAGGAGTTTGAATAGTTCTTCAGGCTGAAGGGATCAAAGGGTATGGGGAGAAAGTAGGAATAGGGTACTGAGTTAGATGATTAGCCATGATCATATTGAAATGCAGAGCAGGCTTACGGGGCTGAATTCTATTCTCCTGCCTCAATTTTCAAAGATCCTATGGGCCAGAAGTGAAGAAATTCAAAACTACAGATATTGGCAGTGTATGGGATCAACACTGTAAAGTGTGAGGTTGTCAGAGACAGATGTCTAGGAATACCTACCTGGTCAGATGTGGTGCTGGGTCTTGGCCATCTCCAGGTAGCTCTGTCTTCAGTTATGGATTCTGTGCTGCCATTGCATCCTTCCTGCTCCTCCTTCCTCTCCTTATTCACCTTTCCTTTCATTACCACTGGGGGATATATTGTCGAAACTCTGTCAGCAGTGGCCCTCCTTCAGACCTGGTGGCTGACCAATTATCCTTTAGCAGTCCTGACCCAGGCCTTCTGTTTCTGTGATGCCAAGAGAGATGCCATTCAAAGCTTTGTGCTGATTTTTCCCTCTTAAGACCACCTGTATAGATCCAAAGGGATCTCCTTTAAGCTGATTCCACCTTTTCTTTATAAAAACTGAAAGAACTGTGGATGCTGTAAATCAGGTATGAAAACTGAAGTTGCTGGAAAGGCTCAGCAGGTCTGGCAGCATCTGCGAAGAAAAGATCAGAGTTAACTTTTCGGGCCCAGTGACCCTTTCTGAGAACATTTTCCACCTTTGTTCTGGCTGGCCATTTAATGGAGTCAGAGTGATGTCCTGAGGTAACAGACATAATAAGAGGATGGGAGCAACCTAATCTGCTAATACCATAGAATACACTTGATGAATTATAGCCCATTTTGCACTATGTTCAATTTCCTTTCCACTTAAAATCAACGGAATATGTCAACTCACTATGTCCATTTCATGCTCGCAGCAGAGACCAATTTCACCCCTCTCTTCATAATACTAATTATATATCATTTAGATAAGCTTCTTACAAGAAATAACTTCGGCTCGACCAGGGCTCTCACTTTAGACAACATCATAGGTTCAACCTCCCCAGCTCAGGAATCAAGTTTATAATCTATGCTGATACTTCCCGCATTATTGGAACTGTTGTCTTTTTCATTCAGCATGGAACATGTAAATAATCCCTTTGGAATTTACCCCATTCATGAGCAAGTAGTCCTAATCAAACTTACTCACTCTATTCCTTATCCAGTCAACATCTTTTCTTTAATTTAGTTATCCAATTCAATCATGATTATTAAAATTTTTTCTGCATTAATATCTAACCTTGAACATAAATTCCAAACTCGCTCGGTTCAGTGTGAAGATGTTTCTCTAGCTGTGTTCTGAATTTCTCACACAGCGATTCAAGAAGTTTCACAAACATCACATCGACGTCCCATCTGCTCTCTCAGGTGAATGTGAGAAATTCTGTGATACTATTTAAAGAAGAGCAGAGGAATGTTCCCAGTATTCTGATCAAAACTTTATTCCTCAGCTAATGTTATTGAAACCTAATTTTCCGGTCAAGATCTAAATGCTGCTTGTGGGAGCTAGCTGTGTATAATGTGCCTGCCAAAGTTTTCCTTTGTTACAATAATGACGAGAATTCAAAATTGACTGTAATTGACTGTAAAATGTTTTGGGACTTCCTCAAGGCAAAAATTTTACTTTATCAATGCAGATTTGTTCTTACCACCTTGAGATGGAGTAATTGTTTCTTCTTTTCTCTCCAAGCTTCATATTTCCAGTTATTTACAGATATATTTTTTCTGCTTTACCTCCCACTGTAAATTAGTTTTATTCGTTTAAAAAGTACACGTTTTATTTATTTGCTTCCTCAAAACTTTCGCTTATTATTTGCATCCAAATAATATTTTCTCATCTTCCGCTATTTCCCAAAGTAGATTTACAGATTGTGTTCCAGGTGACAGCAAGGCTGACCTGTTACTGAATTTCCGAAGCTCAGCACCCAGCTGGCTCTTGGACTGATCAGGTGAGGAATGAACCGTCTGTCAAATTCCCTGATGCAATGTGGAAGAATGTGTGCCAACAGCTTTTCCTATAATCATCTTGTCCTAGCCACAGTGAAAATATCAACCTTTCTCCGTTTCAGAATAAAAACTCACTTCAAACAAAACCAAAGTTTCAGCGTTTTAATTTAATTTTTTGAGTTGCATAAAATGCTATGAGCATTTCAATTTAAACTGTTATTTCCACTGATCAAATCTGACTGGTGAAATTTATAAATTCTCCTACATTACTAGTGACGTGTCATGGCAAACTCTGGGGTTGTCTATAACTGGGTAGAATTTACAATGGTATTTCACATGGCTTTCTGGTATTCTCTTTCCCTCATAGTCTCTCACTCTCTCCCTCTTTCATCCATCTTGTACTCTGTCATGGGCATGCACACAGGCAGTTATACAAGTTGTCACAGATACAAATGGCCCCACCACAAGATGATAACCCCTCAGTGCCTTGCCCAGCCTCAATCTTCAAAATGCTACTCCCCAACTTGCTCCCATCCTGTCCAGGGCACACAATCCCTTGTTGCTCAGAAGCCCTGATTTGTTCCACCCTGGTATCCCCAGTAGTCCTGGCAGTGCTCATTATTGAGATCTTGGACTGCAAAAGCTGACAGATAATCAGATTAGTCAGCCAGCCCTTGTTGGTGGGTCTATAGGCCAGAGACCACATGCTGAGCTTGTTAAAGCCACACTCCATCGCTGCCTTTTGAAGCCAGTTGGTTCACAAGCAACATGAATCTTCCACCACCACCCTCCCCCACTTCTAAATCCACCCCACGGACCAGCTACACAGAGATGCTCGCACACACACATATATTCACAAACAGACACACAAACAGAAATAACAGATACAGATAGGTGTACAAACAATCTGAGAGAGAGAAAAAATAAGAAAGACAGAGCAAAGATTTCTGGAAAAACTCAACAAGTCTGGTAGCATCTATGGAAACAAAACAGAGTTAACGTTTCAGTCCCAGTGATGCTTCTTCAGAACCTTTTCTCCACTTTTCAGGACCTTCTGAAGAAGGGTCACTGTCATTATCTCTGCTTTGTCTCCACAGTTGCTGACAGACCTGCTAAGCTTTTCCAGCAATGTCTGTTTTTGCTTTACCTTTTCTGAGATACAGATACAATCACAAACTCACATACACAAAGATTTAGGTAGACACCCACACACAGACAACCATGCACACAGTCACAGATGAATTTGCATGTTGTGCGTGTGCTGTGTCTTTAACAGAGTTGACCTTTAATGACATCCTGTGCTATGTATACACAGGGCCAGGCATTCCAATGAAGCAGCACAGACCAGATCTGAGCATCTGTACCTTGTGTATATGGCTAAGTCCATGGGGATTCCCAAGGAATCTGGATTTTCCAATGGTTATTTTTCCTCAGTTTGGAAGACACCAAAGAGTCTGTTCCCATCAGAGAATTCTCAATCTCAAGGTTACTCAGGTAATATTGGGGGCCTTAAAGCTAGCAGAACCATCTCACCCACCACCCCAATTCAACCCAAATCCATACAGCCAACCCATTCATATTCGAAACCCCACAGTGCCAACATGTTCCTGTGGCAGACTGACATACCAACTCTCGCAGCCAGTCATTTTTTTCCTTACTCAGTCACAGAGTGTGAGAATCAGCCATTTTTGCCCATCTCTAATTGCCCACAGGGCAATTGAGAGTCAGCCACATTACTGTGGGTCTGGAGTCACATGTAGGCCAAACCAGGTAAGGATGGCAGTTTCCTTCCCTGAAGGACATTAATGAAGCAGATGGGATTTTCCTGACAATCAATTCAGGGCCATCATTAGATGGTTAATTCCAGGTTTTTATTGAATTCAAATTCCACCATCTGTGGCAGCATTCGAACTCAGGACTCCAGAACATTACCTGGATCTCCAGATTACTGGTCGACAAATAATAGCACATGGCAATCGCCTCCCCTCTAACACACCCACAGGCCAGCAGTCCTTCTAATTTTGTCTCCAGTTATGCAGGCCTCTGTAACCCCTGCGCATCAACAATTTCCAGAGCTGAAAGTCAATGTTGCCATCGGCATGCCAACATACCATCATGCATGGAACTGAGCACAGAGCTTAGAGAGAACATTACCACCAGCACAACACCTCTCTGTCACTCCCTACCCCACTAGGCATGACCCCCAACTGCTTGTGCTGACCTGAACCCACAATCCCCAATCCAATTTTCACAATTCCGAGCTCCTGTCTGGTCAATTCCCCAAGAGTCAGTATTGTCAAGGATGAAGCGATGTGTGTGTTTTTTTTTGGCAGCAGTGAGGGGTGGTTGAGAACACTGTTGGGGGTGTGAGTGAGGGGTGGTTGAGAACACTGTTGGGGGTGTGAGTGAGGGGTGGTTGAGAACACTGTTGGGGGTGTGATCATTGTCAGGCATGGGAGAGGAGGAGGGGTGACCACCATCAGAGGCATGGAAATGAGGAAGGGGTGATCACTTTTGGGGTCGGAGAGGAGTGAATATTATTGGGCGATTGGGGGGTTTAAGGGAATAGTGATCGCTATCAGAGGTGGTGATGGTGAGCCATAATTAATTATTTATTAACTAAATAAATGCCAAAAATGGGATGATGAACATACAGCCTTGGGACAATTAAACTTACCAGGACACGGCATCTACTGCTGTGACAAAGGGGATATGGTTATACATCCCTGGCCTATCCTGCGCTACAAGGGACAACAGAATTTTGGGTGCGCTCCACATTTACAAAGGATCAGAGTTTCTGAAAAGAAATGTGGAGCTCAGTCTTAATGCAAAAAAAAACTAGGAGCTGTGTAGCAATGTAAATGTGACTGTCACTTCTCAGAATATCTGAGCCCCAAGTTACAACCCTGCCTGCTAGTTAGCCTGCAGTTACACAGATACCAATTGGTCTGCTGTGATGTCTGCTTCATAACTTGTGATAGATTTTAATAAGGCTCATATGGTAAGACAGAGAATATATCCAGACATAACGAGGGCTCAAAAAAAGGCAGCATATTAATCATGGGTGGCTTTAATTTTTATGCAGGTATTTCCTCATGTGGGACAACTAGAATGAGAAGTTTTAAACAGAGGGCCAACGGATTTAAAACAGAGAGGAGGGTCTCACAGCATTATGAATCTGTGGAACTCATTGCCTCAGAGTGCAGTGGATGCTGGAACATTGTGTAAATTTAAGGAGGAGATAGCCAAATGTTTAATTAGTGATGGGCTAAAGATTTATGGTAAGTAAGTGGAGTTGAGGCTGAGATGAATTCAGCCATGACCATACTATATAGCAGATTCAGTCCAAGGGGTTGAATTGCTTATTCCTTCTCCTCGTTCTAATGTTCTTATATTCTGTTTCTGGTCAGATGTAACATGTTTGACATGTGTGTCATTTCCTCTAAAGTCAGTCCCAGTGTCTCAGGAATCTAAAGCTTTTCTGCAGCTGCCTTCAGGCACATTCATTTGGTTCGTCTTCCTACTTTTGTACTCTCTTGCATGTGGTACTGAAAACAATCCATACATTACTACTTTAGAGATACTGTTTGTTAATTTTTCTACATATCTCCCTAATGTCTGTTTTTTCTTGGATTGCCTGGCAGTCACCCATTTCCTACCTGCCTGTTCCCCCTAACTTGTAGTGTGACCATTCTCTGAAGTTGTTATTTACAAAGCTCTCTGGCTCACAGATACACCTCAGTGACCCTAACGATTGGTCAGTTTTTAAAACCCAGATCTCATTGGGCAGCCAATGACACTTCCTACACATGGTTCGTCTAGGTCATGAGAAATGCCCACACCTCCTCACATGTCACAGGGTAGAATTTCTCTTGGCTGAGTTGCCCTGCCATACTTTAACCATATATTCTCAAGTTACTTTACTTGAATTATCTTCAGTTACTTTTCCTTACTTTAACTTACTTTAACCTTACTCTTATTTCATTAACAATGAACAGTAAATGAATAGAAATAGAAATTCTTCACACTTTCTCATGAATGCTCTCTCTCTCCTATGCTCATAAAATTTATTTTCCCTATGCTAGTTTACAAATGTATATTTTTCAAAACTACCTGAGTTGTAACACAATTGCTAACAACAGATATTCCATAAGCAACCGGCTGCTGCCTTTTCTGTAAAATTACTCATAGATATTTTTCTCCTTTTTCCTTTTTGATTATTTTTTCTGGTCTGCCCTCTCACATTAAGTAGTTTTATTTCATGTCCGTTCTCTCTCCCCAGTTTTCATCTGTTCTCTTCGCTCTCCTCTCAAACTGTTTCTCTGGTTCCTCCCTCGCTCCTCAATCTGTTTTATCTGGTGTTCACTCTCTGTCCTTGCACTGTTTTATTTGATCTGTCCTCTTTCCCCTCGCACTGTTTTAACCCGTCTTCTCTCTCTCCTATTGCACTGTTTTATCTGGAGTTTATATTCCCTGTCTCTCATTCACATTGCAGACACAAGATAAAACACTCCCATTCTCACTGTTTTATCTAGTCCACAATTTTCACCCTCATGCTGTTTTATCTGATTTCCGCATTGTTTTACGAAATGTGATCCCTCTCTTTTGCACGCACTATTTTATCAAGTTCCTACTTTCTCTCTATCTCGCGCTGTTTTACTGGTGTCCATTCCTTCTTTTTCTCTCTCTTGCACAAGTGTTGCTTTTCTAGCTTCTGATCCCTTTCTATTGCTGTTTCATCAAGCCAGCTCTTTCTCACTTGTGTTGTTTCACTTGTGTCTGCAGTTTCTGTCTGGTGCCGTTTTATCTGGTCCACACACTCTCATCCACATTGTTTAATCTGGTGTCTATTCTCTCTGTTTTGTGCTATTTTATCTGGTCTGCTCTCTCTTGCATCATCCAAGGCTTATGTGGAAAATCAGGAAACATTTTCTCAACTTTAAAAATCTTTTCTTTCCCCACTTTTCACATTTCATGCCAAAACCTAAATTTTAACAAAAATTGATATGAAGGTCAAAGCAAGTACCTGACATATTCAGTTGGCCACTACATCCAAAGGAGCTTTACACTGAGCACTGCATATCAACATCTTGGGCCCATTCTCTATGGGCACCACCACAAACACCCCATGTCCATCCCATTGGCATCTGACATACATCAGCCTTTAAGAACCTCCAAGGCACATCTCTGATCAACTCACAGGATCCCTTTGCCCTTCCATTCTGCATTGTAGGCTGCACTGGCAACTATTATTGTAACATTGCGTGTTCAGGGACATGGGCTCAGTTCATGGACTGGACCAGCCTGTATCACAGGGTCTTTGTTTGCTTCAAGAACTCACTAATTCATTCTGAGCTAACACAGATGCTCACAGCATCCCTGCCTTGCCTTGCATTGTCTTTTTACACTGTACTCCCTCAGTCAGAGATGTTAGGCTCTGATTGCTTCCATCTTACCTTGTTGTTTAGAGCAGACATAAAAGCAGGGAGGTTGTCGGCAGGCTTTAGTAAAGTCAAGGGGATAGCTTTCACACGGAGGATCCCAATTCCGTAATTCTCCGAATCCAGCCCAGGTGCTTTGGATATGGTCAGTCAACCACTCAGGGTGGTCAGGCTCAGGATGCTCCTTCAATAAAGGACAAGGAGGCAAATGGCTGGCAGAACATCACCCGCCAAATTGGGGCTGTTTCCTTCTTGGGATGAGAGAGGGCCTCGTATTAAGCACACTGAAAGTGAGTGGCTCAGCCGTTACCTTTGGTGGGGTTGGGGAGATGGCCCGAGTGAGTGAGTACATAGCAAAGGCACCATTTGGTGAGAGTGCTATTGGGTGATGGTTTGGGTGACAGTGAGTGAGAGAAGGCGTTGCAGGCATTAGTGAGAGTGGTAGAGTATGAGCCTTTGTGGGAGGTGGGTACAGAAGCAGAGATAGAGTGAGTGTGAGATATCAGATGGAAGATCTCCATTCCACGGTCATAAGTGGATAAGGTCATTGGCCTTCTTGCACAAGTGCCATGTGTTCCTCCAGACAGCTGAGACTGCTTTAAACTGGGCTGGGGTTGGGGAGCAACTTTGGACCAGGCTGGCATGCTCTGGTTTTGTGGCGTCCACAGCTGGCCTTGGGGGTAGAAAAAGTCCTCCCTATTGGAAATAAATAGGGAGAGAGGGGGAGGCGGACCGAAGATGGAGAGAAAACAAGATAGGTAGAGAGGAGAGAATAGGTGAGAAGGTAGGGAGGGGATTGGTCAGTCCAGGGAAGATGGGCAGGTCAAGGAGGTGGGATGAGGTGGTAGGTAGGAAATGGAGGTGAGGCTTGAGGTGGGAGGAAGGGATGGGTGAGAGGAAGAACAGGTTAGGGAAGCAGAGACAGGCTGGGCTGGTTTTGGGATGATGTGGGGGGAGGGGACGAGCTGGGCTGGTTTTGGGATGCAGTGGGGGGAGGAGGGGAAGAACTGGGCTGGTTTTGGGATGCAGTGGGTGGAGGGGACGAACTGGACTGGTTTTGGGATGCAGTGGGGGAAGGGAAGATCTTGAAGCTTGTGAAGTCCACATTGATGCCATTGGGCTGCAGGGTTCCCAAGCGGAATATGAGTTGCTGTACCTGCAACCTTCGGCTGGCATCATTGTGGCACTGCAGGAGGCCCATGACGGACATGTCATCTGAGGAATGGGAGGGGGAGTGGAAATGGTTCGTGACTGGGAGGTGCAGTTATTGTTTATTCCAGTTCCCTCTCCCCATCCCCCTCTCTGATGAAGGGTCTAGGCCCGAAACGTCAGCTTTTGTGCTCCTAAGATGCTGCTTGGCCTGCTGTGTTCATCCAGCTCCACACTTTGTTATCTTGGATTCTCCAGCATCTGCAGTTCCCATTATCTCTAGGACCTGCTAGGATCCTGCTTACAAAGTGGGAATGCCAACTTCCCCCTGTCTGCCAGGGAAAAATGCTTCGAGCTATGCATGGCAGTTCCAACTGTGTTTGCCAGATTCTCAGTGGGTTTTTATGGATAATGCTGAGCTTTTGGCAGATATCTACTGAATGGCGAATCGTTCTGGGAACTCGATGTGCTAAGATGGGTTCTGGAAGAGGAACGCCAGGGGAAGACTGGGTAGCTAATAAGGAGAGATTGGAATGATATGGTGAGAAAACCCACTAGTGGACTTCACAATAAAACTGTAAGACTCGGCTCTGTGTCATGACATCAGATTACATGGAACTGGGACTCAGTGGGTAAGGTTCCAGGGATGTCCTCCCCTTTCATCTCCTCGATATCATTATGCTTAATGAAGGTTGTTGATGTTTACTGGCAAGGTTGTGTGGTACTTTCTATCAACAACCCAAAGATGACCTTAATGCAGCCTCAGCATCACAGACACATCCTGCTCAACCTAATGATTAAGGAGAAGACCTCATCTCTACACAGTCTGTCATGGTCAGATATTTTCAAACTATATCTAAGTTGTGCAAATGTTCAATTCACAATAGCACGAACAGCTTAATAAAGAAACATGCTGGAAGTGGACCATTACACAAAGATATGCGGATTGCCAAAGTGGGGGACTTTATCAGTTCAAAACCTGTGGAAGCCTCTTCCCAACAGTGAAGTATGCATATGTGTACCATTATCAACAGCAAAGCATTTTAAGGAATGCTCAGTCAAGTCGCAGGCATCTTGTTGACTTTGCTGTGGAAATACCTATTTTGAATAAGAAACTCTTCCAATGGTATTTGTTGCAACTTTCTCTCGCTCCTTTGACAGACAATCTTCAGACTTATGATGATTGTAATAATCTGTTTTGGGCGTTAATACTGTCACAGCTTGCTACAAAAAAATTCATGCTAGACAGATTTATGTTCCACTTAATAAAAGGTCAAAGCCTTATTGAAGTAAACCCTTTCAGTAGGTTTGGATTCAACCTTGAAAACACCCCCTAGAGTGCACAAGGGTGTGATCAAGAACACACATTAATGTGATCAATGACACAAACTACACATTTGTTATGTTCAGAGCGTAGTTAAATTGGATCAAGAGTAGGCCAATGTGCCCTTAAGTCTGCTCTACCATTCAACTAGATTGTTCCAACTTCAGAGATAATGGGAACGGCAGATGCTGGAGAATCCAAGTTAACAAAGTATGAAGCTGGGTGAACACAGCAGGCCAAGTAGCATCTCAGGAGCACAAAAGCTGACGTTTCGGGCCTAGACCCTTCATCAGAGAGCTCTCTGGCCCGAAATGTCAGCTTTTGTGCTCCTGAGATGCTGCTTGGCCTGCCGTGTTCATCCAGCTTCACACTTTATTATTTTTGTTCCAACTTCATACTGTTTTTTGGACCTTTTCCCCCTTTCATTCCATAGCTTTAGTGTTGAGAAATCTATTAAACTCTATCTTGAATATTTTCAGTGACTGATCCTCCATAGATTTATCAAATACAGAATTCCAAAGAATCATGACCATCTAGATGAAGAGATATCCCTATATTTCAGACCCAAATGGCCTATGTGTTATCTCAGACTTTGCCCCCTGATCCTAGAGCCCACCCCAGCAGTTAAAACATTCAAAATGTGGACCCCGATAGAATTTGTATGTTTCAGTGAGATCACCTCTTATTCTTATAAACTCTTGTGAATAGAAGCTGGGTTTCTCTTTCCTCAAAAGACTCCCATCAAAGACTCCCCTCCGAGGACAATCACACTACCTTAAGGATCAGCCTGGTGAACACTCATTGCATTCTTTCTATGGTGAGTATTTCTTTTCTAAGGAAGCCAAGACTGCATAGTACTCCAGGTGTGGTCTCCCCAAGCCTCTACAGAATTACCGAAATGTTTCTTTATTCCTGTACTCAAATCCTTTCGCAATTGATGTCAAAACACCTCTGCCTTCCTAATTATGTCCTATCTCATTTATTGGATTCGGGGATGTTAAAGGGTACTATCATTCTACTTTTGTCAAAGCACCATTTCTATCAATTTTGTAAAATTTGAGAAAGTCACTATTTGTAATCAATGCTAAAATGGCACAGGAGCTGAAACAAGGAGAAGCGGACATAGTCATTGAATGAACCAATTATGTGGATACCAAATCTAATGATTCTACAAAGCCAAAATGGTGAACTTAACAAAGCTATTATTGCAAACAAACATCCACTTTCTAAAACTCAAGAACTAGTCACATCATTTCACTAAGATCAAAGTGCAATTGAACTGTCTCTAGCTGAAATAATATGCTGTTTTTACTCTGATAACATTTGACCTCTTTTGCATGTAGCTGTTACCCAATGATCAGAGTCAAGCTTCAAATGGAAGGGCTAACTTTCACCATTTCATCACTTCACCCCTCCCCCAGGAAACTAGCTTCCCTGCAACCAAGGATTCTGTGAACTCTTCCCAAATGAAAAGCACAAGCATCAGCCTTGCCAGATATTTTAAAGCTTGTAAAATCAAGCAATTTCACTAAAACTCAATAAACAGCTGACAAAATCATCACTTGGCAATTACTTTTCTAAATTGCTGTTTAAAGTGTTTTTGTCTTTGATCTGGTGCATCTTTTAAATACCTTTTTACAATCTTTTCTATTATACGCGGTTACTCCAATGTCTTATGAGTTACAGCAGCTGTTGGCTCAAAGCCACATCACACAATTCATGGCACCCCGCACTGATCATCGCTGCCTCTTGTGGTCTTTGATACAAAGCCTGAGAAATTCAGTTGGTAGCTGTCAATTGCTGAGACTGTGGCACATTAGAAACCACAGACAGGTGCGTTCAACTGACAGCCCGTAAATGTGGGGCTGGTGAGTTGTATTCCAAGCTACTCATGACTGTAAAACAGTAAGAAACACGTCTCAAACACAGTTATGGATAAGTTAAGACAGAGTATAAAGGTCACCGCTACCTCTTTCTTTTCTTCAACAAGGCTTGGCAAGTCTACCAGCAGTAGAAATGGCATGTCATGTGTCTCAGTGATCATCTCTGACTGAAACGCACTGGGAAGCAGCTCATTAAAATTTTTGCAGTTTCAGACATACCCTTATTTGAATAGATCAATTTCTTAAAAACTCCACATTCGATACTGTTTTATTTATTTATTGCCAGGATGTGGGGGTTGCTGTCTGGGCAACATGTGCTTCCTATCCCTAACTACCATAGAAAAGGTGCCGGTGAGCCACCTCTTGAGCCACTAGCATCCATGTAATGCAGGCAGACCCCAGTACACTGGTAAGAGATTTCCATGCTTTTGGCCCAGCCACAGGGAAGGAACTGTGAGATATCGCCAGGTCAGGACCGTGTGTAGTTCGAAGGGCAATTGGAATGTCACTCGAGGACAAAGTTGAATTTCTGACAGCCATAGGCCATTGGAACACCTTCAAAACAAAGATTGAATTTAGAGAAAAGTCAAGGCGGTTCCAAGTCTCTAGATAGTGTTCACAGTTCAGCCTCTCAGGGTTTTACAAGGTAATCAAAATAGCGAGATCTGAAATCATTAGCAGGTTCCCAAATGCGCAAGCAAGAGAGCGACAGACTTGCAGTCCACTACACCATTGGTGGTTCTCTTCCTTTTGGCTCTCTAGATTGGTTAAAACAGACACAATTCATCATCAGAGCAGGTACTCCATAGTTCCTTAAAAAAGTTAGATTTTCCAGCAGTTAACATCAATAAATCCCATTTGTTATCTCCCTTAAAAATTTGCTTGGCTACTTTCCTAGGTAATTTGCCTTTCAGTATTCAGCAGCTGGATCATAGCCAACTTTAAGTTGTTTACCTCATTTCCAACAAAATGGTTGGTGAGTACTGTCAAAATCTCCCAGATTTATCAAAGAGATTAGTATGCAAAATTAAAGTGCACGGTATTGGGAGCTAGTGGACACTACTTTTGCTGAGTGTTAGTCATAAAAGGAGTGGATGTGTAGGGATGAGGTGCCATTCAAGTATGCTGCTTTGTCCTGGATGGTGTCAAGCTTCTTGAGAGTTAATGGAGCCACACCCATTCAAGCAGGTGGGGAGTATTCCATACACTCCTGACCTAGGGAGTCAGGAAGTCCATTACTCTCTGCAGTTCTTCTAACCTACCTGCTGATGTAGCCACGGTATTTACATGCTGAGGTGAGTTTCTAACCAAATATAAGCTTCGGAATATTGATAGTGGAGGAAGCCCAGTGACTGAATCATTGAATCTGAAGGGACTGTGGTTAGATTGTCTCTTATTGGAGATGCTCATTTCCTGGCATTTCTGTGGCTCGAATGTTACTTGGCGTCATCATCCCAATCCTGGATATTGTCCAGGTATTGTTTTGTTTGAACATGGACTGCTTCAATATCTAAGGAGGCCTGAATGAGGCTGAACATTGTGCAATCAGTGGGGAACATCCCCACATCTGACCTTATGATGAAGTGATGTTATTGATGCAGCAGCTGCAGATGGTTGGGCCGAGGACATTATCCTGAGGAACTCGTGCAGAGATGTCCTGGAGGTGAGATGATTGACCTCCCACAACTGTGACCATCTTCCTATGTGTCATGTACAACTCCAACCAGTTGAGAGTTTGATTCTAATTCCCATTAATTCTAACTTTGCCAGGACTCCTTGATGTCAGATTCGGCCAAATGCTGCCTCGATGTCAAGGGCTTTCAATTTCACCTCAGCCCTGGGATTCACCTCTTTTGCCCATGTTTGAAGGAAGGCTGTAATGAACTCAGGAGCTAAGTTGTCCTGGTGGAACTCTAACTGAGTGTCACTGAGCAGGTGCTGCTTGATAGCAGGGTTGATGACATCTTCCATCACTTTACTGATGATCGAGAGTAGACTGATGGGTGATAAAGAATCAAACAGATGGGGCTGGGTTGGATTTATCCTATGTACAGGACATATCTGGACAAATTTCCATGTTGTCAGGTAGACGCCAGTGTTCTAAATGTAATGGAATAGCTTAGCCAGGGGAGCGGCAAGTTCTGGAGCAGAAGTGCTCAGTACTATTGCTGGAATGTTATCAGGGCCTGTAGCCTTTGAAATATCCAGTGCCTCCAAATACTTCTCAATATCACATCGACTGAATCGAATTGGCTGAAGACTGATATCTTTAACACTGGGGACCACAGGAGGAGGCCAAGATGGATCATCCACTTGGCACTTCCGGCTGAAGATTGCTTTCTTTGGATCTGACGCTATCCCTAATTTCGCTTGTTAGCCATGATCGGGCCACATTTCCCGTTTTATTTCTGTGCCAACCAGAAATGTATAATCATTGCAGTTGCTCCATGCAGTCTTAACATGTTTGCCACTTCATAACTACCATCATCCCTTTAAGTAACGCTCCCTAATTTATTATAGCCAGCTCATACCTCATACAATTGTTTATTGCTCTGCTCTGAAAGTTTCTCTAAAAGCTTCTCTTACTCCATAAAATGCCCATTAAAAACATCTTTGATAAAAAGTTTGACCTGATACCTCCTCATGTTCAACGCGTCAAATTTTATTTTATGTTTATTTTTATTCACTGACAGGACATGGACGCCATTGGCTGGCCCAGCACTTATTTCCTGCCCCTAGTTGCCCTTAAGAAGGTGATGTTGAGCTGCTTTCTTGAACCACAGACATCCTGCCCTGTAGGTAGAGCCACAACGCTGCTAAGGGGAGCATTCCAGGATTTTGACCCAGCAAGACTGAAGGAACAGCAATATATTTACAAGTCAGGTTGGTGAATGGATTGGTGACACCATTGAATGTCAAGGTGTTATGGTTATATTGTCTCTTAATGGAAATGGTCATTGCCTGACATTTGTGTGTTGCAAATGTTATTTGTCACTTGTCAACCCAAGCCTGGATATCATCCACGTCTCGCTGCGTTTGCATACGGACTGCTTCAGCATCTGAGGAGTCACGAATGGTGCTACACACTGTGCCAGCAACAGCGAACATCACCATTTCTGACCTTCTGATAGAGTGAACGTCTTTGTTGAAACAGCTGAAGATGCTTTGGCCTAGCCTGAGCAGGTCCCGAAAAGACATCCTGGAGCTGAGATAATTGAGCTCCAACAACCACAGCCATCTTCTTAAGTGCCAGGTATAACTCCAACCAGCTGAGAACATTCCCCCCGAGTCCCACTGACTCCACTTTTGCCAGGGGTCCTTGATGCTGCACCTGGTCAAATGGGGCCTGAATGTCAACATTACCTTTTCATAATGTCCCTGTGCGGCACCTTGAAATGTGTTGCAACTTTAAAAGCTCCATACAAATATAAGTTGTTGCTTGCCGGGAGCTGCCAGAATTTATTTAACTTGGAGTAGTTCAGTCTCCCCTTCAGGATCAAAGGCAGAGGCCTGACTGAAAAAAATCGGTGATGACAATTATCTGATACTGAGCTGGCTTACTGGCACAACATATTGGAGCATGAATAAAGCAAAGGGGTATTAGTGAAACTGTGTTCCAAACTAAATTCAGGACAAAGTAACCCATTGGCATACCACAGCAGGACAGAAAGTTCTTCGTGACATATTATTAATGCAGTGTCAAAAATAGTCTGGGCCTGGTGTACCGTACTCTTGCCCTGCAAACATGTCTGCAAGCAGACAGTCCCAAAAGGAAAAGCTTGAGATAAACCTTGAACAACAAATGAACAAGATGTCATAGTCAGCAGCAAGTTGAGATTTTTTTTAAAAATGGCTTATCCAGGAAATCTTCAGTCTTAATGAAACAGCACCTTGTACATCAAAGCTCGCGCTCACCATCAATTATCAAACACTCTAACAATCATCAACAGAACAATTATCAGATAATAGTGATGCATATCCAAGTCAGAAAGGTTTATGGTTTGGAGACGTGTTGCTATACCTAGAGCTTTGTCGCTTCTGCGCTTTGTGGTGGTAGGTATGACAGCACAGCACAACACTGTCAAATCAATCTTTATTCACGTCTAAACTATCATGTAACTCAATTGAGGAACTTTAGGCTTTAATGAAAGAATTGCATTGCATCAAAGATTTGGGGAATATCTTGGTGTTTTTGCTCCTCTTTAAATGTCTGGTTGATTCTCTACTGTTCCTCTATGTACGGTTTGAGGTCATCTTCCTTTTACAGGCATAAAAAGAATCACATCAAGGACTTGCTTCCATTTCATTCAGTCTTCTAGGGTTGCCACCTGCTGATAGCAAGAAAAGTGATACACACTTCCATACAACACATGAATCAGCTTAGAACTGTGCTTGTGTGTATTCTAATTTTATTACCTTCCATATCCAGAGATGAACAGATGCACAAGATTTCCACAGCCTCTTCTTCATGAGGTACTAGCAAACAGAAGTCTGCTGGAGTACTTTTGTTCATTGCCTGAAAACTCAACCTTCCTTATGAGTATAGTGACCTTAAAAGGAAAATATGAAGGACTTGCATTCATATAGCACCTTGCATGACGACCAAGTGTCCCAAAGTATGTTACAGCCAATAAAGTATTTCTGAATTGTGGTCACTACCACAATATCAGAAACACAGCAGCCAACTTATGCACAGTAAGCTCTCACAAATAACTATGCAATAATTACTGAATAATCTATAAATATTGGCTAGGATTCTGACAATAACTTTCTCCTCTTATTGAAAATAGTAACATGAGTTCTTTGATGTCTACCTAAGATACCTGTGCCTTGGTTTCATGTTTCATTTGAAAGATGTTATCTCCAACAGAACAACACTCATTCAGTGCTAAATATATTTGCTTAAGTCCTGGACTGGAACTTACAGCCACAACTTTTTGACAAACAGAAAGCCGACTGACCACAGCTGATATAACATTGACACATTTTGGAGGTGCACAATTTATTGTTTATTTCTTACTCACAATTACGCCCCTGTGATCGTGCTTGAATGCTTAAGACTTACAGTGTATGATGCGGTTCAGTGGCGATGATTGAATTCAGACCAGGTCACAAACTGTGGTTCAGTGTCAATAAATGTGGAACTGGACAAACGCAATCTGCATTAGAGGAGCAGGAAAGTCAACACTTCAGGTTGAAATCCTTACGGTAGCCTTTGCTACTACTGCATTTATTCAGTTTAATTTCACCAAAGCAAAATTGAACACACAAACGTCATAACAGGCTAGTTTAATACAATGATCACAGGATTACCTACATGGTAACTTGTCAATTAGGCTGCGAGTTAAGAAACCAGATTGAATTGAATGCCAGAAAATGCTGCTCGACTTTTAATCAATTGTGGCATTCTTATAAGCCAGCTGATTGTCAGTTCTTGCTTGACATCAAAAATCTGTATGGTGAACTAACTGAGTTGGACAGCTAATGACTGGATTTGAGTTCAGTTGCATTTTAAGAGCCAGAGGGGATGTGTTGGGCTGTCATTGTGCAGACTGAGTCACTACCCTGTGAGCTGAACTCTACTGGAGCTTCACTCCCATTTCATATCTGTGCCAGTGTCAGATATCAGAGATTCATTACACGTTGAGCCACAAGGACTACATTAGGCAGCCAGTTGGTAAGCATTAATATGTCCCAGTCATTCTTTGCAGTTGCTCTGTTGAGTTGACTTTAATGAGAGAAAATGGACAAGTGTGAAAGTCAGCCTGAGTGACTCATTTTAAATGAGCATTGTGCATGATTAACTGCAAAAGCTAACAACCATTGCCTTGGTTACCAGATATTTTCCTTCATATGGTTCAAAGGACCTCACAAGTTTTATTGCTTGTGCATCCTTCACAAACCCAAGAGTTAATTGATGAGACTTGGCCAAAATAAATGATAAAATCAATACTTTAATGAAACCATTCAACAACATTATTTTATTGATGAACTTCTGCTGAGAAGTCTTCAACTTGAAGTGTTAGCTGTTTCCATCATCTCCAAGAATTATGTTTCACTAGCTGAGGCGATCTAGAATTTTAATTTTATATTTCCCTTTCTCCTTGTGTTTGTTATCAATATTTGTGATCAAATGGTCTGCTCTTGGCATTTCATCTGTATTCCACCCTCTCACCCATAAATCCAATTCCCTCTCATTGCCTTCATTGAAACAATCCATCTGTCAATTCAAATTGATCCTTTATTCATCTCATATGGATAAGACACATTCAAGAATTGCAAATCTCTTGGCTAGTGCATAGCATCACAAGATGAAAGCATGAGCCAGAGACAGATCTGCAACAAATACAGGTGCACTTGTGCAAGTGTGTATGCATGCGTTTGGTCTGAACTATTTGCTAGGCCCCAGTCACACCTCCTGGTTGAAGCAGCAATTTACCTGTATTTAATTCAATCTGGTCTTACTGTAATTGCTGCTCACAACATGGTCTCCTCTACACTGGGGAAGGTGAAACGCAGACTGGGCAACTGCTTTGTAGAATACCAATATTCCATCTACAATTCTGAGCTTCCACTTGTCTGCCATTTCAAATTACCACTATGTTAGAAGCTGGAAGAACAGCGCCTCATTTTCCACTTAGGAGCCCTACAGCTTTCTGGTCTCGATACTGAGTTCAACAATTTTTGGGCCTGGGCACCTTTCCCATGTCCTCATCGCAAACCTTATAAATTAGGCCTTGTCATCACATGCTTTGGTACCACATACCACACATTGTCAGCTATTAATGGTCCTCATTAGCAGCCATTGATTCTCCTAGGCTGACCTTTACACATTTCTTTGTCTGCCCAATTGCTTTTCTCTCTCTGGGCTCCATCTCTACCTTTCAATTACGCCTTCCCCGTCACCCCACCCCTTCTTTGTAGCTAGGAAGAGGTTGATGATTGTGCCCAATCAGTTTAGAAGAAGGGTCACTGGACCCAAAACATTAATTTTAAATTTCTTTCCACAGATGCTGCCAGACTTGTGGTTTTCCAACAATTTCTGTTTTTCTCCCTGATTTCTAGCATCTGCGGTTCTTAGTTTTTTTTTAAAACTTGCTAGGTTTGCACTGGTAGTAGAGGTTGCAATACCAACGTGTTCCCTTTCAAGTCCATTTTCATTGATCATCATCGGGTGTAATTGTGGAATGCTCTCTCTAACACTACAGAGGGTCTATCCCTTCCAAACATACAGCAATGGTTCAAGTAAGTGCTTCCGAATGAACACAAGTAAGGATGAACAATATTTCCTGGCCTTGCCAACAACACTGTTGTAATGAAAAGGAAACTATCCTAGAATCACGTTTGAAAACAAATAATTTTAAAATGCAAACTTTGGGTGACTGGTTTAATAATTTCTAGTCAGACTACTCAAAAAATTACTCTTACTCTGCATAGAACAGAACGCTGGAGTATGTTCTCAAATCCACAGTCTACTTGTTCTCCCACCTCTTCTTTCCCTAAGGGGACTAATATTTCTGGCACCATTCCCTTTAGCACCATTCATTACTGGAGATTGTGTGCATCCGGCTTTAAAAATCATAATGGTGATCTGTTTTATTTGACAGCAGGGAGCATCACTGTAGATGAGCTTCATTCATTTTCTTATGCAGGAACTGCCGAATAATTATGACGAGTGGATGACCTGGAAAACTGCATTCTCCCAGAAATTCTTTGGTCATTGTTGTTAATATTTGCCATACCACGGCTTCTGCTGAGGTCAGCTGGCTCAGCCTTGTTTGTAAATCTTTCTGCTGCATTACACTGAGCTGGTCGTGTCATCACAAAGTACAAAATTTATAACAGAGATCATCATGCAAGTAGTTAAAAACAGAGTCATGGAGTTATACAGCACGGATACAGATCATTTGGTCCAACTCAGCCATGCTGAGCACATCTCCTAAACTGAACTAGTTCCATTTGCCTGTGTTTGGCCCATATCCCTCTAAACCTTTCCTGATCATGTGCCTGTCCAAATGTCTTTTAAATGTTGTCATCGAACTCCCCTCCACCACTTCCTCTGGCAGCTCATTTGCACTATCCTCTGTGTAAAAAAGTTACCCCTCAGGTCCCTTATAAATCTTTCCCCTCTCACATCAAACCTATGCCTTCTAGCTTTGCGCTCCCCTACCTTGGGGAAAAAGATCCTAGCTATTCACCTTATCTATGCTCCTCATGGTTTTATAAAGCTCTATAACGTCACCCCTCAGCCTCCTACATCCCGGGAAGGGAAGTCCCTGCCTATCCTACCTCTCCTTATAACAATCTCTAGGCTCAGTAATAGCCTTGTAAATTAGATGACAAGTCTTGTGTTGTTAGGCTGAGGGTTAGGCTTACTCCTAATCACTTGTAAAACTACATTGATAAACACAGTAAAAGTTGCTAAGTCTCACTTTCTCTTATTCTTATTTTTAAAAGTGAGTTTGTTTAATGATCATGGTTTTCTTTATAGTACCAAATGATCACAGGAAAAACTTGCAAATGTAAACACAAGCGAGACAGGTGATGATGTAAATTGAGTTAATACAAAATTATTCCAACAGTTTCATATGACTAAAATTGTGAAAAAAGTGCATTGTAACAATGTCATCTCATCACTACTTTGGCCCAGTTGCATCCCTGAGCAAATGCAATTAAACTTCTTCAGACTGCAGCCCAGACAAGTATCTGCCACGAGATCACAAAAATAGACGTTGTTGTCAGCTGTTAAACACATTAGGACAAATTTCAAATCCATCAGCATTTAAGATGCACAATATGTGACTGAATGTCTAAAATTAGCACAAAATGTAGACTTGATGAGTAATTCAGAAGAAGTAATGTTTGTTCAAAATGGAATTCTTGCAGCCAGGATAAAATGCCTTAATCTAAATAAATACAGGATCAAAGAGATCTGTAAAACAGATGGACCAGTTTTATTCATAATCAAACACATCAGCCAATCTAGAAAATTCCAAGAATCAAAATCACTCCTGTCAAACATAGAGACAAAGTGTTTAAATCAGATAAGGCCATTTAGCCCTTAATTCTGGCCTATACTGAAAGTGTGTTTCTGTCACTGCTGATTTACATTGTCCTATTTTCCAGTCTCTCCTGGACTTCATTAATTTATTGATTTTCTTCCCACCCTCACTAATTGCATTCATTTGTTGAGAACTGGTCATTTCTGGAAATGTATAACATTTATTGTCTAAAACTAATTGTCTTTGAGAAGGTGGTGCTGACTTCCAAAAATCGCTGATTGAAAGAAGTCCAACCATTTCAGGTTTAAAATAGTTGATCAAGCATCAGTTTCCTTTTGGGGAAGAGTTTAAAATTTGTACTAGCCCTCGCTTTAGAAAAGTTTCTAAATTTCACTCCTGAAAGTTCTGTCCTAGGCTTCCGAAACAGTGGAAATCATTTCTCTTTATCCTCCCTAGCTGTTCTCTTCAAACCCATTGATCTAATCATCATTAACCTTTAAATTCCAGAGAATCCTAGCATGTTTCTTCTCTCATTAATCTTGGTGAGTAGGTATAATTCATTTTTGTGAAGATGGACAGTAATCATCTCAGCCACAAGATAACTCTGCAGACCACCAGCAGCACCTATAACCTGTAAATGAATTGAAACAAATGTGACGCCAGTCCCAAAACAATGTGATTAATTCCCAACAGCCCTCTCAGCTGGAAAAAGTGTACCTGTCCATTATCCAAACTTTCGCTTATGATGAGCTAAAATACACTAAAATGTATAAAAGGTTAGTACAGAAAAGATGAAGATGAGATTAACCTGTTGCAAGGCTGTTACTTACTGGATAATTCTCTTTCTAAAGTGAAGGGGTTTAAACCTGCAGCCAGAAACAAAAGTTGTGATGTTTCTGTAGGCAAATAGTTGGAGACTGATTTCAGACATGGATTTTGAAATAACTCCACAAAGGCTAGTAACTCATAAGTCACCCTTCATTTACACATGCACAGTACATGATACTGATCGAGCTAACAGAGAGCTGGGTCCAAGAGTCAGTAGAATCCTTGACACATGTTTATATCAGGCAGCCAGGACTTCCTGATTGGGTCAGGTTAACAGCCCTAATGAGACCCCTGGCTGACATCATTCTAATTGCTACAGACTCAGAAGGTACACAAGAACCAATAAGAACATAAGAACCAGGAGCAGGAGTAGGCCATCTGGCCCTTCAAGCCTGCTCCACTATTCAGTAGCCTCATGGCTGATCTCCTCATGGCCTCAGTTCCACGTACCCACCCTCTCGCTATAACCTTCAATTCCTTTACTGTTCAAAAAGTTATCTATCTTATCTTTAAAAACAATTCAGTGAGGAACCTCAACTACTTCACTGCGCATGGAATTCCATAGAGTCGCAACTCTTTTGGTGAAGAAGTTCCTCCTCAACTCAGTCCTAAATCTGCTTCCCTTTATTTTGGAGCTGTGCCATCTCATTCTAGTTTCACCTGCCAGTAGAAACATACTCCCTTCATAATTTTATATGTTTCTGTAATGTCACCCCCTCATTCTTCCAAATCCCAGTCTAATCCCAGGCAGTGGAGGCCAACTCTCTGGATACTTTCAAGAACGAGATGGATAGAGTTCTTAAAGATAGTGGAATCAAGGGTTATGGGGATAAGGCAGGAACAGAATACTGATTGTGGATGATCAGCCCTGATCATAACGAATGGTGGTGCTGGCTCGAAGGGCTGAATGGCCTACTCCAGCACCTATTGTCTATTCAGTCTCTCCTCATAAGCCAACCCTCTCAACTCTGGAATAAACTGAGTGAGTCCCCTCTGCACCCCGTCCAGTGCCAGTACATCCTTTCTCAAGTAAGGAGACCAGAAGTGCACACAGTACTCCAGGTGTGGCCTCCTGTATAGCTGTAACATAACCTGCTTTTAAACACTACTCCTCTAGCCATGAGAAACAAAATTCCATTTACCTTCTTAATTACCTGTTGCACCTGCAAACCGACCTTCTGTGATTCATGCACAAGGACACCCAGGTCCCTCTGCACAGCAGCGTGCTGCAAAGTTTTACCGTTCAAAAAACTGTCCTTTTTACTGTTATTCCTACCAAAAAATGGATGACTTCACATTTATCAACATTGTATTCCATCTGCCAGACCTTCACTGACTCACTTAAACTGTCTATATGCTTCTGCAAACTGTCAGAGTGCTCTGCACACTCTGCTCAAGCAATCATCTTAGTGTCATCCGCAAACTTTGACACACTACACGTGGTCCCCAACTCCAAATCATCCATGTAAATTGTAAACAATTGTGGTCCCGGCACTGATCCCTGAGGCACACGACTAGTCATTGGATTATCAACCAGAAAAGCACTCATTTATCCCCAATCTTTGCTTCCTCTAGGTTAACCAATCATCAATCCATGCTAATACATTCCCCGTAACATTATGCACCTTTATCTTATGCAGCAGCCTTTTGTGCTGCACCTTATTGAATGCCTTTTGGAAATCCAGATAAATCATACCTACTGGGACCCCGTTGTCGACTGCACTCATTGTCCTTATAGAATTCCAGCAAATTAGTCAAGTATGACCTTCATGAACCCGTGCTGTCCCCATCCAATGGGGCAATGTCTATCTAGATGTCTTGCTCTTTAGAGCATAGAATCCCTACAGTGTCGAAACAGGCCCTTTGGCCCAACAAGTCCACACCGACCCTCAGAGCATCCCAACCAGACCCATCCTCCAATAACTCACCTAATCTGCAGATCCCTGAACACTATGAACAATTTCCCATGGCCAATCCATCTAGCCTGCACATTTTTAGACTGTGGGTGGAAACCGGAGCACCCAGAGGAAACTGACGCAGACACAGGGAGAATGTGCAAACTCCACACAGTCACCTGAGGGTGGAATTGAACCCAGTTCCCTGGCGCTGTGAGGCAGCAGTGCTAACCAGTGAGCCATCGTTGGTGATAGATCCAAGCATTTTCTCCACTACAGAAGTTAAACTAACCTGCCTATAATTCCCCATCTTTTGTCTACCTCCTCTTTTGAACAGTGGCACCACATTTGCTGTTTTACAATCTGCTGGAACAAACCCCACCACCCACCCACCCACCCACCCACCCCCCTCCCCCCCCCCCCCCACCCCCCCCACCCCTCCCCGCAGAGTCCAGCGAATTTTGGAAACTTACCACGGATGTATATGATATTACTCCCGCCATCTCTTTTAGTACGCTGGGATGCACTCCATCAGGGCCAGGAGACTTGTCTACCTTCAGTTCCATTAGATTGCTCTACACTACCTCTTTCGTGTTAATGATCATATCTATGTCCTCACCTACCTTAACCTCTTTGCCATTAATTACTGGCAAATTGTGAAAACCAACACAAAATAGCTGTTCAATGCCTCAACTATTTCCTTATTTCACAACAATAAATCCCCCTTCTCATCCTATGAATTATTAATGTTTACCTTAGCCACTCTTATTCATTTTATATATTTATAGAAACTTATGCTATCTGCCTTTATATTCTGAGCTAGTTCAGTCTCATAATTATCTTACTATTTTTTGTAGCCTTTTTTGTGGATTTCAGTTGATTCTTAAAGTTTTTGTAATCTCCAGCTTCCCACTGGCCTTTGCTATCTTGTATGCCATATTTTCAATTTGATAGCCTCTTTCATTTCCTCAGACATCCATGGCTAATTACCCCTTTTCCGACAGTCCTTCCTTTTCACTGGAATATACTTATGCTGAGCATTTTGGAAAATTGCTTTGAAACCCTTCCACTGTTTCTCAACTGTCCCACCATAAAGACTTTGCTTCCAGTCTACTTTAGCCAACTACCCCCTCATCCTATTGTAGTCTTCTTTGTTTAAGCACAGGGCCCTGGTATTAGATTTTACCTTTTCATGTTCCATCCGTATTCTATATTCAACCAGGGGTAGGGCAGGCTTTAAAGGGAAGAGGCGAGAGTGGGGAGCGAAGAGCGGGGAGGCCAGAGCGGAGAGAGACATGGCTTCTTTTTCCTAACTGACTGTGGTTACAACACTCACAAATTGCCTGGATACCTTCAGCAGAATGGCAGTTGATTTCTAAACATTTTTCTCCTTGTTCTGCCTCTGACAGAGATAACTCTCATTGACAGCATCTCTCAGGGCTCTTCTTGGAATTCTGACAAAATTTGGTCTCGCCGTCCATCTTATCTCAAGTGAAGCAAAATGGCTGTTACTCAGCTTTGGTAAATCATTGTTTCACAAAGTCAATTGTGTGAACATTCCTTGTCACATCCGGACTCTCAATTTCTCAGAAACTTTGAATTCTCACACGTTTAAAAGATCACATGATATTTTTTAAAGAGTTAATCAAATTCTAAATGTTCTTTTGTGGTTGATGCTGAGATTGCTGTGCATGACTTTGATTCTTTGAGTGTAATGAATCAACAAAAATGGTTATAGGATTTCTAAAGCCATTTTGCAGGATTCTGCACCTATTTTTATGGAATAAGTAACCTTTTTTATTACATGCACAATATTATAACTACGCAGTCTTGCTAGTCCCTACTTGACAACATGAAATCAGATTTGTCAGGCATAACCTACTCTTTGCAAATTTGTGTTTTTTTTCCTTTTTGAGAAACACAAACCCTTAAAAAAAGTGTACAGTTATCCTTTCATTAATTATGGACCCTTGCAATTTCCTGATCACAAATGTTAGGTTAATCGGTGTCTAATTCCTTAGTGGTACTTGCTCAGCCTCTTTGAATAGTGGAGTGGCATGTGCAATTTTCCAATCAAGGGGAACAAGTTAAGAGAAATTTGGAAGATTACAATTAATATATTTGCAATGTTTAAACTTCTTTCTTTAAAACAATGTTCTCCTGAGGCTTTGCCTGTTCTTAGTGTCATAGAGACGTGCAGCACGGTAACAGACCCTTCTGTCCAATCCATCCATGCCGGCCCAAATTAATCTAGTCCCATTTGCCAGTGTTTGGCCCATATCCCTTTAAACCCTTTCTATTCAAATACCCCTCCGGATGCCTTTCAAATGTTATAATTGTACCAGCCCCGACCACTTCCTCCGGCAGCTCATTCCATAAGAATAATGAACATCAAAGAACAAATAACAATGAAAATTGCAGCACAGGAACAGGCCCCTCGGCCCTCCAAGCCTGTACCTGTCATAACTAAAACCCCCCTACCCTTCTGGGGACCAATCCCCTGCATTCCCATTCTTTTCAAGTATTTGTCAAGACACCTACTATCTTGCCCAGGAGCGAGTTCCAGGCACCCACCATCGTCTGTGTGAAAAAAACGTGCCTCATACATCACCTTTAAACCTTGCCCCTCGCACCTTAAGGCTATGGCCCCTGGTAACTGACTCTTACACTCTGGGAAAAAGCTTCTACCTGTCCACTCTATCCATTCCCTTCATAATCTTGTAGACCTCTATCAGGTCGCCCCCTCAACCTCCATCGTTCCAGTGATAACAACGCAAATTTTTCCAACTTCTCGTCATAGAGAATGCCCTCCATACCAGACAACACCCTGGTAAATCTCTGCTGTACCCATGAAAAAGTTTCCCCTTAGGTCCCTTTAAATATTTCTCCTCTGACCTTAAACCTATGCCCTCTAGTTTGGGATTCCACTACCCTGGGGAAGCACTTTGGCTACTCACCCTATCTATGACCCTCATGATTTTATGAGCCCCACTAAGGTCACCCCTCAGCCTTTGATGCTCCAGGGAAAACAGCCCCATCCTATTCAGCTTCACCTTATAGCACAAACTTTCCACCCCTGGTAACATGCTTGTAAATCTTTTCTGAACCCTTTCAAGTTTCACAGCATCCTCATGATAACAGGGAGACCACAATAAACGCAATATTCCAAAAGTGGTCTAACCAATGTCCTGTACAGCTTCAACACAACCTCTCAACTCCTGTACTGACCAATAAAGGCAAGTATGCCTTATTTTCTTCATTATCATTATTTTGTCAATATTGTGCCTCCCTATCCGTGATTCAATATTTGTTTTCCAACAATTTCTGGCATGCTGACCTCTTTATCTACCATGAATGCCATTGCAAAACAATTATACAATACACTAATCGTTTCCTTATTACCATCAACAGTATTATTGTTATCAGATTGCAAGGTGCCTACTTTCTGGGGGGGTCTGGTGTTCTGAAGCAACTCCTCAAAATTGTCTTCCCCAGCGCCAACATGTTATCGTCATCACAAGGACTAGTATTATCTTTATCAATAAGTAATTTATGGAACTATGGTCACTGTTCCCAAAATGCTGCCCCAGTGTAACGTTGATAACAAAGTGTTGAGCTGATGAATGGTCTAGGCCCGAAGTGTCAGCTTTTCTGCTCCCAAGATGCTGCTTGGCCTGCTGTGTTCATCCTGCTCTACACTTTGTTGTCTCGGATTCTCCAGCATCAGCAGTTCCCATTATCTCTGATACAATTTTAACCCCTTGTGTAACTTTGATCACCTGGCTGGGCTCATTCCCCAATACTAGATGCAATACAGTCCTTTTCCTAGTTGGATTATTTACAATTTGCTTTGAGATGATAGATCTTTTTCCCCTCGAGTCAGAAGAGTTTTGCTGAGAGTTGTCTACCTACTTTAGTGTGCTCCAACAGGAATTAGGAGGAAAATGCAATTTGTTTTAAACCTTTAGTTTAGATTTAATCTCAAACTGATCAGAATGAAAGGAGGAAAATGCAACTCAAAAATGATGTTTGAGAGCTTATGCTTCATAAGTACGCTTCTGGTATAAATCATTGCCTGACAAGCATTAAGAAATCAAGGTGCATCTCCCATCAGTGTTAAGGCTAATGGAATCACTGCAAAGAACACAAACCAAAACTTTAATCTATTTAATAGTTCATAGGGATTTCCTTTACTCTCTCCTGTTTTCTATCATTTTCACCATGGACGTCCAGTCCCTATACACCTGTATTCCGCATGCAGGTGGCCTCAAGGCCCTCCACTTCTTCCTGTCCCGCGGGCCCGACCAGTCCCCCTCCACCAACACCCTCATCTGCCCAGCCGAACTTGTCCTCACCCTCAACAACTTATCTTTCGATTCCTCCCACTTCCTACAGACAAAGGGGGTGACCGTGGGCACATGCATGGGCCCCAGCTATGCCAGCCTCTTTGTAGTTTCGTGGAACAGTCCCTCTTCCGCACCGACACAGGCCCCAAACCCCACCTCTTCCTCCGGTACATTGATGACTGTATCGGCGCCATCTCTTGCTCCCCAGACAAGCTCGAACAGTTCATCCACTTCACCAACACCTTCCACCCCCAACCTCAAGTTCACCTAGGCCATCTCCAGCACATCCCTTACCTTCCTGGGCCTCTCAGTCTCCATCTCAGGCAACCAGCTTGTAACTGATGTCCATTTCAAGCCCACCGACTCCCACAGCTACCTAGAATACACCTCCTCCCACCCACCCTCCTGCAAAAATTCCATCCCCTATTCCCAAATCCTCTGCCTCCGCCGCTTCTGCTCCCAGGATGAGGCATTCCACTCCCGCACATCCAAGATGTCCAAGTTCTTCAAGGACCGCAACTTTCCCCCCCACAGTGGTCGAGAATGCCCTTGACCGCATCTCCCACATTTCCTGCAACACATCCCTCACACCCCACCCCCACCACAACTGCCCCAAGAGGATCCCTCTCGTTCTCACACACCACCCCACCAACCTCTGGATACAACGCATCATCCTCCGACACTTCCGCCATCTACAATCTGACCCCACCACCCAGGATAATTTTTCCATCCCCACCCTTGGCTGCTTTCCGGAGAGACCAGTCTCTCCGTGACTCCCTTGTTCGCTCCACACTGCCCTCCAACCCCACCACACCCGGCACCTTCCCCTGCAACCGCAGGAAGTGCTACACTTGCCCCCACACCTCCACCCTCACCCCTATCCCAGGCCCCAAGATGACTTTCCACATTAAACAGAGGTTCACCTGCACATCTGCCAATGTGGTATACTGTATCCAATGTACCCGGTGTGGCTTCCTCTACACTGGAGAAACCAAGCAGAGGCTTGGGGACCGCTTTGCGGAACACCTCTGCTCGGTTCGCAATAAACAACTGCACCTCCCAGTCGTAAACCATTTCAACTCCCACTCCCATTCTTCAGATGACATGTCCATCATGGGCCTCCTGCAGTGCCACAATGATGTCACCCGAAGGTTGCAGGAACAGCAACTCATATTCCGCTTGGGAACCCTGCAGCCCAATGGTATCAATGTGGACTTCACCAGCTTCAAAATCTCCTCTTCCCCCTCCGCATCCCAAAACCAGCCCAGTTCGTCCCCTCCCCCCACTGCATCCCAAAACCAGCCCAGCCTGTCTCTGCCTCCCTAACCTGTTCTTCCTCTCACCCATCCCTTCCTCCCACCTCAAGCCACACCTCCATTTCCTACCTACCACCTCATCCCGCCTCCTTGACCTGTCCGTCTTCCCTGGACTGATCTATCCCCTCCCTACCTCCCCACCTATACTCTCCTCTCCACCTTTCTTTTCTCTCCGTCTTCGGTCCGCCTCCCCCTCTCTCCCTATTTATTCCAGAACCCTCTCCCCATCCCCCTCTCTGATGAAGGGTCTAGGCCAGAAACGTCAGTTTTTGTGCTCCTGAGATGCTGCTTGGCCTGCTGGTTCATCCAGCTTCACACTTTATTATCCTCTTTTATGGAATCTAGAATTGGATAAACCACCAAACAGATGTATTGAATTTAAATGGATAAATGAACAAAGGAGCCAGCATTTGGAATGGTTGCACACTCAGTATGTACAAAATTCTTGTTAGATCTTATAAGCACAATTAAATTTCTATGATATATAAAAGACCATTGACATTTGCCCTAAGCTACATTGTGTTTTTTTTTACCCATGACAAAAGCTGAACAAGGCCGTTATCGATGACATGGCCTTCCTTAGTGGTCAACAGGATAAGGTATGGCCATCGTTCATCACCATGTCCCACTGCAACCTTTCAGTTCCTTTCCAAGAAATATGGAGCAGAGCACCTCCAGGCAGTTCCTGGCCCGCAGCAACAGAAGCGGTGTGTTGAGTCAAATTTATATCATAGTTTAGAACTGCCACATGTTTACTCTTCTGAGGAAATGATAAACCCGCATTTATGTAATCTTGTGTATATGCTGAGTGTGTAGCTATTATTAATTTAAATTTGCTAATTCTGTTTGGTAGCTTATTACCTAAACTTATAAATTTGATGATTCCATTGGGATACATGGAAAAACCGATAAACCAGGAAACAAAGTCACTGCCAGCCCATGACATGGAGCACCATCTCCTCTGTAGACCTTAAAAGATGCTGAAACACTTACCAGTGTCTAGCTTGCTCTGCTTCTTTCTGTGGTGTGTCCGAAACCCCGTGCTTCAAGAGAGAAGGAAAGGTAGCTTTGTTTGTGTTCAACTGTATTCAACCCTTCTGTGTGCCAAAGCTAGGATTAAGAGGCAACATTGGTATGTCAGGTTGAGCTGTTGGGAGGAGATTAGATTAGTTCAGTGGGGCGCGAGGACATACAGAATTCATACAATAGGAACACAGTGCACCATAGAAAGGGAGGGGAGGGTGAAAACCAAGAAAGAAGGAGTTCAACTACGTTGAGTTCAAGAGGGCTAGAATACAAGCACAGAGATCCATTGCTGAGGCTGTACAAGGCTCCGGGCAGAGCACATTTGGAATATTGTGAGCAGTTTTAGGCCCCATACCTAAGAAAGGATGTGCAGGCCTTGGAGGGGTTCAGATGAGGCGCACAAGAATAGTCCCCGGGGCCATCACAAATGATTAATTGTACCTACATTTTTCTCCAGCACCTTTTATATATCTGTTTATTTGTCAAATTAAAATGTTTTATGCACAGAATCTAATTTCAACTTGCTTTCTACATTGATTACAGTTCATGTTCAAACAGTATCAAAGCAGGTGGAGATGGTTTGATAATTTGAAGTACAATATGTTGATGTCAGCTATAGAACATGGAACTGCACAGCACGGGAACTGGCCCTTCAGCCCACAATGCTGTGCCGAACATGACACCAAAAGAAACTTACCCCTTCTGCCTACCATTGACTCATATCCCTCTATTCCTTCAGAGATAATGGGAACTGCAGATGCTGCGGAATCCAAGATAACAAAGTGTAGGCCAAGCAGCATCTCAGGAGCACAAAAGCTAATGTTTCGGGCCTAGACCCTTCATCAGAGAGGGGGATGGGGAGAGGGAACTGGAATAAATAGGGAGAGAGGGGGAGACAGACCGAAGATGGAGAGAAAACAAGATAGGTGGAGAGGAGAGTATAGGTGGGGAGGTAGAGAGGAGATAGGTCAGTCCAGGGAAGATGGACAGGTCAAGGAGGCGGGATGAGGTGGTAGGTAGGAAATGGAGGTGCAGCTTGAGGTGGGAGGAAGGCATGGGTGAGAGGAAGAACAGGTTAGTGAGGCAGAGACAGGCTGGGCTGGTTTTGGGATGCAGTGGGGGAAGGGGAGATTTTGAATCTTGTGAAGTCCACATTAATGCCATTGGGCTGCAGGGTTCCCAAGCGGAATATGAGTTGCTGTTCCTGCAACCTTCGGGTGGTATCATTGTGGCACTGCAGGAGGCCCATGATGGACATGTCGTCTGAGGAATGGGAGTGGGAGTTGAAATGGTTCGTGACTGGGAGGTGCAGTTGTTTATTGCGAACCGAGCGGAGGTGTTCTGCAAAGCGGTCCCCAAGCCTCCGCTTGGTTTCCCCAATGTAGAGGAAGCCACACTGGAAAATCCATGCAAATAACCATCCACTACTCCATTCTCATCAATCACCTTCATCACCTCCTTGTAAAATTCAGTCAAGTTAGTTAGACATGAGCTGCCCTGAATAAAGCCATACTGGCTGTCCCTAATTAGGCCTTGTTTTTTTCAAATGTGCATAAATCCTAACCCAAGAATTCTCTCCAATAGCTTCGATGTGCGACTCATTGGTCTGTCATTTCCTGGGTTATCCATATTTCACTTCTTGAACAGAGGAATAACATCAGCTCTCACCAGTCCTCTGTGACCTTTCCAATGGTGAGCAAGGATACAAAAATCTTGGTCAAGACCCCAGTAATCTCCTTTTTGCCTCTCTTGATAACCTGGACTAGATGCCATTGGGCCCTGGGGACTGAGCTACCTTTCATGCTCTTCAAGAGATCCAACGCCACTTCTTTCTTGATCCTGAAATACCCTAGCATATTAGCATGCTCCACACAAATCTCATGATCCTCCATATCCTTTTCCTGGGTGAATATCGATGCAAAGTACTCACTTACAATCTCACCCACAAGTCCTTTCTTTAACCTTTCAATGGTCCTACCTTCTCCCTAGTTACCCTCTTCTGTTTAATGTATCTATAGAGTGCCTTGGGATTCTCTTGAATTCTACTTGCCAAGGTCATTTCATGGCCCCTTCTTGCTCTCCTAATTCCCTGCCTGAGTATTTTCCTGCTTTCCTTACAAGCCCAGTCTGATTTTAGCTTCCTAAACCTTACATATTTTTTTCCTTTTGACTAAATTCACAACCTCCCTCATTATCCTAAGTTCCCTTACTTGCCATCATTGTCATTTCTCCTTACTGGATCATGACAGTCTTGAACTCTTTAAACGTTTCCCATGTGTCTAATGTGGACCTGACCGATAACAGCCCCTCCTAATTAACACTTCCTAGCTCCTGCCTAACACTGATGTAACTTGCCCTCCCCCAATTTAGTATCTTCCCTTATGGTCCTGATATATCCTTGTTTGCACCTATTTCAAAACATAAGGCGTTGTGATCACTGTTTCCAAAATGCTCTCCCACTGAAAGGTCAGTCACCCAGCCAGGCCCATTAGCCAGCACAAGGTCCACTACGGCCCTTCCTCTAGTTGGACTAGCCACTTACTGTTTCAAGAGACCCTCTTAGATGTACTTAACAAATTCCGCCCAATCTCAGCCTCTTGTCCTGAGGGAGTACCAGTCAATACCGGGGAAGATAAAGTCACACACTATGACAACTCTGTTTTTATTGCACCTTTCCGTAATCTGCCTACATATTTGTGCCTCAAACTTGGTGGCTATTGGGAGGCCGATATTATACTCGAATCAGAGTGATTGTGCCTGTCTTATTTTTTAATTCTACCCATATTGCCTCAGTGAATGAACCCTCTAACATGCCCTCTGAGTATAGGTGTGACATTCTCCCTGATTAGTAATGCAACTCCTCCACCTCTTACCTTCCTCTCTATCTCGTCTAAAACAATGAAACCCTGGTAGGTTAAGCAACCTCCAACGTAAGATGGTTCTGGAAAATCCAGTTCTGAGGATGGGTCACTTGACCCAAAACATCTGTCTTTTCCTTCACAGATGCTGCCAGACCTGTTAAGCCTTTCTAACAACTTTGTTCTTGTTCCTGATTTACAGCATCCGCAGTTCTTTCAGTTTTAACAAAAAATCTTATCCTGCCTGCCTTACTCAGTGGAGCCCAGTATTCACCTATGCCCACACTTATACCAGCTGACTGGTTCCTTAAATCACAGTGCAATCTTTACAAGCAGATCAAATACCCTATAGTTTACACCAAACTTCCTATCAGTCTCTCTTAATGTCTCTCCTCTTTTTCTTTCAGTTAGGGGAGGGGGGAAAGGAAGGATGGAAACTCTACAGTAATATAATGTCTGTGACTTGCCCTTCCTGACACTGAGTTCTTCATCACTCCAATGATCAGTCATGGTGCCTGTACTAACTCCTCCCAGAATGCTCAGCAAAGTCTCTCAACATCTCTATTGGATGTGCTTCCTGTAGCTCCAGGGATGTTCTTCCTCACCCTGCTGATTGGTCATGGTGACTGTGCCAATCTCTCCCAGAATGCTCGCAAAGTCTATCAGCATCCTCTATCATCCTATATTGCATTTAAAATTCAAACAACTGGAAACATCAGAACAATGTCTCTTGAAGTACTGCATTAAATACTGGCCCTGAGAAAGTATTTTATTAATTACTACAATCATTTGTTGCTGAGATTATTTTGACAGTTTGTCCATCTTGTTCTCCATCCCTATTTGGAGGTTTGGGCCATTAAGTTCCATTGAACTGGACCTCACTTACATGTAAAGTGCTACAGTGGTTTTCCACTGCTTACAGCAGTGGGGCTGACAAGGGAATTCTCCCACTTTCACCACCTTTCATCAGGTAAATTGGAGGGATTTATAGCTAACAATTAACCTGTGGACCACATTATGAATGTACCTTCCATGGCCACGTGTTTGTGTGGGACCTGAACTATAGCTTCCAATCCAGATATACGGACTCTATCACTCTGCCACAAGGCCCCCAATTTTGACCATCTGTACAAGTCCCACCTACCTTAGACGCCTCAGCCCTAATGCCTCAGAAATTTGGCAGCTTCCTTCCGAACCAGTTTTCCAGCCATGTGTTCAATTTCTTAATTCTCTGGTTTCTATGTTTAATAGTACTTGGAACCAGGAATAATCCTGAGATCATTGCTTTGCCGATCTTGTACTTCACTTTTCTTCCTAGCTGCCCAGAATCTGCCCTGAGGATCTCATCTCTTTTCCTACGCACATCATTGGTATTCATATGGACAAACTTGCGCTGTTTATCATCCCCCTAAAGAACGTCCCACAGCCATTCTGTGGCATCCTGAATCCCTAACATCAGAGTGGCAACATTCCATTCTGGAGTCACATTTACGGCCTTGTAATAGTCTGTCTGTTGCCCAACTAAAGAATTCGCTGTCAATATTGCTCATCCACACTTCTTCCTCCCTTCCTGGTAACACTGATTTGACTCTGGCCGCACTCTTCTGAGGAACAATCACTCTCCCTAGTATCCAAAGTGGAAATGTGATAAGTGAGTGAGGTTGTGAGTGAAGGGATCTTGAACTACCTGCTGGTTCTTTTGCAATTGCCTGGTGTTCACCCATCCCTTATCTACCTGCACAGCCCAATGCTGTTATATGACCATTTCCCTAAATATGCTATCTATGTGGCCTCTTGGATACATAAAATAACTCCATCAACAGTCTATACATTCCACTCAAACAAGCTGCCCTGCCCTATTTTAATTATATCAGCTACTTATAACATACAGTATTATTCACCAGTCTGCTCCTTCCACTGCACCAAAGTAAGAGCCAAATATTGAATTGTGAAGGAAATAAATAAACAAGGAAATAAGAACACATCCTACCCCCACTTCACCTAAATTACTAAACTCATTCTGCTTGAAATCTCCACCTGAAAGCTACATTGAGACCACTGTATGGATACTCCATGGAGCTTCACTGCAATATCTAGGTTGAATTGCTGTCCCTTATTAACCAATTAGCTACACTCCAGTAGAGCTTTTTGTTGCATTGCCTAAGACTAGAAGAGCTGTAGTTTTCTTTGTTGCCTTACTTTTATTCTTAGCACAGTAAATGTGGTTAATTGTCAATTTCAGGCCACATTATTAGAACAATATTCACTCCACTCACTGAACCTATTCTACTTTGAACATCATTCTGAACAGACTCAACTCATGGCTCAAATATTAAGGGGAGAGCATAACTGGACTTTGAGTTTTTAAAACATGTTTCCTATATATGCTTTTCCACATAGTAAATCAACTTCATTTCCTGCAAAGGGTACAAAAGGCAGAATATGTTGGAGCTCTTTTCTGCAGAAATTGGAAGAGTTATCCATGGAATCGGCGGAAGTTAATCTTAAGAGTATGTGAGAGTACACTGATCATTGGGAGAAAAATCTATAATTCAAGGAACTGCCCACTTCAAGATATTGGAATAAAGGCATTTACTTGCTGGTGGTAAAATAACATACTTGAGTGTTCTGACGCTGTTCTGGCTCGAGATGAATCATTCATCGACTGGGTGATTTTGCTTGTGGTTTTTATTTTTACTATTTTCTTTTCCTTTTCTTCTCAACTTGCTCATTCTGTAGCTATTTTAATTTTCCTGTAATCATTTTACATCAGTGCGTTTTCCAAATCTGTAATCACGGGTACAAAATAACCTAACTTGATTAAGCATAACCATCTGTTGAAAGTTATCCATTTTGTGCACTTGGAATTCATAGCTCAAAACGAACAACAAGTAGAATGAGCATTTTGTAAACTATATGAAGTCCTGCTTTGCATCTGATGTTCTTCTTAATGCCCCTGCAATTGCCAAGCATTGCAAGATATCAGCAAACTTAAAATGGGACACCACCAGGATAATTTTTGATATAAAATTTTAAGGAAGGGCATGCAGATGGGCTGAGTGGCTTACTTCTGCTCCTATGCCTAATGAATAGAGAGATGAAAAAGGCAGAAATTTGGAAGTTATATCAGAATTTCAATTCAAGACAGCATAACTGTCAACGATGTGAATATTTCTTTGGAGGAAAACAGGGTGTGGCAATCTCCATACTCACAAATAATCACGAGTTTTCACATTAAAAATATTTTTTACCATACCAATCATAAAAGATAAAATCCTATTAATTAAACAGCATGCAAAATTTTATAGTCCTCAATCAGAGAGCTTGTGGCATGAACGCCTGTAAATTTCCAAATGACCTTCCGTGTGCCTCTGACCTGTCCATAAATTTACATGGGTTGTGTAAAGAATAGATGCTTTTTGTCAAAAACAAACTTACCCAAGCAAAGATGCAAAAAGTATTGACAAATGGTTTGGCTTATTCAATATGAAACCAGAACTCACTAATGTATATGTCTGAGGAGAAACAAAGAAAGTGAAATCTCTTCAGAGTATTAACTTTAAAAGTACTTTGTCCAGGTAATAGTTACACTTATTATAAAAGGATGAGTCAGTGATTGTCCCAAATAGCATTCTGATTCCAAAGTTATTATACACTCAAGCAATTGGCATTGGGGTGTCTTCCTGGACACTGATGTGGATGACTAAATTTGTTTTGCTTCAGTCTCTGAGGTTAATTCCAAGAAGGTCTTCTTCAGGAACCTTCCCTGAGTGGTAAAGAGAACTTTTGGTGAGTTTTCAACTAATTTTGCATAGGTAAGTTGCAAAGAAACTGAAATGAAGCAATGGACTATTGCTCCTTGGGCAAGTTGCAAATTCTCCCTCTGTCCAAGTTCGAAAGTGCAGTTGTCTTATGCCATTCACAAATTGACCCTATAGTTAAATTTCTCCCAACTGTTATGACACGATCTGGACTCACTTGCACCTGCTCCTTGCACATGCAACACCATTACAGTCGTGCTCAATGCTTTTTGCACAGCAAAGAATCCTTTCCTTAAAAATTCAAGATAAATTTAATAGGTTCACATAATCTTTTAAAAAATATTTGAAACAGTCTTCATAACAGTAATGCCAGTATTTTCTCTGCATAAAGTGCAGGTCTGGTCATTATATTTTTGCTTTCCCTCTCCTAGCTCTCTCCCAGAAGTTGAGTAGATTAGGATTATGAACATTAGAAAGACAGAGGTTGAGGGGGGACCTGATTGAGGTCTTCAAAACCATGAGAGGTTTGGACAGGGTGGATAGCAAGAAGCTTTTTCTCAGAGTGATGGACTCGATTACTAGGGGTCACGATTTCAAGGTGAGAAAGGAAAAGTTTAAGGGAGATGTGTGTGGAAAGCTCTTAACGCAGAGGGTGATGGTGCCTGGAACATGTTGCCAGCAGAGGTGGTAGAGGCAGGCACGATATCATCATTTAAGATGTATCTAGATAGACGCATGAATGGGCAGGGAGCAGAGGGATACAGATCCTTGGAAAATAGGCAACAGGTTTAGATAGAGGGTCTGGATCAGTGCTGGCTTAGAGGGCCAAAGGGCCTGTTCATATGCTGTAATTTTCTCTGTCTTTGTTCTTAACAGTGGAGTTGCTGGCAGTCTCCAGTAGATGTTAGTCCCAGACATATGCAGGCTGCCAGAGAGCGTGAAACTCTGGACTCATTCAGAAAGAGAGTAAGTGAATGATTGAGTGAGTGAGTGAGTGAATGAGTCAAACAGATGGCAAAAAGAAATTCATGGACATTTGACAGTATTCCTTGAGGCTATGCATGTCCTCAGGTAAAGGATTGAGAAGTCTAAACATGTCATAAATCAAGTCATAACTCAGCCAAACAATCTCATTAAAAACTCAGCTGGAAGATTGACCAACTCATGAATATGCATATATGTCAGGCCAGTGATTGGATGTGGATGCAGCAAGATGGTTTCTGCACTATGACTGTGACGATCAGAATAGAGCAGTGCAGTGCAGCATGGATATTTTGTCAAACGCACAAGTGCAGTTGTACCCTGAAAGGGCTGAAGCAGGCAGGCTCCTCCTAAGGTCACCACATGGTGAACTGTCAACCTCTGGCCTTGCTGCCATAGATACACTCATACACACACACACACACACACACATATATACAGATTCATGTCTGCAGAGTGCCCGGAATACCATATGCAGGTGGAGCCGTCTGCAGCAGTGCCCTCATGGTCGCAGAGCTAGGGGATGACAGTCAGGGACATTTCCTTTTACACAGCAGAGAATGAAGCAGACAGCCTCAGGCACAGGGAGGTAACGATAACCATTTAGAAACTTGAGTCAGAGATCACACACATTACAGGGATTTTACCAAAGACCATACATGGGAGACATCTTCATTTATTGTGCTGATGTTTTAGTTGTCTCAATAATTGATTACTAATGAGATCACAAGTCTTCGGACTTCTCGATAGGGCTGTCTAAAAGCACTGCTGACAAATGGCTTTTCTGATGAAGGGTCTAGGCCTGATATGTCAGTTTTCCTTTTCCTAAGATGCTACTTGGTCTGCTGTGTTCATCCAGCTCCACACTTTGTTATCTTAAATGGCTTTGAATGCAGGTTAAATGTAGGACTCAGTGATGACAGCAGAAGACCCTGCCACCTAACCAAGGTGACCATGGACAGAGGTGACCACGGAGGTTGGCAGAAATACAGTCCACACAAAGGAGAAGTTTCAGTGCCACAAGACGAGGAACAACATTCGGCACACTGCAGAGTGAGGGATTTGTGAGGACTGCCTGGGAATCTTATGAAAACCTTGCTGAACATTTGGGGAGCAGGAGCTCTCTCTGGTCATGAATGTTTCTCTCTGCTCAGAGCATGGTTTAATGGCCACGTTGCTTCAACATACCAAGTCTGCAGCTCGGAAACTCCTCGAGACGAAGCTGATCACCTCTTTGAAGTTGGTAAAGGGCCTAATGAAGTCAAAAACCTGAATATACACAGCAGATGTCAATTGCCTTATATGCAGCCAAAGGAGACATTCTACAGATGTCCCTAGTATTTTAAGTGAACCAGTGATGGTACCCTCAACTAGATCTATATGGACATTGGGTGACCACCTCTAACCTCAAGCCTGCATTCATCATCCAGGAGTGTATTATGTCCATTATCACCCACAACAACAGGGGTAGCCTTCTGCAATACAGCTGCTGCATGAGCTCGAGGGAGACAAGACATGGCCTATCAACTCTTTTTGGATGGAGCCTCCCTTTTCTGCACCGTGTCGCACCTTCAATCTGACAGCAGCACACCACCACCTGCCTATGCTGTGCTGCCCTCCAGGCTGCCTTGCTGCTCATGATAAGATGCACAGCTCCGCTGCTCTCCAGTGGTCAGCCTTGCTTTGCATAAAGCTTGTGCTGGGCCAACAAATACCAACTGAGCGACAGCTGAAGAAAAATCACAGACCTGTTTTCTTTCTCTGAAAGCACCATCAGAAAAGCCATAAATCCAGTGCAGGTATCCAAAGCAGTGAAGGTTCATTCCTATTGTTTCCTCTTTTAAAATGCACAACAGTAAGCAGTTTTCATTGAATAATTACTCCTACAGCCCAGCTGTCTCAGCTGAGCTGGTGAGGTTCTGACACAGATTGGACCCATACATCCTTAAGAACTCAAACTGATGTCTAACCAACTTTTAATTGTCAATTATTGAATACCTGCTACTGCTGACTTTAATGATCTGCCTTCAGCAGGAATGCCCAGAGGTACCATCAAACAACTGATTAATTTCTACTTTTCCACTTAGTCCAACCTTCAAGCATTCCTCCCAGGCTGGAAATGTTCCACCATAGACAGCAGAAGGTGATAGGTTACTCAGGAGATAGAATTGCTCATGTGTGAACAAACGATCCTGTTCCAGCAGAAAATAAACACACATTAAGAGCAAAAACCACTTTCCCAATCTGCTTCTATCTGATTATCTTAAACGTGAACACACAATGATATTGGTTGATTTCAACCAGGAAAATAATTTAAATCCAAATTGAATGATAGGCAATAATACTTTTAGATTTCTCAGTGAGTGATATATGAAGGATCCAGTGAATACTGGGCATTGTTTAATTCAGTTTTCAACTCTCCCCCAGCTGTAGTGATGCTGAAAGCACAGGATGTTTTTAAAAGCAAATGCTATTTTATTAACTTCTAAAAGCAGCAGTTTTATCAAATTTGTAACTATCTGACCTGATTGAGAACTCTAGGTGGGATCAGTTTTTTTGACTCACCGCAATTACTTCTCCAACAAATAAATCCCTATTTAATGCCAGTCTGTTTTCAATTAATCCATTCTCACTGCTGGATTTAAAAGCCACCCACTACTTCTTTGAACCACTATTGACCTGTCATCTCTGAATTCGACTCAAGCAGCAGGAATACATTCATTTAAGCATTCTACTGCACTTGTGAATTGAATATTGATGTTTTATCTGTGCTGAGTTATTTCTATCACTGGTACCGCTTCCTTCTGTTCATTTCACACTAGGTCAAGCCAAGATCTCACGTCTCGCTGTTTTCACATTCCTGCACTGGTGGAAGATTGTGCTGGTTCAGTGTTCCCTTCACACTGGATACAAATGCCCAGGGACTTGGACCTGAAATGGAGTGAATCTGAATAGGCAAGAGTAAAAACTTGTTGTTGAATCTAGATATGCTAGGTTTCCATCCATCGATGTTCCTGAATGATTTGGAGTTGGTGCACAAATCAGTAGGCTTAATGCAGAAACACTAATTCTACAATCCGACTAGCTAAAAACACTCCACAAGGATTGTATTGTATCAACATGCCAAAGGCAAATTTTCTTGAGAAATGAGATCCTCCTCATCCATTGCTTGTGAAAGGATAGAAACATAGAACTAAAAATTGGCTAGCTGTGTCTTCTGGCCACAGGTCCATCATTTTGTGAACCTGCCTACAGTACTTCCATTGGAGTTGGCCTGTGTATACATTTTACAAATCTCGTTTCCATAATTGGAGCATGGGCCTGAACATTTGCTGTTGATGGCTCGGCAAGACAATGGCAGGCTTAGCAGCATGTGACTTTGTACTCGCTGCAGTATAATTCCATCTTCTAAAGGCAGACTGTCCAGACTAAATGTAAGCTGCATCACGAACTAACGACTGACAGAAATTGATTGTGAAACACTGAAGTTCAAGAAAAATAGTGCACCAGGCAGAGGAAAGCTTTTCAATATTAAATGACGCATGTTGGAGGCACTATACAGCCAGGTTCGAAGCGGGAGGTCATTCTTATGTGGAGGGGCAGAAGAACTTTGGTGACCAGGCTCCAAAGAGAGTGGAAACGCATGGCTTCTGACCTCAGATCCCACCAGTTACACTGCAGGTGGTGAGAAAAAAGATAAAAGGCTTCTGGAAATTCACAGTAGGCCTAAGGAGAGAAACAAATATTCACGTTTCAGGTTTACGATCCATCATTAGAACTGCAAGAGGTTTAACGACTTTCTGTGTCTGTTCAAGGCCAGCGAATACATCTCCACATCAGCTTTCATACACACCACATTACGGCTACCTCACTCACACTGTGCCACTCACTAGCGCACAGGACACAGGCTCAATATTCACATATTCCACCTGACCCCCACACATCTTCTAAAGCTATCAACCACACATTCACTTCTCACTGGATCTGATGAAGAGTCACTGGAATGAAAAAATTTAATTCTGCTTTCTGCCAACTGATGCTGCTAGACCTGCTGAGTTTCTTCAGCAATTTCTGGAAGCCATTCGGCCCTTCAAGTCTACTCTGTCATTAGGATCAAGGCTAATTTTATTGTGGTCTCAACTCTTAACAAAACAGCCAAGCCTTCTCTTCATCTTTGTGCCCCCTAAAGAATAGAATTTTTTTTTAAATTCACTCGTGGGACATGGGCATCACTGGTTGGATCAATATTTATTGCCAGTCCCTAGTTTTTCTTGAGAAGGTGGTGGTGAGCTGCCTTCTTGAACCACAGCAGTCGATGTTCACCTACAATGCCCTTAGGAAGGCAATTTTGGGATTTTAACCCAGCAACAGTGAAGGAAGGGTGTTATATTTCCAAGTCAAGATGGTGAGTGGCTTGGAGGGGAACTTGCAGGTGATGGTGTTCCCATGTATCTGCTGCCCTTGTCCTTCTAGATGGAAGTGGTCATGGATTTGGAAGGTGCTGTCTGTGGATCTTTGGTGAATTTTGTAATGTATCTCTTGGATAGAGCACACTGGTGCTACTAAGCATCGGTGGTGGAGGGATTGGAAGTTTGTGCATGTGGGTGTCAGTTGAGCAGGTTGCTTTATCCTGTATGGTTTCAAGCTTCTTGACTGTTGTTGGAGCATTTACTCTTTTTAGAGGAAGCTCTCAGTGAATTCCCAAAAGAACTATTGGTAGAGCATCAGTAACATATTAACAATCTGCACAAAAGGTCTCCCCAAGCAAGTCCTTATCTAACCTCCAGCAGCAAGTGAAGACTAAAAGATGACATACTTTTAAATCATGCCCAAATTTCTCAGCAGCTAGTTTACTCCTGATCAACTGGTCAGCATTAAGAGAGGGCATTAGATCAAGTGCTATTCACCAAAATGTTATGCACCGTCAGTAATTTAAGTACGCAATTTAAGTGACAATGGACTCCTTATAACCCACTGGACAGCTGCTCCTGACACAAAACTTCAAGTCTTTTTAATAAATGAACTGGAGGGTATGGCCTATAGGGACAGGCTGGGGCATTTTCCCTAGAGTGTCGGATGCTAAGGGGTGGCTTTACAGAGGTTTATAAAATCATGAGAGGCATGGATAAGGTGAATAGCCAAGGTCTTTTTTGCCCAGAGTAGGGGAGTTCAAAACAAGACAGCATAGGTTTAATGTGAGAGGGGAAAGATTTAAAAGGAAGCTAAAGCATTTGATTTATTCAGGGAAATTCACCTCCTTTGAGTTCCAACTGGAAGCAGACTTCTGATTTCTGTTCTCTGGAATTCATTACTTTGCCCAGTAACACAATGGAACCTTTCAAAAAATCAGGAGAATTTGCCTTCTGGGCTGCACATTGATCTGAACTACTGCACCCAATTTTTTTCCCGCACTATCCTTCCTGTTAATGATATCAGAGATAATGGGAACTGCAGATGCTGGAGATTCCAAGATAATAAAATGTGAGGCTGGATGAACACAGCAGGCCAAGCAGCATCTCAGGAGCACAAAAGCTGACGTTTCGGGCCTAGACCCTTCATCAGAGAGGGGGATGGGGGGAGGGAACTGGAATAAATAGGGAGAGAGGGGGAGGCGGACCGACGATGGAGAGTAAAGAAGATAGGTGGAGAGAGTGTAGGTGGGGAGGTAGGGAGGGGATAGGTCAGTCCAGGGAAGACGGACAGGTCAAGGAGGTGGGATGAGGTTAGTAGGTAGCGGGGAGTGCGGCTTGGGGTGGAAGGAAGGGATGGGTGAGAGGAAGAACCGGTTAGGGAGGCAGAGACAGGTTGGACTGGTTTTGGGATGCAGTGGGTGGGGGGGAAGAGCTGGGCTGGTTGTGTGGTGCAGTGGGGGGAGGGGATGAACTGGGCTGGTTTAGGGATGCAGTAGGGGAAGGGGAGATATTGAAACTGGTGAAGTCCACATTGATACCATATGGCTGCAGGGTTCCCAGGCGGAATATGAGTTGCTGTTCCTGCAACCTTCGGGTGGCATCATTGTGGCAGTGCAGGACGCCCATGATGGACATGTCATCAAGAGAATGGGAGGGGGAGTGGAAATGGTTTGCGACTGGGAGGTGCAGTTGTTTGTTGCGAACTGAGCGGAGGTGTTCTGCAAAGCAGTCCCCAAGCCTCCGCTTGGTTTCCCCAATGTAGAGGTAGCCGCACCGGGTACAGTGGATGCAGTATACCACATTGGCAGATGTGCAGGTGAACCTCTGCTTGATGTGGAATGTCATCTTGGGGCCTGGGATGGGGGTGAGGGAGGAGGTGTGGGGACAAGTGTAGCATTTCCTGCGGTTGCAGGGGAAGGTGCCGGGTGTGGTGGGGTTGGAGGGCAGTGTGGAGCGAACCCCTGTCGCTCAAACCCCTGTCTGCTTTCCGGAGAGACCACTCTCTCCGTGACTCCCTTGTTCGCTCAAATCCCACTTCCTACAGACTAAGGGGGTGGCCATGGGCACCCGCATGGGCCCCAGCTATGCCTGCCTCTTTGTAGGTTACGTGGAACAGTCCCTCTTCCGCACCTACACAGGCCCCAAACCCCACCTCTTCCTCCGGTACATTGATGACTGTATCGGCGCCGCCTCTTGCTCCCCAGAGGAGCTCGAACAGTTCATCCACTTCACCAACACCTTCCACCCCAACATTCAGTTCACCTGGGCCTTCTCCAGCACATCCCTCACCTTCCTGGACCTCTCAGTCTCCATCTCAGGCAACCAGCTTGTAACTGATGTCCATTTCAAGCCCACCGACTCCCACAGCTACCTAGAATACACCTCCTCCCACCCACCCTCCTGCAAAAATTCCATCCCCTATTCCCAATTCCTCCGCCTCCGCTGCATCTGCTCCCACGATAAGACATTCCACTCCCGCACATCCCAGATGTCCAAGTTCTTTAAGGACCGCAACTTTCCCCCCACGGTGATCGAGAACGCCCTTGACTGCGTCTCCCACATTTCCCGCGACACATCCCTCACACCCCGCCCCCGCCACAACCGCCCCAAGAGGATCCCCCTCGTTCTCACACACCACCCTGCCAACCTCCGGATACAACGCATTATCCTCCGACACTTCCGCCATTTACAATCCGACACCACCACCCAAGACATTTTTCCATCCCCTCCCCTGTCTGCTTTCCGGAGAGACCACTCTCTCCGTGACTCCCTTGTTCGCTCCACACTGCCCTCCAACCCCACCACACCCGGCACCTTCCCCTGCAACCGCAGGAAATGCTACACTTGTCCCCACACCTCCTCCCTCACCCCCATCCCAGGCCCCAAGATGACATTCCACATCAAGCAGAGGTTCACCTGCACATCTGCCAATGTGGTATACTGCATCCACTGTACCCGGTGCGGCTTCCTCTACATTGGGGAAACCAAGCGGAGGCTTGGGGACCGCTTTGCAGAACACCTCCGCTCAGTTCGCAACAAACAACTGCACCTCCCAGTCGCAAACCATTTCCACTCCCCCTCCCATTCTCTTGATGACATGTCCATCATGGGCCTCCTGCACTGCCACAATGATGCCACCCGAAGGTTGCAGGAACAGCAACTCATATTCCGCTTGGGAACCCTGCAGCCATATGGTATCAATGTGGACTTCACCAGTTTCAAAATCTCCCCTTCCCCTACTGCATCCCTCAACCAGCCCAGTTCATCCCCTCCCCCCACTGCACCACACAACCAGCCCAGCTCTTCCCCCCCACCCACTGCATCCCAAAACCAGTCCAACCTGTCTCTGCCTCCCTAATCGGTTCTTCCTCTCACCCATCCCTTCCTCCCACCCCAAGCCGCACCCCCCGCTACCTACTAACCTCATCCCACCTCCTTGATCTGTCCGTCTTCCCTGGACTGACCTATCCCCTCCCTACCTCCCCACCTACACTCTCTCCACCTATCTTCTTTACTCTCCATCTTCGGTCCGCCTCCCCCTCTCTCCCTATTTATTCCAGTTCCCTCCCCCCATCCCCCTCTCTGATGAAGGGTCTAGGCCCGAAACGTCAGCTTTTGTGCTCCTGAGATGCTGCTTGGCCTGCTGTGTTCATCCAGCCTCACATTTTATTATCTTCCTGTTAATGACTTTGCTTGTCTGCCAGAACCATTTAGTTTCCATTTTTTGTCTCATCATCACTCCCCTTTTGCCTGGTTCAACCATTTTCTTTGTCATACAGGTATTCCTGACCCCTACAATATCATAGATGTTCATTTTTGTTCTTCTCCCATCCCTTTCTCACATTACAAACATTTTCCAGATAGTTTATTGACCCGAAATGTTCTACTAAATCTTCCTAGCCCCATGGTAGTACGGTGAGAGGCAGGAAGAGCCAGGCTCAGAGGGAGGAGTTACAGAGGACAATGTTCCTGCCTTCCAGGAGATCTTCTCCAGGTATGCAAGCAAGAAAGTTGGCAGTGACTACAGGGCTCAAGTGCAATGCATTTTCCAATGGATTGAGGTTCTTTCCACTATTAGAGTGACCTTTCCCACCCCATGGAAAAGATTTGGCTCTCTAGAGGAAGCCTCTCAGTGGCAAATCACAGGGTCATTGACATCTACATTAACTCTTCCCTCTTCTGTACCTGTCTAAATAAGTGTGGGATCCAGGTCTGAGCCAACAATGTCTCAGTGGAGTGAAATCTCCCATAGAGACAGAAGTGCAAGAGGAAGGTGACATTTCAATGCAATGTTAACATGAGTTAACATGAGTCGTGGACCTTATGCTTAAGGGAAAAAAGTATTTTAAAAAGTTGATTTTTTGATTCTTCCTTGCCCTTTTCCATAACTACTGAAAGCCCTTATATTGAAGAATTATCTTGTGATGCAATGTCAGTACAGAGAATTATATTTCAAGTGAGAAAACTTTGAGGGGTGATATCTTACAAAAACAATAGACAGAAAGAGAAAAAAAGGAGAGACTTCATGAACTTTGATAAATGGGTAGAAGGAACTCAATAATAGTTCACAATCCATGCTCGAGAACAAATATCTCGGACTAATGACCCTGATCCTCCAGTCTCAATAACAGATACGGCTAAGACGTTTGCTGGTACTGAGGGCTGGAAAAGAACTGTAACCTCGAGAAAGCCATTTAAGCTGGAAATGTTGAGTCTGGATGCCCAGCTCATAACGGGTGAGGAGCTGAATGTCAGACAGCCCACCATCTATCTTGACTCTTCTTATGATATTGAGGGCTGTTTTCCTCCGGGAATGAGAGAGGAACAGGTTTTAAAGAAAATGAAAATGTTTAGCACAGCTGGTACTTTCCATGACGAAGGGATAATCTTAAATGAGTGCACTGGTAGCACAGAGGGTGGCAGGAGTGGTGGTATCAGGGTTGGGATTGGTGACAGCAAGGGAGGGAAGATGTTGTAGGCAATAGTGAGACTGGTAAAGAATGGGTCTTGGTGGGAGGTGGATACAGCAGCAGAGATAGACTGAGTGTGGAGTATTGGAGAGAAGATGGTAGCACTTATACTGACAGAGTGGAGGAGGTCATTAACCTTCTTCTTACAGTGCATTAACCAGGGTGGTAAGCTCAGACCAGGATGGCATGGTCTGTTGTCATGGCCTCCATTGTAGATTAGGGAGGAATAGAAAGTCCTGCATAGGTACCATCCCATCCAGCAGGACTTTTGGACCCTTAGATAACATGGTGTGAAGCTGGATGAACACAGCAGGCCAAGCAGCATCAGAAGAGCAGGAAAGCTTGACGTTTCAGGCCAGGACCCTTCTTCAGAAATGGGGGAGGGGAAGGGGACTCTGAAATAAATAGGAAGCAGGGGGAGGCAGATAGAAGGTGGTTAAGGGAGAAGATAGGGAGAGAGGAGACAGACATGTCAAGAGGCTGGGTTAGAGCCAGTGAAGATGAATGTAGGGGGGGGATTGGTCAACCCAGGGAGGACGGACAGGTCGGGGGGCAGGGTGAGATTAGTGGAGAGGGGATGGGGTGGGGCTTGAGGTGGGAGGAATGGTTAGGGAGGCGGGGACTAGCTGGGCTGGTTTTGGTATGTGGCCGGGGGAGGCGAGATTTTGAAACTTGTGAAGTCCACATTGACACCCTTGGGCTGCAGGGCTCCCAAGCAAAATATGAGATGTTGTTCCTGCATCTTCCGGGTGACATCTTTCTCCAGAAGGCTGGGATGCTGATGTTCTCCTGTGTGCCATGTCCAGGTCACAGGGCAGCATCAGACTGACATTGCTTGTACAGGTGCACAAAGGGCTTTTAAAGATGGCACAGGTTTTTAAAGATGGCACAGGTGCAGTGAACGCTGGACAATTCTGGGATATCTGCAGAGTGGTGAATTGTTCCAGGAAAGGCACGTGGTAAGATGGGGCAGAAATCAGGCATGAGAGATGCCATGGTGTGGGACACGTTATTAATAATATGAGTTAGGTAAGATCAAGAGAACTCACTAAACTTTGCAGCAACATTCACTCTAAAAACACAAGATTCTGGCCAAGGTTTGTTTCTGACAACTATCACCCGTGCCCACTGATTTACTTGACACTATTTAGTCTACTTTTTATTTGTTCTTCTAATGTGCTCAGGTAGGTTCACATTTATTGTGTGCTGCCCAATGATATCAGATTGGAAACTCAAGGTATTGTCTCACTGAGAGAAAGGGAATGATCATGTGTATTCAGCTTAGGATACATTTGAGTGGCAAGAAGGGAGCTTAGATTTGCCGTGGTCCCTTATGACAGTAGAGATAGCAGGTTTTGAAAGGGATGTTATAACATTGGTCAGTTGCTGCAATGCAACTTGATATACATAATGTTCTAGTCCCAAAGCCAATTTACCAGAAGAGGCCTGGCAACCAAACCTGCTTCACATGTGCAGATAACTTGCACCAGGAGTTTCTTGAATCATGGATTGAACATGGTCTTAGTCAAACTGGAGGTGCTAAAGTGAATTGACTAACTGTAGTGTCTCTATTGCCATCCTGTTGCGTTCAGTTAAAGTACAATGCAGGAATAGAAGCTGGGTTAGTCATAGCCTATACAACTGTACCGCTCACTCCATTCACCAGCTGAGCAATCCAGATAATACATGACACTTTGTACGAAAACAGACATGTGACTAGCATGAGGGAGAATTTGTGGGGCACAGAACTGTAACAAGCATTTGAAATGATTGACAAAAACTGATACCTCATCCCAGGTTATGGCATCTCTACTGCCTGAATATTCAATGAGCTGAGAAGAATGTAATTGTGCGATTAAGCTTCAGCCATCTCTGAGTGGAAATCCTTCCCACCTTTAAGTCCAACTCCACATTCTGTCTCACAAAAAAGGATTTCAGCTATTTCCTCCTTTCCTCTCACCACACACATTGCCAAACCTACTAAGCATTTTTTGCAATTTCTGTTTTTACTTCGCTCACACACTTCTTGGTTTGATGACCGATTATTGGCATTCTATTCAGATAACTGTACAGTTATTTATAAATCTCTTATTAAGGCCACTAATAGGGGAAGTACAATGAGATCTAGGTGTTCTTGTACATCAGTCAATGAAAGCAAGCAAGCAGGTCCAGCAGGCAGTGAAGAAAGCTAATAGCATGCTGGTCTTCATAACAAGAGGAATTGAGTATAGGAGCAAAGAGGTCCTTCTGCAGCTGTACAGGGCCCTGGTGAGACTGCACCTGGAGTATTGTGTGCAGTTTTGGTCTCCAAATCTGAGGAAGGACATTCTTGCTATTGAGGGAGTGCAGCGTAGGTTCACGAGGTCAATTCCCGGAATGGCGGGACTATTATATGTTGAAAGGTTGGAGCGACTGGGCTTGTATACACTTGAGTTTAGAAGGATGAGAGGGGATCTGATTGAGATGTATAAAATGATTAAGGGATTGGACACTCTGGAGGCAGGAAGCATGTTTCTGCTGATGGGTGAGTCCAGAACCAGAGGACACAGTTTAAAAATAAGGGGTAGGCCATTTAGAACAGAGTTGAGGAAAAACTTCTTTACTCAGAGAGTGGTGGATATATGGAATGCTCTGTCCCAAAAGGCAGTGGAGGCCAACTCTCTGGACACTTTCAAGAAAGAGACAGATAGAGCTCTTAAAGATAGTGGAATCAAGGGTTATGGGGATAAGGCGGGAACAGGATACTGATTATGGATGATCAGCCATAATCATAATGAATGGTGGTGCTGGCTCGAAGGGCCGAATGGCCGACTCCTGCACCTATTGTCTATTGTCTATAAAGTTCAAAGTTCGCTGAAATGTGTGCAACAGCCACAGTGTCAAAAAGAGCAACTTCATTGAAATATTACATGCAAAGTATCTCCTGATTTCACTGTTCTATGCATTTTGTAAAACATTTAATAACTATTTCCAAGAAATTCAGGAAGAAATGGACAATTTTTCCCTAGCTTTCCTGGAGTGTCTAAGCGTATATCAATTGTCTTTAAATGCACTTTTTGTCAGAAAGCCTTTTCAATTTAGTTGTGAGTTCATGCAGGTAATAACAGAAAAAGAGCACAGTAATAACAAATTTAATTTTGTTGAACGTCTTCAATGTGACTTCAGTTCCTCAGGAGGCAGATTACAGATGCTGCTCCTGCGCTTGATGAGTGAAAAACCTTTGATCAGATTGTCAGCCACTCATTGTCAACCTCTGTGCTGACTGCAGTTTATTTGCCTTCTATCATGCTGCAGCTCAGAATATTTTACACACACAACCATGTGGAGATTTAGAGAGCGGAATGAAGTAGGGTAATGGATAGACGTAAATTGGCAGGATTTGACTGGTGGCATCCCATGGAATCTGTGTTATGGCTTCAATTATTCACATTATTGATTAATGACTTGTAACATGGCATGGAAAGGCTTATATCCAAATTTCCTGATGACACTAAGTTAGTTGGCATTGGAGACAGCGTGGATAATAGCCTAAAATTGCAAAGGGATATTGATTGATAATAAAGTGTGAAGCTGGATGAACACACCAGGCCAAGCAGCATCTCAGGAGCACAAAAGCTGACGTTTCGGGCCTAGACCCTTGCTCTGATGAAGGGTCTAGGCCCAAAACGTCAGCTTTTGTGCTCCTGAGATGCTACTTGGCCTGCTATGTTCATCCAGCTTCACACTTTATTATCTTGGATTCTCCAGCATCTGCAGTTCTCATTATCTCTCAAGGGATATTGATTGATTGGGTGAATAGTCAAAATTGTCACAGATGGAGTTCAATGTAGTCAAGTGTGTGATTACTTATTTTGGACCAAAAAGGATAGATCAGGATACTTTACAGATGGTATGAAGTTAAATACCATAAATGTCGAGAGAGATTTGGGGTTTTGGGTGCATAGACCTTTAGAATGCCATGACCCGGTGCAGAAAATAACAAAGAAAGCTAATGGAATGCTGGTCTTTACATCAAAAGATTGGAGGATAAGGAGGTAGACATTGTGCAGCAGCTATAAAAAATCCGTATTACACCCTACTGTGAGCAGATAAGGGTGCCACATCCTAGAAAGGAAAAGTTAGTATTGGACTTCAGAAGTTGAATTATAAGGAGAGATTATACAAATTAGGGTGTGTTTTCTCTAGAATTTAGAAGATTAAGTAATGACCCAATCAATGTCTTCAAGACATTAACAAGAAAAAAGAGTTGATATTTTCTCCCCACAGCCCTACGGCACCTTCCCCTGTAACTGGCAAAAGTGCAACACCTGCCCATTTACCTCCTCTATCTCCACTACCCAAAGGCCCAAACATACTTTCCAACACCCCACCTACTCTTCCCAGAATCTAGTCTACTGCATTCACTGCTCACAATGTGGTCTCCTCTACATTGGGGAAATGAAGCATAGACTTGGCGACTGCTTCGCAGGACATCTATGTTCAGCTCGCAAAAAAAAGACCCTGAACTACCTGTTGCCTGCCACTTCAATGCACCACCCTAATCCCTGGCCAACATCTTTGTCTCTAGCTTGCTGCAGTGTTCCAGTGAAGCCCAATGCAAGCTGAAGGAACAGTGATTATTTCATGATGAGCTTTTCCAGCTACTTTTTTCTTGTTTGTGATATTTCCACTGGTTGGGGATACTGAAGCTGAGGGTCTTGTCTAAAAATTAGGGCCAGGTGATTTATGGAAGATGTTAAGAAGCACTTCTACATCAAAAAGTAGTAAAGGATTGGAACTCTCTTCCATAAATAATGGGTTGATGCTAGATCTGCTGATTGTTTTAAATCTGAGATAGATCATTTTTTATTAAGAAAAGGTAGGAAAGTTTATGGGTGAAAGGCAGATATATTGAGTTATCAGCCATGACTCACAGAAAGGCGGAACAGGCTTGAGGCATTGAATGGTCTATTCCTGTTCCCATGTATCTACGTTCCTATGTACAGTGGAGATTTTATTCTACAATCCTAAAATAATCAATAATAGAAGGATTCCCATAAAAGTGGTAAATCTGGACAGACTCAGCAAGTCTGGCAACAGCTATGGAGAGAGAAATAGAGGGAATGTTTTAAGTTGAATATTACTTTCAGATGTGCAAGTAAGGTGAATTAGCCATGCTAAATTACCCTCGTGTTGAGGGATCTGTAGGTTAGGTGCATTAGTTACGGGAAATGTAGGGTTACAGGGATGGGGTAGGGGAATGGGCCTGGGTGGGATGCTATTTGGATTCTAACTCATTTCAGACTTGAAACATTAACTTTATTTCTAGCTCCACAAATGTTTCCACACTTGCTGAATTTTTAAATTATTTTCTATTTTTTGCTTCAGAATTCCAGTATCTGCAGTATTTTATTTTTTATTTGAGAAGTGCCTCCACCTTAGCTTAGCAGATTGTAGCTTAGCTGTTGAGTAGCTTAGACGAACTAATACAAAGGTAACAAAGAGTATTGAGACCTTACGGTGATACCACAAAATGGGAAGTAATTCTTCAATCATCCCCATTATTACCTCAAGCCTTTTGTTATACAGAAGGCATTTACATGTGAAGAAATCCATGTTTTTTGAGGTATATTAATTTGATACAAATCCAAAATGTAATTTAGGCTCCATCACTTTTCTTAGTTTTTATCCTCAATATTTTAACTTAATTATTTTAAACAAAATGGGTGATAATGTTATTATGTACAATAGAGATAAACAGGAAAGCATGGGTCAATTTTGATGTGGAGTATTGTTCAAATTAGAGCAGTGTCTGCAGAGGAGACAATTTGCACCATTAATTGTACTTTACTGACTTACCACTGGCTTCACATTGCATTCTGTGGACAGCTGCTGCAACCTGGTGTTGTCCATTAAAGCAAATTTCTATTCATATGGAGTTCCTATTCATAACCTTAACTATTTGGTCTTCAAATGACATGCCGCAAAGGAGCTAGAGTATGTGCTCCTGAGATGCTGCTTGGCCTGCTGTGTTCATCCAGCCTCACATTTTATTATCTTGGAATTCTCCAGCATCTGCAGTTCCCATTATCTCAGAGTACTGTATATTGCTGTTTGTATATTGTAGCAGGTCATTTTTGTTACGGGGAGGGGAAACAGATCAGATTTTCAAGTTATATTGTCCTCTAACTGTCTCTAATCATTGCACTGTGACTAGTTATTGTGCTACTACTCTTGTGTTGATCTAGCATTCAGGCTTTATGAATGTAACTCACTCAAACTGACTCAATTCTCTCAGAACTGTCACCTTTTCCAAAAATCCAAGATATAATTTATTTTTCACCCATGCCATCAATTATTTGCTATTCCTTTTGTATCATTGGTTACAGAAAAGATTATTAAGATGCTGATTTAGAAGTCTTTGTGAGCCGGATTGTGGTGACACTCAATCAATTTTGGCAAACGCTGTTAGATGGGAAGTGTGGCTGTAAACTGTGGTTTTCCTTCTTTTCCTTCATATGCTAGAGGGTCAGTGGCCCTTCCCAGCTAGGCTGCATACATATTTCATCAGAAATGGCTCAAACGTAACACAGTGTGAAGCTGGAGGAACACAGCAGTCCAGGCGGTATCACAGGAGCAGGAAAGTTGAAGTTTCGGGTCAGGACCTTCTTCAGAAAATGGCTCTATAATGGCTCAAAATGTGTTTTAAAGACATCTGTTTCAAATGCCTTAAGTTAGCTTGTTGTGCTAACTGATCCTCCAGAGGCAGATTTACAACAAACATTGTTGACGAACTCACTTTTTGTGAGGAGAGTGGTTATTAAAAACAGTGTATCAAATAGTCATTGAAAATACTTGTCACCAATTCTCATTTTAAGCACTTTGAAACATTGGAGGTCCCATCCACAAGAGAATTGATTGTACCAGTCATACTGCGGCACCTGGAAAAGTTTAGAAGCTGGGAATTCTATAGCAAGTAACTTACCTCCTAACTTTACAAAGTGTGTCCACCATCTACATAGCACAAATCAGGAATGCGGTGGAATGCTGCCCATTTACTTGGATGGATAGAGCATCCAGGACAAATTAGCATGTTTGAACCATATCCCAGTCATAATCTTAAACGTTCACTCCTTATACCACTGGTGCACTGTGGCGGTAGTGTACAATGTAATGGATACACTCCAGCAAACCATCTTTAGCAGCACATTCCAAATTGATGACCATTACCGCGTAGAAGGGCAAAGGCACAGTTATACACCACACACTACACTGATGTGAAACTATACTGCCTTTCTTTCACTGCTGCTGGGTCAAACTTTTGAAACTTTCTTCCCAACAACACCATGGGATTTGATAGGGACTATTCCACATCAAAAAGGCAGCTCACCATTCTGTTGTCAAAGGCAGTTAGTGATGGGCCACAAATGCTGGCTTTACCAATAATGTTAACATCGCACAAAATCATTTTTAAGAACAGCATCATGGTATTCAGCCACGTTGATGTTATGTTTTATAAAAATACCTTTCTAGCCTTTGAATCTCTCACAAAATTCCCACAAATCTCCTGGATATGATTCACAATGCATCGAAGGGATTTTATCCTTGCCATGGATGACTTCACCAAATTCCTCATTGCTCACTGACTTAACAATACAATGAGTGCAGCTGTTGCTATCATGATCACTGCTTTTTCAGTTTGTTTAGTGCCCCAGAACAGACTGTGAGCCAGACTACACTGATGCACCGTTTGAAAACATGTGCCCTCAGTGGGGAATGATCCATAACACATTGTTACCTCACTATCCACACACAAAGGATTGGTTTAGCTCTGCTGGCTGGATGCTAGGTTTTCAAAACAATGCGATGCCAACAACATGGGTTTAACTCCCGTCACCAGCTAAAGTTACCGTGAAGAACTCTCCTGCTCAATCTCTCCCTTTGCCTGAGGTATGATGGCCCTCAGTCAAATCACCACCAGCATCTCTCAGTAATGAGAGAGAAGCTCTTTGGTCTGGGAAGACAATGGTAACTTGATCCCCAAACAAATGGTTGAGAAGAATGTATGGTACGTACTAGTAAATCAATGATAATTATATGTCAAGCAACAATCTCACATTGCATTGTTGCTCTTTTGTACAAGGCCAATGAAAAAAGGATTACTATTCACAACATAGTGTTTTATCAGAAGGCAAGTGTAAATGACCTTTTCCAGTGCCCTAACCATTCCAAGGTTCAGGATATATTGAGAGCGTACTTCCAGCCATCATCCTCTCAGGCAGTGCGTTCCAAATTTCTACTACACTCTGGGTGAAAAAAAATTTCTCCTTAGACATCCACCAAACCATTTACTCCTCAAATTAAATATATACCCTCTGGCATTAGATACATCTGCCATCTTGAAGAGATTCTCACCATTTACCCTGTCTGTGTCTCTCTTAATTTTGTAGACCTCAATCTGATCCCCTTTCTGCCTACCCAGTATCTCCTCTCAACTGAGAATTTTTATCCCGGACGACTTCCTGGAGAATCTCGTCTGCACACTCTCCAGTACAATCACATCCTTCAAAAGTATGGTAACCAAAATGCCCCAGCTAATGAAGGCAAGCATCCTTTATGCATTCTTCACCATCCTGTCTACCTGTGCTGGCACCTTCAGGGATCTGTAGACGAATAGACAAAAGCACCTTTGTTCCTTGGTAATCCCCTGGGTCCTACCATTCGTTGTCGCTTAATAGGTCTCCCAAAATACATCAAGATTAAATTCTATCTGCCATTGCTCTGCCCAATTTACCAGCTGAGCAATATCAGCCTGTAGCCTGAGTGCATCCTCCTCACGAATAACAACACCCCCAAATTTCATGTCATCTGCTAATATAATTATAACTTCTACATTGACATCCAAGACATTAATGTATAGAACAAACAGCAAGGATCCCACCATTAATCTCTGTGGTATGCTGCTGGTCACAGGCTTCCAATTACAAAAGAAACCTTCTACCATCACACTTTGCCTTCTATATTCAAGCTAATTTTGTATCCAGTTTGCCAACTTGCCTTGCATTCCCTGAGCAGCTTTGTAACAGCTTTCCATGAGGGACCTTGTCAAAAGCCTTACTGAAGTCCATGTAAACCACATCAAATGCACTACCTCCATCAATGTATTTGGTTAACTTTTAAAATTAGTCAGGCAGGATCTCCTTCTAACAAATCTATGGTAACTATCCTGAATAATCTCTGCCTTTGAAAGTGTTGATTAATCTTGTCCTTCAAAAATGTTTCCAATAATTTCCCAATCACTGGTGTCAAATTACCTGGCTAATCCCTGCTACACTTCTTGAACAAAGGAACTGCATTAGCTATCCTGCAGTCATCTGGCATTTCACATGTGGCCAGCCAAGCATGAAATATATCTGCCAGGGTCCCAGCAATCTTCTCCTTGCCTCCCACAACACCCTGAGATACATCTCATCAAGCTGTCCTTGCCCTTCACTTTTAGAGGTACACAATGGGTCTGAATTCTCACCATGCCATTTTTAAGCAACTTCCACTTTCCAAATGTGGACTTACCTGCAAGTAGCTGCGCCCAGTCTGTCTTTGCCAGATCCTGTCCAATGATATTGAAATTAGCCTTCTCCCAGTTTGGAAGCTTAAACTTTGCACCATCCTTATCACTTTCCGCAATGAATTTGAAACTTATGGTCACCCTCTGAAACTTCAACCACTCGATTGGCCTCATCCCCTTGAATTAGGTCAAGCACTGCCCCATCTCTAGTAGGTCAAAAATCACACGACACCAGGTTATAGTCCAACAGATTTATTTGAAGGCTTTCGGAGTCTCATTCCTTCTTCAGGTGTCACTGAGACAGTTGGCATCAGACACAATTTATTAGCAAAAGATCAAAGGGTCATGGATCTGATGTGAATGTATTGAACAAATCTGAGATGGCTGTTAAATCTTTAATCGGTTAGAAAGAATTAATATGCAAATCCCTGAATCTCTTTCACCTTACTGCCCTGAGATAACTAAAGATTTTATCAGTATGCCAGAGGTGAAATCTCAGGTCAGACAATGCATTTCCGGTGTGATTTTTGTTGAGAATCTGGCTGTGTATGAACTTGCAACAGTCTGGCTTTATTTCCAAAGTAGGAATTTATAAAATGCCACATTGACTATCTACAAATTGTGTGTTTTTTGAACAGAATAGAAATTATCTGCAATTACACATCTTCGAATCCAACTTCATCCAATAGATTTGTGTGTGTGTGTGTGTGTGTGTGTGTGTGTGTGTGTGTGTGTGTGTGTGTGTGTGTGTGTGTGCGTGTGTGTGAGAGAGAGTGTGTATATGAGAGTGGGTCTGCGTGAGTATGTGAGTTTGTGTGTGTGTGTGTGTGCATGTGTGTGAGAGTATATAGTGCGGTTGGGGTCACCTGTAGTGCAACATGAACCCAAGATCCTGGTTGAGGCCATCCTCGTGGGTACCTCTGCTCAGCAATTGTGGGTTGTTGTGTATCCCAAACTCCACCTTGGAGGACAATTTCCAAGAGCAAATGTCGTTGGCCACTGAAGTCTCCCTGCACTGGAAGGGAGCATTCCTGACTGGCGGTTGTTGCGTGGTGTCCATTCATCCGTTGTCATAGCATCTGCATGGTTTCACCAATCTCCTATCTCTAGTAGAACTATTTACATACTGGCACAAAAGCTGTCCTGGTTGCATTTTAAAAATTCCACCTCATTTAATCTTTTTACACCAAGGCAATCCCAGCTAATGTTAGCAAAGTTAGCTCCTTAATCTCGGTCAGACTGTTGGGAGGCCTAGAGTATAAGCCCAGCAAAGTAATCCCTCCTTTTTAATTTTAAGTCTTCTCCAGATGACCTCATTTGTAGAGCCTTTTCAGACACCCTCCCTCATGACTGCAGCGATGGGTTCCTTTAATAATGATACAATGCACCCAGCTCTATTATGTGGCCCCCACCACCACCACCATTCCCAACACCACCCCCTCCACCCAATTGCCAACTCCAATGTCTATATCTTGAAAGTTGAGCTTCTGGTCCTGCCCTTCATTCAGCCATGGCTCAGTGGTTGCAACAATATCATATTCACACATACCGATCCACACTGTAAGTTTGTCGGCCTTACCAGTGCAGGTTAGTTTTCCAGACCTCTTGAGTGCCTTATCGTGCCTCCATCTTTTCCAGATGTTGAACTGTCCTAGCATTTCATCCATGTCTGATCAGGCCTTGCTCCTGACTTTACATCTACCATGTACCCATTATCCTGCTGAATTAGTTTAAAATCTCCCAAAAGCATGAGCAAAGCTCCCAACGAGGATATCGGGCCCATTCTGGTTAAGGTGCATCCTGCCAATTTGTACAAGTCCCAGCTTCCCCAGAAGCTGTCCCAATGATCCAAAAATCTAATGTCCCCTCTACCTACACCAAGCCTCTAGTCATGTGTTCGTCCTGATCTACCATCCTATTCATATATTTAGCAGCTTGTGGCACTGACCGTAATATACAGGTTATGACCGTAGTAGTCTTCCCAGCATCTAATCTACCACCTAACTCTCTAAATTCCTTCTGAAAAACTATTTTGTTTTAATCCATTGTCATTGGTACCGAGATGCACCATTACTACTGGCTGTTCACCCAACCCTTTGGAATGTCCTACAGCCACTCGGTGACATTCCCGACCCTAACACTAGGAGACAATCTAACATGTGAGAGTCTCATTTGCAGCTGCAGAGCCACCTGTCAGCTCCCCTGACAATAGAGTTCCCTATCACTAAATCTCTCCTAGTCAGCAGAGCCGACATGATGCCACAAACCTGGCAGCTGATTCTTTCCCCTCAGAAGACATTCCCCCCCCCGCCCCCCGCCAACAGTATCTAACAAGGCTCGAGAGGGAGAGGGCTACAGGGGCTCCTACACTACCTGTCCACGCTTACTAGTTTTCCTGGTGGTCCCCCAATACTTTACAACTTCTACAGCCCTTAATTGTGGTGTGAGCAACTCGATAGCCATGTTATCCATCTTGTCCTCTGTATCATGATTGCTTCAGAGTAAGTCCATCCACAGTTCTAGCTGCTCCATGCAGTCAATCAGGAGCTACAGTTAAATATATGTCCTGTATGTGTGGTCACCATGAACACTGGAAGTGGCCCTGATTTTCCACACATTGAGGGAGGAGCATTCCATGGGGCTGAATTCTCTTGCTACTGTGAGCCTTACCAACTAAAAGAATAAGTATGGTTGCATTTATCATCCTGTCCAGGGATCACTTGAACTATGATACACTACAAGAGCATGCTGCTGTGTGCAACATACTAATTAAATACTAGGCAATGTTTGTACATAATTATTGACTGTAATAAGTCAGATTGGTTTCTTCAGTACTTCAATATCTATGTGGAGTTGTTGATGTTATAGGAGTAATATATGCATTGCTACCACATAAATAAAACCTTACTGAATGCTTGGTTTCCTAACCAAGGGAGTGATATTTTTGTCCGAGAGACAGTGCAGCAAAAATGTTCACTCGGCTGAAGCAAGATTGAGAGGATTGGATCTATGTTCCCAAGATTTTTGCAGAATGAGAGTTGGTCTAATTAAAACATACAAAACTTTTTTGAGGACTTGGCAATGCAAGTGCTGTGATGTTGTTTCCCCTGATTGGGTAGTATAGAACAAGTAGTCTGAGAATAATCAGTTCACAATTTATGGCTGAGATAAGGAGAAATTTCTTCATTCAAATGGTTCTGAATTTTCTGTCTTAGCAAACTCAATCCTTAAGTATATTCAGGACAAAAGTTGATAGACTTTTAGACACTCAGGGAATCCAGGAAAATGGGGATAATGGGAGAATGCAGAGTTGAGGTGAAAGGTCAGCTATAAACTTATTGAATAATGGAGCAGACTCAAATGGTCTACAGCTGTCCCTATTTATAAGATTTCTAAATTAAAATTTCTAAATTACAATCACATTTAAAAGCAGTGGGCAAATTGCTTTCAAAGCACGTATTCTCTGTTTTGCAATTCAAATATATTAAAAATTCAATGCAAAATCTGCAGGGGGTAATTTTTTAATATTCTATTTCTCAGATATAACCAGCTTTGAATTCAGAACAGCTGCAGCCATATGATATCTAAAGTCACCTTAATTTCACAATTCTTCCCTTAAAATATTTATTCTATTTATACAGAATTAAATCTATTTATTGGTATGACTTCAGAAAGAACTGTGTGATATGTTAAAGTTAACCATTGATACTTTTAAGGAACCAGAGATTAAAAAATATGCCAAACATTGAAAGCTTTTTAAAAAAATCAATACCATTTAATGAAAATATTCCAGCCAGCCAATATTCTGAAAAGCAGTATGTTCTTATAGTGTATCATACTCTTCTAAGTTGTTAAAGGTACAAGCTTAATCTGTCCCACATTTTCTCAAAACAACAGGCTTATTCCAAGTATCAGTTGTGCAAAGCTCCTCTGATCCGCCTACAACATATATACATCTTTCATTGAATAAGAAGACTAAAACTGCGCACTGTGTTCAAGATGTGGTCTCATCAATGCACTGTAAAACTGAAGCATAGTGACTTTACTATTATATTTAATCCCTCTCAAATGAGGGATAGCATTTCATTTGCCATTCTTAACTACTTACTGTACCTGCATGCTAACTATGACTCATGCAAAAGAACATCTTCATCTCTCTGTACCTCAGAATTCTACAGTCATTCTCCGTTTAAGTAATATTCTGCTTTCATATTCAGTTTGCCAAAGTGAACAACTCCACATTTACCCAGATTGTCTTCCATCTGCCAGAATTTGCCCATTCATTCAAGCTATCTATATCCAACCAAAACATCCTCATACCTTCTTCAAAGAATACTTTGCTGTCTAACTAGGTGTCATTTGTGAATTTAGTAACCATACCATCACTCCCTTCATCTAAGCCATTTATTTAAAATCAATAGCCCCAAGGCTGAAGGGTTGCACTTGTCACACCCTGCCAACCAGAAAAAAGGCCCATTTGTACATATTGAGATAACAAGGTGTAGAGCTGGATGAACACAGGAGGCCAAGCAGCATCAGAGGAGCTAGAAGGCTGATGTTTTGGGCTAGATCCTTCTCTAGGCCCAAAACATCAGCCTTCCTGCTCCTCTGATGCTGCTTGGCCTGCTGTGTTCATCCAGCTTTACACCTTATTATCTCAGATTATCCAGCATCTGCAGTTCCTACTATCTCTGAAACATTTGTGTATACTCACTGTTTTTCACTAGCCAGTCAATCTTCAAACCAAACCAACACATTACCAACTTCAGAGATAATGGGAACTGCAGATGCTGGAGCATTCCAAGATAATAAAATGTGAGGCTGGATGAACACAGCAGGCCAAGCAGCATCTCAGGAGCACAAAAGCTGACGTTTCGGGCCTAGACCCTTCATCAGCGAGGGGGATGGGGAGAGGGAACTGGAATAAATAGGGAGAGAGGGGGAGGCGGACCGAAGATGGAGAGTAAAGAAGATAGCTGGAGAGAGTATAGGTGGGGAGGTAGGGAGGGGATAAGTCAGTCCAGGGAAGACGGACAGGTCAAGAAGGTGGGATGAGGTTAGTAGGTAGATGGGGGTGCGGCTTGGGGTGGAAGGAAGGGATGGGTGAGAGGAAGAACCGGTTAGGGAGGCAGAGGCAGGTTGGACTGGTTTTGGGATGCAGTGGGTGGGGGGGAAGAGCTGGGCTGGTTGTGTGGTGCAGTGGGGGGAGGGGACGAACTGGGCTGGTTTAGGGACACCTCCGCTCAGTTCGCAACAAACAACTGCACCTCCCAGTCGCAAACCATTTCCACTCCCCGTCCCATTCTCTAGATGACATGTCCATCATGGGCCTCCTGCACTGCCACAATGATGCCACCCGAAGGTTGCAGGAACAGCAACTCATATTCCGCTTGGGAACCCTGCAGCCATATGGTATCAATGTGGACTTCACCAGTTTCAAAATCTCCCCTTCCCCTACTGCATCCCAAAACCAGCCCAGTTCGTCCCCTCCCCCCACTGCACCACACAACCAGCCCAGCTCTTCCCCCCCACCCACTGCATCCCAAAACCAGTCCAACCTGCCTCTGCCTCCCTAACCGGTTCTTCCTCTCACCCATCCCTTCCTCCCACCCCAAGCCGCACCCCCATCTACCTACTAACCTCATCCCACCTCCTTGACCTGTCCGTCTTCCCTGGACTGACCTATCCCCTCCCTACCTCCCCACCTATACTCTCTCCAGCTATCTTCTTTACTCTCCATCTTCAGTCCGCCTCCCCCTCTCTCCCTATTTATTCCAGTTCCCTCTCCCCATCCCCCTCTCTGATGAAGGGTCTAGGCCTGAAACATCAGCTCTTGTGCTCCTGAGATGCTGCTTGGCCTGCTGTGTTCATCCAGCCTCACATTTTATTACATTACCAACTTCAACGTGAGATCCTGTGTTGCATAATAACCCTTAATATGTCAAATGTCTTCTGGAAATCCTAGAATGTCTACAGAACATCTCCCCACCTCCACTTCATCCACAGTGCATATTACTCCTACAAACTCAAATTTATTGGTGAAACATATTTTCCATTTTGCAAAGTCATGCTGACTCTGTCCAATTACCCAGAATTTTTCTCAGTGGCTGGCTGTAACTTTCCTAATGATCAATTCCAACACCTTTTCCATTAAGGTCTATAGGCTTCTGTTTTCATCATTTTTTGCCTCCTTCCTTTCTTGAATAGCGCAAGTTATATTTGTTACTTTCCACTCTGATTTAACTTTCCCAGGTTACAATAAATTTTGGAAATTTAACAACACATTGACTACCTCACGAGCTGCCACTTTTAAGAACCAAGATTAAAGCCTATCATTTGTCAGCCCTTGGTTCCATCAGTTCGATCACTATTGCTTCCCTATGTTTGTAATTTCACAAAGTTCCCCTTTATTGTTGGGCATTGTGATTTTACATTGTCAATAGAATCTTTGTGCGTCCTATGCAGTGAAGACAGAAACAAAATATTTATTCAATTCATGCCCCAATTAACTCTCCAATTGTCAGTCTCCAGAGGACCAAACTCACTTTACTTACATTAGTGATAATGGGAACTGCAGATGCTGGAGAATCCAAGATAATAAAGTGTGAGGCTGGGTGAACACAGCAGGCCCAGCAGCATCTCAGGACCTGAGATACTGCTGGGCCTGCTGTGTTCATCCAGCCTCACACTTTATTATCACTTTACTTACACTTTTCTTTCTTAAAAGGGCATCCTCTCATATCTTAATTCATTTCTCCTAACTAATCTTCTAGCCATCCTTTATATTCTAACCAATCATTTGACCTGCACAAATATGTGCTTTCCATCTGTTCTTTAGGTACCCATACGTGGTGGGGAGTCTCTGAAATGTCTTTTTGATATTAGGAATATAAATATTCTAAGAATTCTGAAATAGCCTCTTACCTGCATGCCACTGCTTCATTTTTAATCTTTCCCCTCATCTAACATCCCAGTTCACTACAGCTAACTCAACTTCCATAATTGCCCTTATGTAAATTTGACACATTAGCCTGACACCCACTCTTCTCCCTTTCAAACTGGGTGTAAAATGCAATCATATCATGGTTGCTGCTGCCTTTACTCTAAAGTCATTTATTAATTATTAATCCTGTCACATTAGGATAACAAGCCGAAAATAACCCACTCCCTTGTTGGTTCCAAACCGTTCTACTCTAAGAACTACCTTGAAAACAGTAGGATGGAATCAGAAATATTCACATTATTCAATAGAAAACGTAATCTGAAAAATGCTGCAAGACCTTTAAAGTTACAAAACAAAATTTGAAGACAGCAACACTGGGTGAGATCAAAGACAATCAAAACAGATTCTGGACTATTAACTTGAAGGTATGAGGCTTTGAAACAGATTTGAAACTCAGCACAGGAGAAACTGTTCTAATATCGGCAGACAGCTTGCAATGGGTTGATGTCTGTGAGATTCAGACAGCAAAGATACAACATCTAAGTGCAGGATGCACATAATTTCAAGCGTGTGAGCAAATCACCATGACGTTTAATCACAGAGGCTAAAATGTCAGTGAAATATCACATAAACTGTGGAGTACGAATACCTTACTGTTGAGCAGAACTTTTTCTAAGAATCTTAGAGAGTGTGGATAAAGTCCTTCAGAATAAAAACAGAAGAGAAATTTGACCAGTTATTGAAACATTTAGACAAATTAAGGCAATAATATTCTGCGAGATGATACTGAACTCATCTGCTTGTACACTCGATGAAAATGCATCATCCTGTAATGGGAAAAGTTAAATCCCGGTTGGACAGTATAATTTAAATCAGAATCACACAACCAGTGACAGAGCAAGTGACTATTTTTAAAACAAATGTAACGCTAAGATTGTGCGTGGATGTCACTGAGTTAAAGAATGGAGTAAGAAAGGAAACCCATGTCATTTTGACTGTGGATGATAATTTGGCACAATTGGCAACTACCCAGAAATTCGTGAAAATAGATTTCACCAGTGGTTTCTGGCAGATACCACAAGGCCAAGAGTTAATACGGAACTTATTACACCATTTGAACATTGTGTCAACCATCTGCCATTTGTGGTCTCCTCTGCACCAGAACGTTTCCAAACAGCAATGTCTGGAATCCCAGAAGGAGAACAGAACCGTTCATCACATGGATTGCAGCATAGACATGGTAAAATGAAGAATGAACATGATCAGAGGGCCCAGGAAATGTTAAAGATCAACATTAATGTCAAATGTTACAGAATGCAGGTCTTACAGAAAATGAGAAATGCTAATTCTCTGTAACGATGGTTACATTCAGGACACATTATCCAAAAGCAATGTATCACAATAGATCCATGAAAGACAAGAGTCATTTGTGAATAGATAATAAAATGTGAGGCTGGATGAACACAGCAGGCCAAGCAGCATCTCAGGAGCACAAAAGCTGACGTTTCGGGCCTAGACCCTTCATCAGAGAGGGGGATGGGGTGAGGGTTCTGGAATAAATAGGGAGAGAGGGAGAGGCGGACCGAAGATGGAGAGAAAAGAAGATAGGTGGACAAGAGAGTTGCAATGGGAGAGAGATTCCCTGAGGTTGGTCCGGAGGGAGGAGGGTAACTTCTTCAGGTTAGGCATCCCTGGAAGAGGCTTCATTTGTGAATATCTTGTACTGGAGTCCAGAATTGATGCACAGTGCTTCTTAAGCATAGTAAATCAAGTGGAAAAGTGTATTGCTAACTTAGCCAGTCTTACTCATCTCATAAGAAACCTTTTAAAATATGGTTAGCGTTTGGTCAGGATCAAACAGTAGCTGTTGAAACGTGATAAAAGATTTATTACATAGTACCCACTATCTAGTTACATTATACCCAAGATACATAAGTCTCTTGCAAGGCATCAGGCTTAGCTTAAGAGTAAGTATATATTTCTGCTACAGAAACCTTCCAATACACAACTTAGAGACAATCAAACAACTTGAACTGCTCCTTAAGTACAGGTCGTCCCAAAAACATCCTTTATACCATGATGGTTAGAGCTGATGTCAGTTAACCCTTTCAGATACTATCTAGCTTACACAACACTCAGTAGGCTCATTTACACTATCTGGTTATTGTTGTCAATATGAATTTGTACGTGATGAATATGGTCACTCGGAGAAGTGCTGTCACTGGCAAGCAACCCAGTAGCCAAGAACTACTGTAGTGACCAGATTTCTGACACAGTTGAATAAATGTTGATTAAATATTTCCTCTATGTATCCTAGGAGTTCAACAGTTTCTTCAACAGGACAGAAAGTTCAGCAGAGGACTCCTTACGGTTCGATGCTGCTATCACAGTGACTTGTGACGAAGAATGAAATAAGTTGAAAATCTGTGGCTGTCTTCATTTACATCGCCATTCAATGGTGTTAGTTTGAGTAAGGTCTGCCCATTCAAAGAGAAGCTTGCATAGCTACATAGCTAAGAAGGGCACCTCTTAATTTGCTTTTCCACTGAGAGTAAATAAAGCACAAGTATCCCACTTGTGTGAGGAGTCATTTATTTTTTAATTGTGTTAGCTAGATTGGGGCATTTACAAGACTAACAAACAGAATGGTGTTTGGGAAATTGTAAATATTTTATTAAGCTGCTCTGGCTAATGTATTGCTTGTGTTATATATAGAGAATTTCTAAATATCTTGGCATTTGATTATAGCTTTTACAGCTTTGAGGGACCTAAAGAGTTAATTTTTTTTAAAAAAAACACACTTACCACAGCAAGCTGCTGCCTGCTGGTTTGATGCTGAAAGTCGTCACGTGGTCAGCAAACAGACCAAAAAAAAGACTGAGATCTGCAATATAGTCAAGGGGACAAGTAGCCAGATCACACTTGGCAAATTGGCAGGAGGATGAAATGTAGACAGGTACATAGGCAGCCCCTGGAAGTATATAAAAGGATAGATGTCAAGACATCAAGAGGCAGAGCACTGGAGGAATATTGAAGGGAACCAAAGATAATATCACCTGTGCAAAGACAGCGAACAGGAGCTAAGATTGAATGCAGCATGAATGCATCACCTATTGTTGAGTATACTTGTTCAATCATTTGCTAAATAAAGTCTGTTATTTGGATGAGCCAAAATCTTTGCCTTTTTGTCTTGTTACAAGAATTCAGTTAAGGTCAGGGATCTCTTCAGGGGAAAGCAGTTTGTAAGGTTTGAAGCCAGGCATTAACAATGCTGAAAATTAGCAATGCAGAATAAAAGAACATCCAATAATATCTGGCAAACCAAGACATGATGCTTCTTTCTGCTTTGCAGCAGAGCAACTAATAAACTGATGCCCACTTTCTTTTTCCCAGAAATGGTATTCAAAAGCTCTCAGAGGGGTGAGAGGAGGAGATGAGAGTGAGGCTGAGATAAAACCAGCATGCTGCATATCCAGTATTCATATTTCCTGTTTTGCTGTCAGAAACACAGATGGTGCAGATAAGACCCAGAGAGAGAATGAATATCCTTTCACTTTAGTCAATATGTAAGATGAAAGCTTGGATTGACAGAAGAGTTTAGAACAAGTAGCATTCTGTATATGCAGTCTAAGGTATGGAGGTCAATGAAGATGAATCTATTGAATACACAGAATTGCAAACTGGAATTAAAAATGCCAAATTTTTCCTGGTGTTGAGACAAATTGTCACAGTGTGGCAGAAATGTGGGGAAATGTATTTCAAACTCCAATTTTCTTCAGCAATGTTCCAAACCTCTTAATGGCAGTAAAAGGGGAAAAAAGAACAAAGTAACAAAAAGAAGAAAAAACTACACACAGTAATTATTCATTGAAAAAGTGCCATTAAATCTTTGCCATTCATTTGATCAGACAATCAGCACCTCAGTTTAGAAACAAAGGCTGGGATTTTTTTCGGAGGCTGTGGCCTTATCTACCATCTGGAAAATCTGTGTCAACCTTACCCCTACTGATTATGCATGGTTTGGCTACATTTTACATTCTTCAGGCAATTAACAGCTCCACTTGGTGTAATCATTCCTCTAACGGGCCGGGGCCCACTCACAAGAATTGCTGCTCCATGTCATAGCTGGCAGTACTACATATGAGCAATGTTCCCTGTTCCTAATGCTGCTGTTGGTAATGCAGTGTTGTCTTGAGCAGCATTCATGGAGGATGCCCCAGAATTAAATTCAGCAAGTAAGGCAGTGAGGCTGATCAGTCTCAGTTATGAATGCAAACGAGTCTTTTATATAGGGTAGGCCTTGACCACCATGAGCCCCATGGTGACCCATCAGGAAGATGAATCCAATCCTCAATGAAGCAGCCAGGGTCTACCTGGCAATCTCTCCATGTAAGAGTACCCAACTGCTGGTTGTAAAATATCAGTTAAATGGGAGGGGAATCCTAATTAGCTCTGTAGGAACCACAGTTAATTTAAGGTGGGAGGGTCATCTGGCAATCTGGCATTTTCACTGTTGATGGTAAAACACCAGCAACATGAGAAAGTTGACAGGTGCTCCACATACCGCCTCCATCATTTGACCCAGTATTTTGGCCAGTCCCTGCTTCCCAGTATGTGTCCTGCAGTCCTGTAAACTTCCAGCCATAGGGTACAAAATAGGCTCAATTATTGCCATTTGTAGCAGTGCAATGGAGGTCTTTCGGACCTTATCAAGGGTGGACCGCACTGTTGGCTCTGTCTTGTACGTGGTGGTGTTAATGTAGAATACAGATTCAGATAGCTCCAGTTTCTGCAATTCTCCAGAAAACTGCACATGCCTAATTAGCTGATGCAATACCAGAACTGCAAATTTGGCCCAAACAGGTTGGTGTTATTCACGCAAGAAAATATAGGTGCAGAGAAGCAGAACGCACACTGAACTGGGTCACGTAAGAGGTCACTGTCTAATTTGCACAAGGTGTGCTTTTTATTTGTGCTCAGAGTGAGTTGTTAGAAGCTCCGAAGTGATGTTGGAGATATTTTGTGGCAATTAATGATTACAGACAGGGAGATAAGTGATAAAAAATAGGTGCAGAGAAGCAGAATGCACACTGAACTGGGTCACGTAAAAGGTCACTGTCTAATTTGCACAAGGTGTGCTTTTTATTTGTGCTCAGAGTGAGTTGTTGGAAGCACCAAAGTGATGTTGGAGATATTTTGTGGCAATTAATGATCACAGACAGGGAAATAAGTGATTCACTGGTACAAGAATGGTGGGGGTGGGGGGGGGTGCGGGGTGTCTGTTGGTCTTTAACATAGCCAACTGGATAGAAGTTCAAAAATAAGAAGTCACAGTTCATTGAATTCATGTCCTCAGAAAGCAGTGGAAGCTGTATCATTGAATTCATTCGAGGCTGAGTTAGTTAAGAGAGCCTAGGGCCAGGCAATGACCATCTTCTGATATAAAGACAGGAGTCCAACCACTGAGCTAAGCTGACACCTTGGCAGATGCATAGAGCAATGTTCAAAATTCAAAATATGGCACATCATACATTCCTATCTCATACAGTTTGCCAAATAAATTACAGCAAAGACTGAACCACTTCATCAGTTAAGACATCTGCCTCAGAAATCCTGTCATCCACCCTTCATTTTATTGCTGAAATATGCATTTACTTCAGTTTATTTCCACCTTATGCTGTCAAACTGTGAAAACATATGGGACTTCTTAAAGAATCTATGTCAGTGATCACATGAATCTGAGGTGCATGCTGACAAGGCAAAGAAAGCTGAAAATAGAAAAGCACATAATGAGGGTGTCTGCTAAAATCAAAAATTTCTCCTGTAATCCATGCTGGTAATCAACTGATTATAATTTTAACATTCTGGTAATATATTATTTTGAACTTTCTTTAGAAAGGGCATAAGAACAGTTCAGAGAAAAGGGCAAGGACCCTGATCAAGCAGCATGTTAAATTATAAAAGAAAAAAGATAGGGGAAAATAATCGATAAATTATAACTGTATGAGATAGGAATGTTCTGGGGTATTAAGCATTACCGAAGAGATTAAGTTAGAGTGTTCCCTCTGTTCAGGGAAGGTTTTCTAGGTACACTTTTTTCATTAGGAGGAAAACATTTTCACTGACAATAAACATGTTAATGCAAAATCTGGAGGAGACCTCGCTTTACAGTTGCTGTAAATGCCAGATTTTCTTAACTTTCATTTCTGTTACTTCACCACCACTACACTGCTGCATGGTTGTGACCATGTCTTGCAATGCATGCCAAGTATTCTTTGTGTCCAGAAATGGCCACTAAGCCATCATTTCACAAATAGTATACCATGGGGAAATAGGAGGTAGTTCATGCATTGAAAGAATTAGCGTTGATAAAGAGACGTTAAATTAGTTGTCAGCTATTGCTAAGGTATCAAATATGGTGGCTCAGTGGTTAGCACTGCAGCCTCACAGCACCAGGGACCGGGGTTCGATTCCAGCCTCGGGTGACTGTCTGTGTGGAGTTTGTAAGTTCTCCCTGTGCCTGCATGGGTTTGCTCCAGTTTCCTCCCACAATCCAAAGATGTGCAGGCGAGGTGGATTGACCATGCTAAATTGTCCATAGTGTTCAGGGAGGTGTAGATTAGGTGGGTTATAGGGTGATGGGTCTGGGTGGGATATTTTGAGGTTCAGTGTGGACTTGTTGGGCCAAAGGGCTTGTTTCCACACTGTAGGGGCTCTGATTCTGATTCAAATTGGATGAGACGCATCCCAGATTAATGAGGGAAGTGGAAAGGGAAAATGTCAGAGCACCGAACATAAATTTCTAGCTTACTTTAAACTCGAGGATGATGCCAGTGGAGCATTTATTTGAAGATAAGCCCAGCAACAACAAATCAATCTGTTTAATTTTTGCAGTGGAGGAGCTTCTAGATATCATAACCTGGAAGAAAATTAATAATTTAATGGGCAAATGAGGGTGAAGTAAGAAAAAGCAGTACAGATTTGTCAGGGGAATTTCATGTCTACCTAACCTGCCCGAACTTTTTATGAAGGTAACAGAGAGGATGGTTTTTTTTTCCCTTAACAGTAACAAAAATAACAAAATACAACGTTTTGTTTTGTTGGTTTATAAGGCTAATAGACATTTGAATTATAATTTTTTTATATAGGAGTATTTTTAATTATTTTTCCCAGTATCAATGATAGTTTAATTCAGCATTTCATTAGATTTTGCAAGGTTTAAGTTTTTTGAAATATTATAAAATAATTGCCAACAATGGCAATTACTCCTGAGAACTGCACACAGTGCATTCTGGTTGAGTGGCAATGGAGGCTGTTTTTGATTTGATTTGTTTTATTTATTGTCACATTTACCGAAGTACAGTGAAATGCTTTGTTCACCATCAGTACAGGCTGATCATGGTAAGCAAGGACATACAGATCATAGAGTTAAAAAAAATCTTGGACAGATGCATACAGGTTATGTCGCACAGGGTGTGCGCTGGGCAGGATCAACACTAGCAAGGTCAGCATTATTTGAAGTTAAAGAGTTCATTCATGAGTTTAACAACAGACAAAAAGAAGCTGTTTGTGACCTGCTGGTGCATGTGTTCAAGCTTCTGTATCCTCTGCTTGATGTAAGTGGTTGCAGGAGAACATTACCAGGGTGTGATGGGTCTTTGATGATGTTGGCAGCCTTTCCACAGCAATGAGCCATGTAAATGGAGTCCATGGATGGAAGAGAGATAGTAGGAACTGCCGATGCTGGAGAATCTGAGATAACACGGTGTGATGCTAGATGTACACAGCAGGCCAAGCAGCATCAGAGGAGCAGGAAAGTTGACGTTTAGAGTCTCGACCCAAAACGTCACCTTTCCTACTCCTTTGATGTTGCTTGGCCTGCTGTGTTCCTCGAGCCTCACACTGTGTTATCCCCACAAATGGAAGGTTGGCTTCTGTGAATGGCCAGTATGGAGGAGGCATGGATGCACCGAAAGAGCTTGGGGTCCCATGTTCAATCTGCAGGGACATGGGGTAGCGTTGTGGATGGGGTCATGGTGGTGTCTTGGCAAAGGTGAAGGGGCAAGGTATGACATGACTTCTGGATCAGTGTTCATAGAATCATAGAATCCCTATAGTGTGGTATGAGGCTATTTGGCCCATCAAATCTGCACTGGTCCTCTGAAGAGCATCCAACCCAGACCCAGGCCTCCAGCCTATCCCTGTAAATCAGCATTTACATGACTAACTCATCCAGCCTGTGTATCTTTGGACACTACAGGGCATTTGGCATGTCCTAAACACTTAACCCATTGCTGTGGAAGGAAACAGGAGTACCTGGCAGAAACCCACGTAGACACTGAGAGAACACAGACAGTGGCCCAAGGCTGGAATCGAACCCAGGTCTCTGACATTTTGAGGCAGTAGTGCTAACCACTGAGCCACCATGCGGCCTGTGTCAGATGAGAATGTAAGAGGGGGGGTTGAAGGGTGGGGTTTAGGGAACCTTTAAACCATAGCTGAGTTGTTATGTAGGAGAACCAAGGCGTACTGTCTAACCATCAATGCCTACTCCTTCACATAATCAATTGTAGCATGCGTTATGCATTGTGAACTCAACACTTTTGTGAAAAGTCAAAAATCCCAGTAAAATCATACATATGTCATTGTGCATTTGTGAAGGTGCTAAAGAATGCAGGTCAAGTTTTCCCATATCCATGGGAAAATCCAGATCCACACTCCAAAGATTAGCTTGATAGGTTATGCAGAGTATTAGCTATAATTTAGAGGATCATAAAGGAAATTTAATGAAAGCTTTCAAGTTATTGTGAGAATCAGATGGAAGGAATTATTTCTGATGATTGGGAAGCCTAGGACGAGTGAGCACGGGCAAAATATTAGAAGAACATCTTTCAGGATTGTAATTATGAAATGCTTTCAAACACAAAGGATGGTATATGTTAAATCAATTATTCATTTTAAATCTGAGATTCCTAGATTTTTGCTGATCAAATGTGAAAAGGGGCTTTAGGAAAAAGGTACATTGATTGAGTCAAATGATGTTATTTAATGGCAGACCAAATTCAAATGGCTAACATTTTTATGTCTCTATAATCCCTTGATTCAGAGATAATGTAAGTTTTCAAAGTTGAAAATCACTTGTGGTCCAATGATTGACATATTAATAGATTTTATCACAATTGGCTACAAGAAGTAAAACGTAGAAAAAAACTGAAAGATTTTATATTTATATCATGCATTTAATGACCTCAGAGCTTCTCAACTTGTGTAGACTGTCACCAGGACTTTGTCCAATAGCTCATTAAAGGAGGGGGTATGTCAGTCATGAATTTGGAAATCACCCCATCCCTATAATTTAGGATAGCATCTGAGCCTGTCCATTTTGGTTGACCTAAAGTCTTTCTGGTCACTCTCCTCCAAAGGAAGAGATCATACCAGAACGTCAGTGGGATGTATAAATTAGAGAAAGTATCATTATTGCATATCGCTTGATTTGAGGGTGATATCTTCTCAAGGCTACAATTTTCTACCAAGGGTCTTCATGTGGATAAATAGGCTGATTCATAACACATAAATCTTTAGGCGCACGCCCTGAGATGTTGGAATCAGGAATGCAGCATTACTGAAGGTATTAATTTAGTCACACAGTGGAGCTTTAGACTTTGAGGTAAAGAGGCTTTATTCATGATATCACGGGGAGCCAACGCTGACAAAAGGTCAGGACCGTAGTCTCCGCCAAGTACAAAAACAAGGCAATACTTATACACACCGTAAAAGATTGACACAGTTGTTACAAGCTGATAAGCACGTACACAGTTTATCACATCCCCTTAAGGCAGGTCATATGTCATGTCACATGTCATGGTTCCACAGCTTGTGGTTGCTGTTGTTATCTTTAAGCGGAACATGTCTTAAACTTTGGGTCAACATTGAACAACAGGCTTTAAGCTTCCTACAGATATGCAACAATTTGTCACATATCTCTTACTTGAACTATTTTCCCATCATTCCAACATCTAATTCTAAGCTTTAGCTACATGCTACATCTAATTGCTCTTGACACTTTAATTATTCTTCCCCAGCATCCATGCGTTTCTTTCCTTCTCTGCTCCTACTCTGCCCCATTATTTAAGATAGGGCTGAAAGCATGATACAAATTAAAGAATACGTTGTTACAATCTGTAGCAAGGTCATCCCATATACTGGAAATGATGAATGAAAACAATGTTTTTATGCAGGATTTTATGATCAGGTTGTATGTTACATGGATACATCTATGTTTGAACTGAAATTAGTTGTGAATAGAAATGACATGCTGTTCAAGAAACTATTCTGATGCAGGTAGTATGAGATAAAAAGAGAAACCCAAAAACCAAGCTGAAAAGTAGATGAAAAAGTTGCTTTACAAACAATTCACTAATGAACAAGTGGTACGCCTTAACAAATTAGTAGGATGTAATGTGTTGTAAAACATTCCAGAGAGTTTTGTAGTGTTAAACTATTCTTTTAATCTGTGTAGACCATGGAGCTGAGTGTTAATTCATTGTATTTTATATGTAATTAAAATTATTCAAATCTATGAACTCAGCAAAGGAAAATCAGCTACTTGACCTCTGCATAGCAGGATGATTTACAACGTTCCAATAGCAAAGACAGGATACTGGTTATTAAAACAACGGAATGTAGGAGGCCAAAGGCAATTTTTGCACTGTTGGAGTTCAGGCATTTAACAATTCTCTAACAGTATATGTATTGCTTACCATCCTGCAGGTGATGATGCTTGACATCCTGACTAACTAAATCTAGTCCTTATCATCAATGACAAACACTGGGCTGAATCTTATGTTATCTTATTTTTTATGGCTAAGTGTCAGCTTTATTGACTTCTGTCAAGAGTTTCTCACCATATGACCCAGACCTTGCACTGTGTTTTGTCAATCTCACTTCATTAACTACCTACTCCCCTGAGAGTCCTGTCTTGGCTGACTCTGCTAGTCTTATCTTACCCCATGCTGCTCCCATAAGGACCTGCCACTTACTGGATATCCACCACCGATCCTCTTTTTTCCAATTTGCTGTGGACATACCCAAATAGACTGACCACAGCCCACCCACCTAAGTGACCTAATGGGACACCCCAGTCAGGAAGTGCCCAGAGCCTTGAATGATGTTTGTACATTTCCCCAACCATTTTAGCCTTACAGCCCCCTGCCACCCTGTGACTGACCACTAGGAAGCCACAGGACTGACCGTGACCCACTCTCTGTACTGTAGATGCATAGACCCACCAACCAGATGCCTTACTTTGCCCAGTCCCCTGGACTGGCATCAGAGGATGGTATTGATTTATTATGCCTGGACCCCCTAACTGATGGTACTTCCCATGGACTTTAGTGAGGTCTATTGCCCTGATATGTTGAGATATGGCTGCGTGCTTGCATATGGTGCAGGCATGAGATAGACATAACACACAGCTGACAGTAAGATACTCACTCCCTTAACAGAAGGCTGCTGTCCAGTGAAGCACACTGCCAATTGTGTGACCGCACTAATTGGCACCGCAAAGCAAGCCAGGGATACTTTGACAATGCAGGAAGGCATTCAAATTAACGTGCCCTAAGAGAGAACAAGTGAGCAGCTCTGCGATGCTGCCTGGTCCAATCCGTGTCCCTGTGTGCAAAATGTCTTTGCAGCAGTCCACCCTGAGATACTGATTTGTGCAGCGCACCAAGGACGCTCTTCACAGCCAGAGGTGAACTGATGCCATCAGGTACCACCCTGGTAATGGTCTACAAAGCAAAGTCAGACAGAATCATAGGCAACAGTACATGCCTACCCAATCAGCTCAATTGCATTGTCTACTCGCTTTGAACAGAAGGTCAGTGAAATGATGTCACCTATCCCAACAGCCTCGGTTGCACTTGTGCCCACAGTCACCACTGCAGACATTAGACAGCCCTCTTGAGCAATTGGCCTGGATGGAATCTTGGCCGTGCACTCAGATCCTGTGAGGTCCAGCTGGTGGAAGTATTCACAGATATTTTTAACCTCTCCTTACTTTCATCCGAAGTCCCCACCTGCTTCAAGACGACCACCATCATCCTGGTGCCAAAGAAAGGCCACGCAGCGTGCCTCAGTGACTACGCCAAGTGGCCCTGACCTCCATCATTATGAAGTGTTTCGAGAGGTTAGTCACGGCTCACATCAGTTCCAGACTCCCAGATTGCCTTGATCCTTTGTAATTGGACAAATGGCACAACAGGTCTGCAGCAGATACCATCTCCTTGGCACAACACTCATCCCTGGAACATCTGGATGACAAGGATACCTACATCAGGCCCCAACTCATTGACTAATGCCAAACAAACTCATCTCTAATGATCAAGACCTCAGTCTCAGCTTCCCACTCTATAACTAGTTTCTAGGCTTCTTGACACATACACTGCAATCAGCAACAAAACCCTCTCCATCATAATCTTCAACACTGATGCCCCACAAGGCTGCCTACTGTCTACTTTATTCCTTATACATTCATAACCATGTGGCCAATTCTACCCCAACTCCATTTATGTATTTGCTGATGATACAGCCATTGTGCGTGGATCTCAAACAATGACAACACAGAATACAGGAAAGAGACTGAGTGCTTAGGGGCACAGTGTGAAGACAACAATCTCTCCACCAACATCAATGAAACGAAGGAGCTGGTCATCAACTTCAGGAAGTGGAGTGGCGGGCCCGCTCCTGCCTACATCATAGGTACTGAGGTAGAGATAGTCGAGAGCATCAAGTTCCTGGGAGTGACAATCACCAACAATCTGTCTTGGTCCACCCACATCACCACAATGGTCAAGAAAGCACAACAACATCTCTACTTCCTCAGGAGCCTAAGGAAATTCAAAATCTTCAGAAGGACTCTTAACAGTTTTTACAGATGCATCATAGAAAGCATCCTATCTGGAAAATGACAGCATGGTACGACAACTGCTCTTCTCAGGACTGGAAGAAAAAGTGCAGAGAGTCATGGTCACAGTCCAGTCTATCTATACTTCCTGTTGCCTCAGGAAAGCAGCTAACATACTCAAAGACCACACTTTCTCACCTTGTTTATAATCTCTTCCATCGGGTAGAAGATATGAAAGTTTGAATACACGTATAAATAGATTCAAGAACAGTTTCTTCCCTGCTGTTATCAGACTTTTGAACAGACCTCTCAGATGTTAATATTTTTCTTTCGCTCTCTCTCTCTCTCTCTCTCTCTCTCTCTCTCCCCCCCCCCCGAACCTCCCCCACACACACCCCAGTTTGAAATAAAGTCATATTGCTTATGTTGAATAAGCTCATAGGGAATATGCCATACCAGTGCAATAAATGCATTAAAATGTGCTTTGAGGATTGCAGTTTCTATCCAATAATTTTGATAATGTGAAAACCTCAAAGATTTCATCCCTTAATGACAGGAATTTCAAAAGATATAATTTTAGTTGCTGTACTATCCCTCAGGATATATCTCTTGGAGTCCAGACATCATTCTGGTAAATCTATGTTGTAATCCCTCTAAAGATTCTTCCTAAGATAAAATGCATGGAATGGTGAACCAGTTATGGTCTAACCAGAGCTTCTGACAGCTTTTACCCCTGTGTATATTAGTCCATAAGATGTAAAGATCAGAACTTCATGTGCTTTTTTGGTTATTTCCTGTACCTGACCATGACTATGTGGATTCCCAAGGATTTTTGGACCTCCTCTGTTTCCAGCTTTTTACCATTTGTAAAGGACTCCATCATTTTATAGAATCAAAGCAAATGACTTCTTTTTTCTCTAAATTGTAATTGCCCATTCACTTAATATCTCATTTTTTTTAATGTCACATTTCCATCTATTCTTTTAAAGAGTGTATCGATTGATGAGATAAGCCCTGGTCGGGCAATAATACCGTCTAACGCAGGCCTTTAAACCATAACCCTATAATCATACCTCATCCTCTACAGAATGTGCAAGCCAAAAAGGCTACATCTTCTGCTAAATTGCTTTATAATGCCTCCTATCTTTTGTCTCATAGGAAATTTTGGATAGCCATCTTCTTAATCCATTTCCTAGTCATCGGTACATATGGTGGTTAGTTGATGCCACACACAGATGGAACACTTATAATCACTTTCTTTCAATTAAAGCATCTGTTCATTACCCCTTCTTTCCGATCATGCTGCTACTCTGTTAAAATCCTAACCAGGTCAGGAATTTCCCCTCAAATTCCTGTGCCAGAAATTTGGCTAACAGTCTCTTGTGAATGATTTCAACAAAAGCCTTCTGGAAGCCCATATATAAAGAAACATTCCTAGACATTCCCCAGTTTATTACTTTAGCCATCACTTCAAAAAGAAATCATGTTCATCAGGTATGACCCAACTTCCAAAGTCCATTGTTGCCTCCTTTCATGAATTGAAAATGTTCATGGTGTCCAGTCGCTCGATTCGTTATTACAAACTGCTACAATTTCCCTAAAAGAAAGCTGTTGAACTAACTTGCCTGTAACACCCTGGTTTCCTTCAATCCTTTCTTAAACAGGGGTAATTTTCTAATCTAAAGGGTTGGTTCCAGAGTGGGGAAGCTTGGAAGATTGTAGCTTGGACGTCTGAGATATTGTCACCTATTTCTTTTTAATCCATGGTGTGGAAGTTATCTGATTCTGAGGATTTGTTCCTATTCAACATAACTATTCATTTTATTATTGCTACTTTGTATACACTATTCAATACAAATAATATAAGCGATGAACCTGGGTTAATGCAGTGCCTAGGCACCAACATAGTTAACGCCCAACACACATTTTTGGCAATACATACAAGACACCATGATTTTCCAGCCATTTCGATTTTAATTTGGAAACAAATGTCAGGCATTTGTCAGGCTCAATATGTGCTCAGTCTTGTTCTATGCCAGTGTGCAAATCAAAATAATAAAGACAAGAATTTATCTCTGCATTTGGCTTGTAAAATAATAATATTTTAATCAGGAGTTGGTCACTCCTAAGGCTCAGGACGAGGATAGATGGGTTACAGTTAGGGGGAGGAAAGGGGACAGACAGACAGTGCAGAGATCCCCTGTGGGCATTCCCCTCAGCAATAAGTATACCGTTTTGGATACTGCTGGGGGGGTTGACCTACCAGAGGAAAGCCATAGTAGTCAGTTCTCTGGCACTGAGCCTGACACTGTGGCAAAGAAGGGAAGGGGGCAGAATAGAAAAGTACTCGTGGTAGGGGACTCGATAGTTAGGGGAATCGACAGGAGATTTTGTGGGCAAGATCGGGATTCCCGGAAGGTATGTTGCCTCCCTGGTGCCAGGGTCCGGGACGTCTCCGATCGGGTGTATAAAGTTCTGAAAGGGGAGGGTGAACAGCCAGAAATCGTGTTACATATTGGCACAAATGATATAGCCAGAAATAGGTTTGAGGATATAAAAAGTGATTTCAGGGAGTTAGGATGGAAGCTGCAGAGCAGGACGAACAGAGTAGTGTTCTCTGGTTTACTACCGGTGCCACGAGATAGCGAGGTGAGGAACAGGGAGCGGGCGCAGCTGAACACGTGGCTACGCAGCTGGTGTAGGAGGGAGGGTTTCAGATATGTTGATAATTGGGATGCCTTCTGGGGAAGGTGGGACCTGTACAAGAAGGACGGGTTGCATCTGAACTGGAAGGGGACCAATGTCCTGGGTGGAAGGTTTGCTCGAGTAGTTCGAGAGGGTTTAAACTAGTATGGCAGGGGGGTGGGAACCTGAGCTGTATACCAGAGGTGAGCGTTGATGCAGGTGAGGCAGTAGCAAGAGGTAGACCAGCTAGTGGGAAGGATTTTCCTGGGAAGGAACCAAGGGATCGGTTAAAGTGTGTTTGCTTTAATGCAAGGAGTATCAGGAATAAAAGTGATGAACTTAGAGCATGGATCAGTACCTGGTGCTATGATGTTGTGGCCATAACAGAGACATGGGTTTCTCATGGGCTGGAATGGTTGCTGGATATTCCAGGGTTTAGAACATTTAAAAAGAATAGGGAGGGGGGAAAAAGAGGAGGGGGTGTAGCACTACTAATCAGAGAGGGTATCACAGCTACAGAAGCTTCCATTGTCGAGGAAGATCTGCCTACTGAGTCAGTATGGGTGGAAATTAGGAACAGCAAGGGAGTAGTCACCTCGTTAGGGGTTTACTACAGGCCCCCCAATAGCAGCAGGGAGATTGTAGAAAGCATAGGTCGACAGATTTTGGAAAAGTGTGGACGCAGTAGGGTTGTTGTAATGGGTGACTTTAACTTTCCTAATATTGATTGGAACCTCCTTCGAGCAGAAGATTTGAATGGAGCTGTTTTTGTAAGGTGTGTTCAGGAGGGTTTCCTAACGCAGTACGTTGACAGGCCGACGAGGGGAGAGGCCATTCTAGACTTGGTGCTCGGAAACGAGCCGGGGCAGGTATCAGATCTTGTGGTGGGAGAGCATTTTGGTGATAGTGACCATAACACTCTCTCATTCTACATAGCTATGGAGAAGAAGAGGATTAGGCAGAATGGGAGGATATTTAATTGGGGAAGAGGAAACTATGATGCGATTAGACACGAGTTAGGAAGCATGGACTGGGAGCAGTTGTTCCATGGTAAGGGAACTATAGACATGTGGAGATGGTTTAAGGAACAGTTGTTGGGAGTGATGAGTAAATATGTCCCTCTGAGACAGGCAAGACGGGGTAAGATAAAGGAACCTTGGATGACGAGAGCGGTGGAGCTTCTAGTGAAAAGGAAGAAGGTAGCTTACATAAGGTGGAGGAAGCTAGGGTCAAGTTCAGCTAGAGAGGATTACATGCAGGCAAGGAAGGAGCTCAAAAATGGTCTGAGGAGAGCCAGGAGGGGGCACGAGAAAGGCTTGGCAGAAGGAATCCGGGAAAACACAAAGGCATTTTACACTTACGTGAGGAATAAGAGAATGGTCAAAGAAAGAGTAGGGCCGATCAGGGATAGCATAGGGAACTTGTGTGTGGAGCCTGAGGAGGTAGGGGAAGCCCTAAATGAGTTTTTTGCTTCTGTCTTTACGAAAGAAACGACCTGTGTAGTGAATGAAACCTTTGAAGAGCAGGTGTGCATGCTGGAATGGATAGAGATAGAGGAAGCTGATGTACTGAAAATTTTGTCAAACATTAAGATTGACAAGTCGCCAGGCCCGGATCAGATTTGTCCTCGGCTGCTTTGGGAAGCGAGAAATGCAATTGCTTCGCCACTTGCGAAGATCTTTGCATCCTCGCTCTCCACTGGAGTCGTACCTGAGGACTGGAGAGAGGCAAATGTAATTCCTCTCTTCAAGAAAGGAAATAGGGAAATCCCCGGCAATTATAGACCGGTAAGTCTCACGTCTGTCGTCTGCAAGGTGTTAGAAAGGATTCTGAGGGATAAGATTTATGACCATCTGGAAGAGCATGGCTTGATCAAATACAGTCAACACGGCTTTGTGAGGGGTAGGTCATGCCTTACAAACCTTATCGAGTTTTTTGAGGATGTGACTAGTAAGGTTGATGAGGGTCAAGCTGTGGATGTGGTGTATATGGACTTCAGTAAGGCATTTGATAAGGTTCCCCATGGAAGGCTCATTCAGAAGGTCAGGAGGAATGGGATACAGGGGAACTTAGCTGCTTGGATACAGAATTGGCTGGCCAACAGAAGACAGCGAGTGGTAGTAGAAGGAAAATATTCTGCCTGGAAGTCAGTGGTGAGTGGGGTTCCACAGGGCTCTGTCCTTGGGCCTCTACTGTTTGTAATTTTTATTAATGACTTGGACGAGGGAATTGAAGGATGGGTCAGCAAGTTTGCAGACGACACAAAGGTCGGAGGTGTCGTTGACAGTGTAGAGGGCTGTTGTAGGCTGCAGCGGGACATTGACAGGATGCAGAGATGGGCTGAGAGGTGGCAGATGGAGTTCAACCTGGATAAATGCGAGGTGATGCATTTTGGAAGGTCGAATTTGAAAACTGAGTACAGGATTAAGGATAGGATTCTTGGCAGCGTGGAGGAACAGAGGGATCTTGGTGTGCAGATACATAGATCCCTTAAAATGGCCACCCAAGTGGACAGGGTTGTTAAGAAAGCATATGGTGTTTTGGCTTTCATTAACAGGGGGATTGAGTTTAAGAGTCGTGAGATCTTGTTGCAGCTCTATAAAACTTTGGTTAGACCGCACTTGGAATACTGCGTCCAGTTCTGGGCGCCCTATTATAGGAAAGATGTGGATGCTTTGGAGAGGGTTCAGAGGAGGTTTACCAGGATGCTGCCTGGACTGGAGGGCTTATCTTATGAAGAGAGGTTGACTGAGCTCGGTCTCTTTTCATTGGAGAAAAGGAGGAGGAGAGGGGACCTAATTGAGGTATACAAGATAATGAGAGGCATAGATAGAGTCAATAGCCAGAGACTATTTCCCAGGGCAGAAATGGCTAGCACGAGGGGTCATAGTTTTAAGCTGGTTGGTGGAAAGTATAGAGGGGATGTCAGAGGCAGGTTCTTTACGCAGAGAGTTGTGAGAGCATGGAATGCGTTGCCAGCAGCAGTTGTGGAAGCAAGGTCATTGGGGTCATTTAAGAGACTGCTGGACATGCATATGGTCACAGAAATTTGAGGGTGCATCCATGAGGATCAATGGTCGGCACAACATTGTGGGCTGAAGGGCCTGTTCTGTGCTGTACTGTTCTATGTTCTATGTTCTATGTTCTATGAAACCACAATATTCATTCAACATTTAGTCCTGTGGTACAATGCAGGACAGTGACAAAACATCTAGAAGTAGTTTTAGTGGTTTAGTTGTGCCAAGGTGAAGAGGTTTCTTTTTCTGTCTGTGGAACATTGCACAGTTGAGAGCTTGTTCATTGCTCAGCCTCAAAGGAAATGGAAGGCAATGTAAGAGAAAATTGCTGTTGTTTTATTCCTAATTACTGATTCATTTATGCATCTCAATTTCTGAATCAGCACAATACATCTGCGCTGAAACTATAACTTGGACAGTTAAAACAGAAACAGGTGCAGCTCCCAACCTGAGAGAAACCGCCATCTTTGACAGTCGTGCATTTCGGGTTCCTCTGGTGCATCACTCTTTGCAGGTTCAAAATTGCATGTAATGCTCTCATTCGTAATAAAAATAAAATCGACTCATCAGTAACTCAAGAAACAAAAATCACAGTCTCTGAGAAAATATTTCACTTAATTAAGTTTGCTCAAATATGCAGATAAAGTTTCTCTATTATCATTTATCAACACAAAGTGTCATGACAATTTGTGAGTTTTTCAGAAGAACATATGCACCATGAATTGAAAAAAAAGCAGCTTTTTAAAGCAAATGAACTCTTTGTTCGCACATGAACAGGGGAAGATTAGAATCTGTTTGAAAAAGAATAAGAAAATACAGATGCTATATCCTATTATAGACTGTTCTTAATCCAATCAACAGCCAAAGACGAGATACAGATGCCACCTGTTTTTGACAAGTTGACTGAATGTCAAAGAATGTCGAGAGTTGTTGGCTTTTTCTACCTCTTTAGGAGCTGAGGCTAAATTTTGGGAAAACACTTCAGCAACGAAAGAACATTTCTTAGAGAAAAAGCAGAAAATTTGGGAAATGGTCTGAAGATCTGGCAGCGTCTGCAGAGGAAGAAACATTCAGGTCAAAGCCGAATCACAGAAGTGTTTCTGTTTCCTGTTCATGTAGTGAACAAAGGACTCACTTATTTACTGAGGTACCAGGTATATAGGCTGCCAAGTAGGCAAATGGGTAGGGCAGGTGTGCTCAGGGTGGGGACATTTTAAGTGTGTTGGGTCTGGCAGAGGGTAGAGGTATGGGGGTGGGTCAGGTATCATCATTTTGGGTGTTGAGTTGGGGGGGTCGGTGGAGAGTCAGAAGTTCTGTTTAGGAACCAGTAATTGCAGTAGGTTTTGAGTTATAAGAACATAAGAACCAGGAGCTGGAGTAGGCCATCTGGCTCTTCAAGCCCGCTCTGCCATTCAATAAGCTCATGGCTGATCATTTTGTGGCCTCAGCTCCACTTACCCACCCTCTCACCATAACCTTTAATTCCTTTACTGTTCAAAAAAATTATCCATCTTAACTTAAAAATAATTCAATGAGGAAGCCTCATCTACTTCACTGGGCAAGGAATTCCACAGATTCACACTTTTGATGAAGAAGTTTCCCCCTCAATTCAGCCCTAAATTCACTCCCCCTAATTTTGAGGCTGTGCCTTCTTGTTCTAGTTTCATCCACCAGTGGAAATATCCTCCCTGTTTCCATCTTATCTACTCCCTTCATAGTTTTATATGTTTCTGTAAATCCCCCCCCCCCTTTCTTCTAAATTCCAATTATCCAATCCAATTATTGCAATTAAATTCTATATAATCCCAATCTACTCAGTCTCTCCTCATAAGCCAAGCCTCTCAACTCTGGAATCAACCTCATGAATCTCCACTGCAGCCCTTCCTTTCTCAAGTAAGGAGACCAAAACTGCATGTCGTACTCCAGGTGTGGCCTCGCCATCACCGTATACAGGTGCAGCATTACCTCCCCACTTTTAAATTCAACCCCTCTAGCAATGAAGGACAAAATTCCATTTACCTTCTTAATTACCTGCTATACCGACCTTCTGTAATTCATGCACAAGAACACACAGGTCCTTCTACACAGCAGCATGCTGCAAAATAATAAAGTGTGGAGCTGGATGAACACAGCAGGCCAAGCAGCATCTCAGGAGCACAAAAGCTGACGTTTCGGGCCTAGACCCTTCATCCAAGGGTCCAGGATCGAAACGTCAGCTTTTGTGCTCCTGAGACGCTGCTTGGCCTGCTGTGTTCATCCAGCTCCACACTTTGTTATCTTGGATTCTCCAGTATATGCAGTTCCCATTATCAGCATGCTGCAAAGTTTTACATTTCAAATAATAGTCCCTTTTGCTGTTATTCCTATCAAAATGGATGACTTCTCATTGACCAACATTGTACTCCATCTGCCAGACCTTCACCCACTCACTTACATTATCTATATCCCTCTGCAAGCTTTCAGTGTCCTCTGTACACTTTGCTCTAGCACTCATCTTAGTGTCATCCGCAAACTTTGACACACTGCACATGGTTCCTGACTCTAAATCATCTATGTAAATTATAAACAATTGCAGTCCCAACACTGATCCCTGAGGCACACCACTGGTTATTAATCGCCAGGCTGAAAAGCATCCATTTATCCCCATTCTTTGCTTCCTGTTCATTAACCAACCCTCTATCCTCTAACATTTGCTGGATAACCATTGAGCATAAGTAAGTTGGATCCCTCTGAAGTCTCCAGCTCTGTGAGACATTCCCAGACATTACTGGATGCAAGGGAATTGCCATCAGAAGTTTTTGTTTCCTGGACAATTCACACAGAGCCTGTTGGATTGAGGATTGTGCATGGTCCCAGTGCACAACTCCAGTCTGTGCTACACCCACACCTTTCAGACCCTCAGAATACCTCGGCCAATGTTTCCCCCTCCCTGATGTCACCAACCTGTTGAATATTTACTGCATTTCTCTTTTTATTTCAGATTTCTAGCAACCACTGTATTTTAGAGTGCTATTTGCAAGTCAGTTGAAGCAGAGCAGGAAATGAGCTGGATTATTTGTCTGAGTCAGATTGTGTTTGTGAATAAGTGAGTGTGTGAGAGTGATTGAGTGAATGAATAACCAAATAGGTGAGTGTGACTGAGCAGGATTTCTGTTTTTAAAACCAGCTTGACCTCTCAGCATTTTGCTGAACTCTAACTATATGTGACTCCCAATGTTTGCGCCAAGCTAAGTTTAGTGTTTCACGATGGCTCCTAGACTGTTCGCAGCTAAGGGACCACATCACTACACCTATCCCTGGCTGCTTGCTGCCATTCCTTCCTTTTTCTAGCAGGGAACACATTTTAGCCCAAAGTTTAAGTCAATTATCAGACTAAAGGCAGCCTACCACAGTAAACAATAATGTTTGGAAGGCTTTGGAAGAGACCCGGATGCAAATTTTATCCCAAATCTGACTTCATGTTCCTGAAATTCATTGGCTTACGTTGTAAAAAAAAAGTCTGAGCTTTGGAAAATACTTGGAAAATTCTAGATTTATTTCTAATTTCAAAGATGTTTTGGCCATAATCTAGACTCTGTTATACTGTAAGACCCAATCTGATTTGATTGGTTTCTTTGGGAGAGAGATTCCCTGAGGTTGGTCCGGAGGGAGGAGGGTAACTTCTTCAGGTTAGGCATCCCTGGAAGAGGCTTCGCAGTGAGGTTAAAATAGTATCAGAGATAATGGGAACTGCAGATGCTGGAGATTCCAAGATAATAAAATGTGAGGCTGGATGAACACAGCAGGCCAAGCAGCATCTCAGGAGCACAAAAGCTGACGTTTCGGGCCTAGACCCTTCATCAGAGAGGGGGATGGGGGGAGGGAACTGGAATAAATAGGGAGAGAGGGGGAGGCGGACCGAAGATGGAGAGTAAAGAAGATAGGTGGAGAGGGTGTAGGTGGGGACAAGAGAGTTGCAATGGGAGAGAGATTCCCTGAGGTTGGTCCGGAGGGAGGAGGGTAACTTCTTCAGGTTAGGCATCCCTGGAAGAGGCTTCGCAGTGAGGTTAAAATAGTATCAGAGATAATGGGAACTGCAGATGCTGGAGATTCCAAGATAATAAAATGTGAGGCTGGATGAACACAGCAGGCCAAGCAGCATCTCAGGAGCACAAAAGCTGACGTTTCGGGCCTAGACCCTTCATCAGAGAGGGGGATGGGGGGAGGGAACTGGAATAAATAGGGAGAGAGGGGGAGGCGGACCGAAGATGGAGAGTAAAGAAGATAGGTGGAGAGGGTGTAGGTGGGGACAAGAGAGTTGCAATGGGAGAGAGATTCCCTGAGGTTGGTCCGGAGGGAGGAGGGTAACTTCTTCAGGTTAGGCATCCCTGGAAGAGGCTTATTCCAGTTCCCTCCCCCCATCCCCCTCTCTGATGAAGGGTCTAGGCCCGAAACGTCAGCTTTTGTGCTCCTGAGATGCTGCTTGGCCTGCTGTGTTCATCCAGCCTCACATTTTATTATCTTGGAATCTCCAGCATCTGCAGTTCCCATTATCTCTGATACTACTTTAACCTCACTGCGAAGCCTTATTCCAGTTCCCTCCCCCCATCCCCCTCTCTGATGAAGGGTCTAGGCCCGAAACGTCAGCTTTTGTGCTCCTGAGATGCTGCTTGGCCTGCTGTGTTCATCCAGCCTCACATTTTATTATCTTGGAATCTCCAGCATCTGCAGTTCCCATTATCTCTGATACTATTTTAACCTCACTGCAAAGCCTCTTCCAGGGATGCCTAACCTGAAGAAGTTACCCTCCTCCCTCCGGACCAACCTCAGGGAATCTCTCTCCCATTGCAACTCTCTTGTCCCCACCTACACCCTCTCCACCTATCTTCTTTACTCTCCATCTTCGGTCCGCCTCCCCCTCTCTCCCTATTTATTCCAGTTCCCTCCCCCCATCCCCCTCTCTGATGAAGGGTCTAGGCCCGAAACGTCAGCTTTTGTGCTCCTGAGATGCTGCTTGGCCTGCTGTGTTCATCCAGCCTCACATTTTATTATCTTGGAATCTCCAGCATCTGCAGTTCCCATTATCTCTGATACTACTTTAACCTCACTGCGAAGCCTCTTCCAGGGATGCCTAACCTGAAGAAGTTACCCTCCTCCCTCCGGACCAACCTCAGGGAATCTCTCTCCCATTGCAACTCTCTTGTCCCCACCTACACCCTCTCCACCTATCTTCTTTACTCTCCATCTTCGGTCCGCCTCCCCCTCTCTCCCTATTTATTCCAGTTCCCTCCCCCCATCCCCCTCTCTGATGAAGGGTCTAGGCCCGAAACGTCAGCTTTTGTGCTCCTGAGATGCTGCTTGGCCTGCTGTGTTCATCCAGCCTCACATTTTATTATCTTGGAATCTCCAGCATCTGCAGTTCCCATTATCTCTGATTGGTTTCTTTGATCAGTTTATGCCCTTATAGTCACCAGTGCTTCGGTTGAGGAACTTCAATTTCCTGCTGCGCCTCTGTCTGTCTGTTGGTTCTATGGGCTTTTAGCTTCAATCAGTTCATGACCAGAATATTCACCCTCGCCACCCTTGAGTTGAAGAGAAAACCTCTGGTCCTTCTGGATTTTCTGTTGTCCTTCAGTTTCACCATCAACTTTCTGTCCAGAAGCTGATCCAGTACTCCTTCTGGATCTTCATTCATTCAAAACTACCTCCATCCGTTCATTTTCTGAAATTCTACCCTGAAACAGTTCTGGATTTCTCCCTCGTTGTTCTCTCCCAACGAGAATAACAGCTTGTTTATGCTTCATGTTAATTGCATCCTCTTAATTTATCATTATTTCACTATGGGACATCCTGTGTCAACTCTGGAATCCAGCCTAAAATTATTAGTTATCTCATATTGCCTGTTAATACGCATCTAAGCTTTCAATAACTTTCAGTAAGAAAGGCATTAAAAGCTAATTACATTGGGAACCGGCAAAAATGGATGTGACGTTTATTGTGAAGACAAATGCATTGTTCATTATCTAGAGCTTTTGGGGAAACAGTACCAAACAGTTCATTGCAATTTTAACCACATTTGGACTGGATTTTATCAACCCTCTAGGAGGGGCTGAGAGGTAGGGAGTTCCAGGTAATGGCCAGGGTAAACAGGCAGGGCTTCTCTTGAGGCACAGTTCAGCCACATGGGCTGTCCCAGTGGTCTTGCCACCTTCACTGCAACAGCACTATTTGACCTCACCAACTGCTTCAGTCACTCAGCAGAGGCTGCCTGATAATTCCTAGTAAAACTAGTGCCCACTTACCTGGACATTACCCTTCCAATGGCATCCTCAGCTGCAGACTCAGGTGTGAACAGGGTTCTAATGGTGCTTCTGAACTGCCAGCACTCCGGTTGGCTCCTGAGCAGCTCCTGAAGAGCTGGTCAATGTCCTTAGTGGGAACACCAGCAACGGTGGCATGTACTGAGCTACCTGTGCTTCAAAAAAATTGAGTCAGGGTCTGAAGTTAGCTCAGGCTCTGCTGGATGTGGAAGCTCCTTTCTTTGTTGATTTTCTTCTCAGCGTGTTTCTTCATTCCTGTTTTAAACATCAAACACTTGGCTGCCTTTATCAATGTGGCAGGGAGTGCTCTACTGACTCATTATTGTCCACACATCACCTGCTATGCTGTGAATTCAAATTTCAAGGCCCATGCATTCAGAAGCTATCAATATTTCGCTTTTGCTCCAGCTTTACTCTTGACAGTTTTCTCCACTCCTACTTGAACACAATGTACAGATGAACCATGATCTTAAAATTGTTAAAACATTCTTTTCTTGTATCCCTCATGCCAGTGTGCATTTTTATTTTTGGTGCTTTTACTCAGGATTTCTGATGCTTTAAACAGATATAAATTTGTGAAAGAATCCCAATAGGACAGTCCAGTCATTGAACAGTCAATTAAGTAGGGAATGGGAGAAGTCAAATCAACTCATCAAGTTCCCTCCCTCTAACAACCCACATTCATTAAGTTTTGTCAGGGTGCCCCTGTCAAGCAAACAAGCCAGACTCATTGGAGAAGCTCACATGGTTTATGAGAATAATTATTTTCACTGCTTAACGGTTCGAGTTAGACCCAGAAGCAAATGAGAAAGAAAGAATTTGAATTTATACAGCATTTCTTGTGTCCTTGGCAGTCCCAAAGTGTCTCATAACCAGTCAGGTACTTTTGAAGCTTGGACGCTACTGCAAACATAAGAGAACGTTATGGCCTGCTGTGAGACTTTGCACAATGAAATTTCACAATCTAGCGAAATAAATAAGATACTTTGGAGGTGTACATTTTAGCGGTGTTGGTGAAGGAATAAATATTGGACAGAATGGTCTCTCCGCACTTCATTAAGATGGTACATTCCTGTGGTAGCACCACAGGATCCTTTAGATTTTCACAAGAAGACAAATAACCTCAATAATTTCTTTAAAAGGTGGTGACTGAAATTCAACACCAAAGTATGGGTTGTTCACCAGCCAATTTGTCCAGAATTACGGTGGTACACTGTATTCTGCAGAACGTTACTCAACAAAGACGTTCACACGGAGGGGGCTGAACAAGCCTTCACTCATCTTTGATTACAAAGAATACATGAGCAGGAGGAGGGTGAAGAAGGTGCACTCACTGGCAGACCAGTTTAGGTACATTGTTATTCTGGCTCCCTGTTCAATGCAATTCATGTTAAGTCACACAGGAACATTTAATATCTTAAATCCCACCATTCCAATCCCACGACGAGCATCAACTATCTGTGCACTCAACACTCCTTCAAACACACTTATCACACATTTGTTGTGATGAAGCGTTATATTAGTCCTGCATCCTGGGCTAGTATAGGTTCAAGTCTCATCTATAGCAGATGATCAAAATGTGGGTTCAATTAAATTTGCTATTAAAACTGCCTGTAGTTTTCCAAAAAAAAAAGGTCTGGTTCACAAATGCACTTTAGGGAAGGAAAGTCATCATCTGGGCTGGTGGATGACCTTGTCTGGGACACCAGTAAAGGTGCCAACTTTTGATAACAAAGTGTGAAGCTGGATGAACACAGGAGGCCAAGCAGCATCTCAGGAGCACAAAAGCTGACGTTTCGGGCCTAGGCACTTCATCGGAGAGCGAGATGGGGAGAGGGAACTGGAATAAATAGGGAGAGTTGCAGTGGAAGAGAGATTCCCTGAGGTTGGTCCGGAGGGAGGAGGGTAACTTCTTCAGGTTAGGCATCCCTGGAAGAGGCTTTGCAGTGGGGTTAAAATTCTCTAGCATCTGCAGTTCCCATTATCACTGCCAACTTTTGAGTTGCCTGAACTTCCACAAAATGTGGTAAGGATCCTGCAGTTAGCATAGGCCATTTTGGTGAGGAAGCTTCATTCACATCAATTTCAAGCCTGCCATCTCTTATAGTACAGCACCCGCTTCAGCTCTGCAATGCAGTGTAACCCTGGTTTGAACAACACAGCCTGACACACAGGGAGCAAGACAGCAATTATCGCAGAACCAAAGCTGACACTTTCCTACTTACTAACCTCATCCCACCCCCTTGACCTGTCCGTCCTCCCTGGACTGGCCTATCCCCTCCCTACCTCCCCACCTACACTCACCTCTACTGGCTCCACCCCCGCCTCTTTAACTTGTCTGTGTCCTCGCCACCTATCTTCTCCTCTTTCCATCTTCGACCCGACTCCCCATCTCTCACTATTTATTTCAGAACCCTCTTCCCCTACCCCTTTTCTGAAGAAGGGTCTAGGCCCAAAACATCAGCTTTTGTGGTCCTAAAATGCTGCTTGGCCTGCTGTGTTCATCCAACTCCACAATCCGTTATCTCGGATTCTCCAACATCCTGGTGAACCTCCTCTGCACCCTCTCCAAATCATCCACATCCTTTTGGTAATATGGCAACCAGAACCGTATGCAGTACTCTAATTGTGGCTGAACCAAAGTCTTATACAACTGTAACATGGCCTGTCAACTCTTGTACTCAATACCCCGTCCGATGAAGGAAAGCATGCCATTTGCCTTCTTGACTACTCTATTGACTTGCGTTGCCACCTTCAGGGAACAATGGACCTGAACACCTAAATCTCTCTGTACATCAATTTTCCCCAGGACGTTTCCATTTATTGTGTAGTTCGCTCTTGAATTAGATCTTCCAAAATGCATCACCTTGCATTTGCACGGATTAAACACCATCTGCCATTTATCTGCCCAACTCTCCAATCTATCTATATTCTACTGTAAATCCACATTACACTGTGCCTGCCATGCATTTACCCACTTGGTCAGCCTGTCCAAATCACATTGCAACATTTCTGCATCCTCCTCACAACTCACTCTTCCACCAGCTTCATGTGTTTTGCGAATATTGATGTTACATTTCGTTCCTTCATCTAAATCATTGACATATATAGTGAATAACTGGGGTGCTAGTATAATCCCTGTGGTACCCTCTAGTCACTATCTGCCATTCTAAAAAAGACCAGTCATTCCTGTGTTGTTTCCTGCCTGCTTTCTCATTTTCTATCCATTCCAAAATTCTACTCTAAACTCATGTGCTTTAATTTTATGCGATAATCTCTTAGGTGGGACTTTGTTGAGAGCCTTCTGAAAGTCCAAATGAACCATATCCACTGGCTCGACCAATCAACTGTACTCATTATATCGTTGAAGATTTCCAGTAGAATTGTCAAGTATGCTTTCCCTTTTGTAAATCCACGCTGACTTTAACTGATTCTACTGGAGTTTTCTAAGTGCTCTGCTATAAAATCCTCGATAATAGGCTCTATCATCTTTCCTAATGCTGATGTCAGACTCATTGGTCTATGATTTCCTGTTTTCTCTCTACCTATCTTTTTAAATTGTGCAGTTACATTAGGTACCCTCCAATCCGTAGGAACTGTTTCAAAGTTTGAAGAATCTTGGAAGATGACCATTATTTTTAGGCCCTTATCATTAAGTACTCTGGGATGTAGATTTTCATGCCTTGGGGATATATCAGACATCAGTCTCATCAATTTCTCTGACAGCATTTCTCTACACATACAGATTTTCTTGAGGTCCCGCATCTCACCAAACCCTGTATTCTCCGTCGTTTCTGATAACACAATTCTTGTAGTACTTTGTTAAGACAGAACCAAGGTAGGAAATTAGTTTGTCAGCCATTTCTTTGTTTCCTCATTACAAATTTCTCTGTTTTCTACTGTAAGAATCATAACTTAATTCTAGCAGTGGAAATGACTATTATGAGAGGACATCATCTTAAGGTGATTGGAGGAAGGTTTAGGAGAGATGTCAGAGGTAGGTTCTTTACACAGAGAGTGATGTGCGCGTGGAATGCGCTGCTGGCGATAGTAGTGGAGTCAGATATATTAGGGACTTTTAAATGATTCTTGGATAGGCACATGGATGATAGTATAATGTAGGGTGTGCAACGTAGTTTGGTCTTAGCAGGATAATAGGTCGGCACAACATTGCGGGCCGAAGAGCCTGTACTGTGCTGTATTGTTCTATATTTTATATATTAGTTTTTACCAAACATCTTCTCTTTACATACGTACAGAAGCTTATACAGACAGTTCCTCTGTTCTCCACAAACTTACTCTTGTACTCCATTTCTCATTCTTAATCAATCCCTTGGTCCTCATTTGCTGGCTTTTAAACTGTTTCAATCCTCAGGTCTGAGATAATAGGAACTGCAGATGCTGGAGAATCCAAGATAACAAAGTGTGGGGCTGGATGAACACAGCAGGCCAAGCAGCATCTTAGGAGCACAAAAGCTGACATTTCGGGCCTAGACCTTTCATCAGAAAAAAAGCGTTAGGCCTGAAATGTCAGCTTTTGTGCTCTTAAGATGCCACTTGGCCTGCTGTGTTCATCCAGCCCCACACTTTGTTATCTTCAATCCTCAGGTCTATTATTTTTTGCCAAGTTTCTGCCTTTTTGGGAACAAAATGCTATTTCTAATTTGCTGCACAAGCTACGGTTTGGTTACTAAGTTCTTTGCACTCTTGCACCCAACAGGAATAATAAACAATTTTTTTGGTTCACCCATTCATATTTGATTGTTTGCCTTTGCCTAGCCACTGTCATTCCTTTCAGTAACATTTCTCAATCCATCATAGTCATCTTATACCTCATATCATCATTATTTCCATTATTGATTCTCAAAATCAACCATCTGGCTTTCCACCTTGATGAAGAATTCTATCATATTATTGTTGCTCAATCCCAAGGGATCTCTCACAGCTACATTATCAATTATTCCTTTGCTATTCAAGCCTCTTGTTACTCAACGATAAATATGATTGCTCAACCCTAAAATTGATCAAAAAATAAACTGAACTCATCATATAATTATGTTGGATGCAAGAGCAAGGTAGAGGCTAGGAATCCTGTGGTGAGTAACTCACCTCCCCACTCCTTAAACTCTGTCCACCATCCACAAGGTAGAAGTCAGGAATGTGATGGAACACTCCACACTTGCCTGGTTGTGTGCGGCTCCAACACCATTCATGAAAATTGATATGATTCAGGACAAAGCTGGCCTCTCTATTGACACCACATTCACAAGCATTCAGTTTTCTTTTCACTGCCAGCACTCAGTAGTAGCAGTGTGTACCATTTACAACAAGCTTGCAACAATTCACAAAGGGCCCTTTGATAGAACCTTCCAAATCTGGAAGGACAAGAGCGTGTGATATGTGAAAACATCACCATCTGTACAGTCCCCTCCATGCCATCATCATCCTGACTTGGAAAGATATTGTTGTTCCTTCCTGGGTCAAAATTCTAGAATTCCTTCCTCTATGGCACTCTGGGCCAACCCACGTGGACTACAGCTAACCACCACCTTCTCAAAGGCATTAGAGGTGAGCAATAAACGCTGCCCAGCTAGCAACACCCAGAAGCCTTGAGTGAATGAATAAAAAAAACTTATGAAATACTCAAGACCCAGAACATGATCTGCAAGAATGAAGTCTTACCACCAGAACTGAGGGACTGAAGGTGGCTTCTGAGCCGAGGGAGACAGACAGCCTAATTTAAGATTGCATTGCAGAGCTGCCAGCCCAGGCAGAGCTTGGGACAATTCAACAGCACCAGCAGAGGTTGAAGAGGGGTAAGGGCACTTCGAGGTTCAGACATACCCAAAAGGTAGGTAAGGACTTATTAATCTGCCAAGGCTGGTGTGCAAGCACCAGTATTGAGAGCAGTGAGTACTCCACGTGAGCATTGTCTGGGGGAGGTGGCCACTGCTGCTGGGGATTCCTAACCCATGCAGGAATCCATTGTGGTCACAGTTTACCTGCAATCTCATCATGCAGTAGGGGTCCTTTTCCAATGCCAGTAAAATACATTCAGAATGAAGTGTTCATTCATTGTCCACATAACTGAATTAATTAGTCACCGACTGGAGCTGTGCCCTTAATTGTTTTCACCTCTTGCAATAACCCGTGAAAGCAGAAAGACATCAAGCTACACCCCTGGCATTTGTAAACAGTACTCTTCCAGCCCTCCTCCTTCACAGCCTGTCTCTAGATGGCTAGTAAAATTCAGCTCCAGTTTTATTTTCATTTCTCTTTTGTCATTATTTCACACTCTCAGATACACACACACACACACACACACACACACACACACACACACACACACACACACACACACGTGCACATGCGCACTTGCATGCATGCAGGCACATGCAAGCACATACGCACATTCAACGCATCGTAGCCCATCATATTGTGTAGTCATGTATATAATACATTAACGGTAATGTATGGACAAACTATTACATATACGTAAAGTATCATTAGCTAACGACTACAGTGGAAGGTTGCTGTACATATTCTACAAGATGAATTGTATACTAATTGGTATTCACTGAACTGTTGAATTTACTATAGCAACAGGAATATTTTTCTTATCTTTTGTTATATTCAACTGAAATGTCACACAGAAAGGCGCAGCAGATGCATCTGCTTAATGCCTTTGAAGCACGACTTAAGCATTTTGTGTACTTACCAAATGTTACAATGCTGCTGTAAACATTCAATGATTCTAAAGATTAAATTTTAGCTTCCATAAAACTTGTACACCTTTCTTTTTTCCCTGTGCACAGGTACAAACAGCTACATGCTCATTGTCTCTGGAATAAATGCTTGGTAGATATTGCATTCTCAATACAAAAAAAGCCCTTATGAGTCCAGAGATAGTAGGAACTGCCGATGCTGGAGAATCTGAGGTAACCAGGTGTAGAGCTGGATGAACACAGCCGGCCAAGCAGCATCAGAGAAGCAGGAAAGCTGACATTTCGGGTCGAGACCCTTCTCCACAATTCTATGAATCCATTTGTGTTTTCAATAAAAACTCTGTTGATAATGGGTTTGCAGGATTTATATAATTATAGTTGCTGTAAATCATTGTTCATCAGCTCATTTTCTACAAATGAGCATGTGCCACAAATTGCCATTGGACAAATGGAATCTTGTGACTGAGGTTGTACATTGAATCATGAAAGTGAGTGAATTCCCTCTTTTCAATTCCAAGCACATCCAGGTATCTTTTCTCTGTGCAGATACTAACTGATCTTCTGTGAACGCGTAGCAATCCGGTTTTCATGATAGATTTCCAGCATTTGCTGCTTTTGCTTTTCAGTTTATCTTGTTGCTATAAAAACATACGCACAAGGAATGGGAGTACACTATTCTGCCCCTGAATGTTTTTCACCATTCAATAAAATCATGGCAGATCTGATTGTAATGTCGAATCCACATTCCTGCCTACGCTTAATAACCTTTCATGCCCTTGCTGAGGCATCTGTCTATCTGGCCCTAAATGAATTCTTTAACAACACCTTCTAACATTTTCCCTATGGCTGATGTTAAGCTAATGGGCCCGTAATTTCCTACTTCTTACTTCCTCTCATTTTGAATAAATAAGTTACATTTACTACCATCTAAAGTAAAGGGACAATCGCTCAATCAAGGGAGTTTTGGAAAATTAAATCTACTCAACAATTTTCTCATAGACCTCTTCTTTTGGGACTTTTGGATAAAGTCCACCAGGAACCAAGCAGTACTCTACCTGTGGCTTCAACAATTTACTCAGTACGCTTCTCTGTTGATCCCAATTTTCCTGAATTCCTCCCTCCTAGTCCCAGAGTTTGGCGTCAGCACATTTCAGAGGGATAACTAAATTCAGGAAAACCAAGATAAGAAAATAGTTTGGGGTGGAAACAAAAAAAAATTATAAAGCCAAGGATTCGTTTATGAGATTGTGCCCAGGCCCCTGTGTATGCAGTGACAATGTGTCTGGGTTAGTAATCCAAAATCCCCCAGGCTAATGTTCTGGGCACATCATTTCAAATTTCACGGCAAATGGTGAAACTTCAACAAAATTCTGGACTAAGTTAGCATTGTGGTGACAAAGCAGTTACTGTGTCTGGGATCTTATTTGGATCCCAAAGAAAGAAGATAGATACAGATGCCTGTTCAATTCATCCGCTCTTGAAATGTTTTCCATTATTAAAAAAAAAGTCTTTGTAAGGCCATCGCTCATTTGAAGCAATGAGTTATTTTGTTATTTTCCTGTTTAAAATTTATAGACACTCTTGTTTTCTGTTCTTATATTTCTGGCCAGTTTTCTGTCGTTTTGTCATTTTTCATTAAGTACTACTTTTTCATCACTCTTTCTCAACTTTTATTTATGTTTGATCTAAATGTCTGACTGAGAATCCCTCTTTGTGTAATTAAATGCTTTCTTAATGTTTGACACTAACTTTAACATTTCTAATTAACCATGGATGATGAGTCCATTGGTTGGAATATTCTTGCTCATTGGAATGTATCAATTCTGTATTCTGAAATATTCCCTTAAATGTTATATGTTTAGTGCCTCCATAAAATGCAGGAAAAAAATCCTGAAGATATTCCATGAATTCCTCATCCAGACTACCAATGCCCATTTGACTTTTTCTGTCAATACGTAGATTAAAATCCACTCTAATTATCATCATACCATACTGAAAAGCTCTCATCATTTCTTTCTTTATAACACTCCTTTTTAAAAATTATTTGTTTGTGAGCTGTGGCCATTGATGATTGGGCCATCATTTATTGCCCATTGATGATTTGTAGAATCCCTACAGTGTGGAAGCAGTCCATTCAACCCACTGAGTCCACACTGACCCTCCAAAGAGCATCCTACCCAGACTCACATCTTTACGTTATCGCTCTGCATTTCCCATGGCTAGTCCATCTAGCGTACACTTCCCTGGACACTATGGACAATTTAGCATGGCCAATTCACCTAAACTGCACATCTTTCAAATGTGGGATGAAAATCCATGCAAACATCAAGAGTTTATGCAAACTCTGCACAGACAGTCACCCGACGCTGGAATTGAATCTGGGTCCCTGCCTCTGTGAGGCAGCAGTGTTAACCACTGAGCTACAAGGCCACCCAGAGAGTAGTTAAAAGCCAACATAATTGTGTCTGTAGTGAGATATGGGTCAGATGAAGTGAGGATAACAGATTTCCTTCCCTAAAGCTCGCTCATAAAGCAAGTTTTTGTTTTAAGAACAATAGTTGAGTGATTGCATTGTCACCATTATGTTAGTACATTCTAGCTAGCTCATCAAATTGCTTAATTATTGTGTTCAACTTTATATTGAGATTTGTTTTTATATACTTTATTAACCTTACCACCAGCTGCTGGGCTATTTTGAACCTTAGGGATAGAATAAATTCTTAATCACTTGCTGGATATTCACTAATCACCTGATTTCTCTTAAAGCAGAGAAATAATCAACAAAGTTTAGGCAAAAGCAACAGGATACATTTTTGCCTTTCTCCGCCTAACTCCCCAGAGCACTAGCACTCCATTCTAGCCCACACTAAATTGGCTATTTTCATATGCTCCGATACAGAGGGACTATTTAACTCATTTAATAAGGTTCTGGCTCAGGTGGTTTTTGTTAACTAAGCTGCTGTTCCATTACGCCCCTTGAAAAAACCCTACTTACAGCTCGAAACTGTAAAATTTAAAGTGTAAACTATAGTTTAATGCCAATTATAACTAAATTAGATTTATACAAGATGAAATTTTAGACTTCCTTACCCAATAAATAAACGCACTCAGTTTTCAGCTGTTCTCCTAGCTTTCCATTTAATTATCACGGTATGATAACGTCTGAGTAACAGATTGCTTGAAGACGAAGACTCCTAACTCAGCATTGAAAATGCACACTGGTCATCTCACTACTCTTGAGGAATATTACCAGCAACTACTCAATAAAATTGTGCAATATCAGGGTCCCCTCCTAGGCCAATATCTTTAGCATTGTTATTGCACTGAGTAGGCTACAGTGTCTACATGCCTGACTCAAGGTTTCAAAACCCAGCTTTCTGTTCTGAGAATTGTCGTTGTATACAGTTACCAGGAGGGCATATAAAATGTGTAAAGCACGTCCTGAAAGTCTTCCTAAAAAAAAATGAAATACCCTTACTGAATTAAGGGTATGCCTTAGACAAGAACGTCCAAACTACAGAAGAAGAATCTTTGAAATTTGAATCATCTCGGATATCTTAATCAGTCCAAAGTGGAGGCCAGGTGTCAATGGTGGAAGGACAGTGTGAAAAGCGGAGCATGTCTTCAAACACCACCTGCCCCACATGTGGCTGGGTGTGAGGGTCCAGTAATAGACTATTTAAACTCCTCAGGATCCAGAGTGTGGAAAGCCACTCTCTGCCCCAAAGGACTGCCTAAGACAAAGCAGAAGAATGATAAATATCCATGAAGTCAGCATGGTGGAAGTATTTGATGTGTGGGACAGATAAAAGAATAACAAACTCACTAAGGTAGAAGGCATGAATCTGAATATGAATATGGAGGGAAGCAATGAGGTACTTATTGCTGTCTCAAAAGATTCACAGGGTACCAGAGAATAATTGCAGGAATAGAAACAAACACATGGCAGACATTTTATTTCAGAAAATATAAATTTGAAATAAAAATCTAAAGGCTCATTAGCCTAACATTAACAATGGAAAATAGTTAATTAGAGCCACAGGATTGAGATACATTTATATAACAATAATATAGTAAGTAATTACCAGTCTGTGGCCAGAAGGGAAGGCTGTTCCTGACAATTACCTTGATTATTTTTATAACAGCACACTCTAAAATATAACTGAAATAGATATTGCTGGGGAAACTCAGCAGGCCAGGCAGCATCTGTGGAGAAATAGCAAAGTTAATGTTTCGGGTGCATTGGCCCTTCTTAAGAACTGATTGTCAAGAGAAAAAGTTTGGGATATGGATTGAAGATGGATTGGTGGGAGGGAGAGGGAGTAAATAGTACTAAAACGTAAGTGGATATGGAGCCTAGTCAGAACAACATTTTGGCAGACAAAGGCATGGGAACCTTTACCCATTGGTCTGTGACAAGTTTCCATGTAACCAAAAACCAATCCATGGGAATGAAGGATAAAATGCTGATGTGATTTCTTGGGGAAAACACCTCTGCCAGTACCATATGGTATGAGTGCTTTCCTATATATGTATGTTAGCTCATGTAAATTATACCACAAACATTGGATTCATGTTGAGACAGATGTCTTAAAGTTTATTAACAACACATATTCCCGATTCTGTGATTACTGATTATTGCTGTTCCCTTATATTTACATAATTGACTAGCTAAAACCACCACACTGGTTCCAGTGCAATAAGCAGAAAGTGAATGAAAGCGAGAACCTTGACACTGAAACCTCACATACTGTGATATCATTTCGGTAATTTTCCTAGACAAAAGCCAAAAGAACTGCAGATGCTGTAAATCAGAAACAAAAACAGAAGTTGCTGGAAAGATCAGCGGGTTTGGCAGCATCTGTGAAGAGTAATCAGAGTTAACGTTTCGGATCCAATGACCCTTCCTCAGAACTGATGGTAGTTTTCGACTGAGACTGTATTCTCAGCTGATTTACATCTATTTCAATAACAGGACCGCTTCTGGGTATTCAGTTTGCAGTAATATTTGTTTACATTATACTTTTGCCTCTGAGGAAGGGTCACTAGACCTGAAATGTCAACTCTTGATTTCTCTTTACTGATGCTGCCAGACTTGCTGAGCTTTTCAAGCAACTTCTGTTTTTGTTTCTCAGGTGTATTTCCTGTCTGGTCTGGAATCTGTGCAATAGTACAACAGATATAGTCAAGGCAAGGGAATAGAGAGCCTTTGTTCAAGGTGTAGTTTCAGCCTAGAGTGAGATTCAAGGCACATGCCATGTACTTAACTGTTGCTTCTCAACTGCATAATGGACCATGCAGAAAATATTTTTATAGTGCTGTTAATCTTCCAACGAGACTGAAATGGCAAGAGGATTAGGAGTGTGATTGCACCTACTGAGGACTTAGATCACTCCTGGCATCTTCTCCTACTGCACTTGGTACAATTTCTACTGAGGCTATATTCTGAGCTGATTGGCATCTATTTCAGTACCTGGTCTGCTTCTAAAGATTCAGTTTGGAGTTTTTTTTAATCGTTGTACTGCAGATCTATTTTTGCAGCCTCCGATGAGTTCTGCTCTGTTGCGAACAAATCATCTCTGTTTTTCTGCTTTCCACTTACCTCCTGCTAGCAGCACTCATCCTACAGGGATCCACTGATTCCATTTGCTAGACTTAATTAGACTTTTTTTTAAAGGTTATTACAAGGATGCAACCAAAACCATCACAACAGCTTACTGGTTATTGGTGCCTACTTGAGACGCTGGGTGCCTCCTAAAATTTGCTGGTAGGGAGGACTCATTCACTGAGACATGTCCAAATGTGATCTAGGGTATAAAACAGGTGAAAGGCCCTGCTGTAGGCCACTGAGGAGATCAATGATAGAAGGTTAGCTGTGAGGAGATGGCTGAAATGTTGAGGATGTTCAATGATCTCATTGGAGTTATCAAAGTAACAGCCTTAGCTCTGAACGGGAAGATGGGAATGTAGATGGAGGCTGGGATTTGGACAATACTCTTACTGCACGGGACGTGGATGCTGACTTTAAAAATCTGGTCTGGGATGGACAAATGCTGGGAAATGATCACATTAAAGGAGAATACCGAGGATATTGGAAAGCTGAAATGCAAAAAGAGAATGCTAAAAAAAATGCTCAGCAAACCAGGTAGAATCCAAAGAGAAAAGAACAGAGTTCTCACATCCCATTTATGACTCTTGATCTTTCACTCTGTTGCTGTCCTTCAGAACTTTCCGTTCTTTTTTTAGTTGCTGTTGCATTAGTATTGTCAATCTCCTTCCTGTACTGCATCATTCTCTGCCCTCTTCAATTGAACCAACAGTTCAACAATCACTGCTTCCAATGTTTTGTTTGCTCACCTCTTACCTTATGCCTGTTCCTTCTACTACACTGATGCTATATATTTACCTTTCACCTTTCCCTGCTCCTTGGATATGACTACGCGTGACATTCATAGTTAACTTGCCATCCCTGTTTAGCCTTCTCTTCCCGCGGGGCACACATGTGCCAAAATAATGATTGATACTCTGACCCTTGAACAGCCCTTAGATTCACTTACTCTCCACAACCATCACTAATCCTGAACATTGACTGATGCCCCAGGTTGTCTCCAGCCAACTTGATCATGCCATAAGACTCCTGATTTTAAATTTGCACTCTATTATAGGTGCGTGTAAACTCTCTACAATCCTCAGTGCCCATATCAATGTGCACTCTGACCTCTGCTCAAGTCCCAAGCCCTCTTTTTGAACTCTCCTTTTGTTTTATCCTACGTTTCAGTGCCATGGGCACCTTTCATTTCCTCACCTGAACCTTCTTAGATTACCTTTCTCGCCCAGTCCTCCATTGTCCTATTCTCCTGCCATCATCTCGGGCTTCAATCTCCTTTAGATGAGACCAGAGGTGACCTCTATGGCTGTCTTGGATGTTCCACACAGCTCATTCAGGCATCAATCACTTTCTCCTTCCAAGTAGCTACTTCAACAGCTAACCCTTTCCTCTTGTTGAGCTTCCTGCTCAGCAGAATTGCTGCTGGGTCATTAAAAGCAAATTAATGTGGATTCTACAGATCTGAAACAAAAACAACAAGTGCCTGGAGTTTAGTAAGTTCAGGAAGTTAGGCAGGGAGGGTAAGAAGATGCTTCTTTGCTTTTTGTTTAATTTTTTCACCATGTAGGAATTGTGTTTTTACTCTTAGCCTTCATTACCCAAATTATAGTTGGAGGAGAAAAACTGATTGGCAAATAAAGGTGAATAATTCTACTGTTCACTTGCTAATTTCCAGTTTATTGAAAATAGTCCAAATGTAAGATTTGGGCCTGGTAAATCAGCTCAGCTATATGGAACATCCAACCTGTCGAATGAAGCAAGTCGTAAACAAATTTTATGATCTCGACGAGCACATGTGCAAGGTATGTCACTTACTATACGACCATGACATCATGAATGGTGGCCAGAATCACTGTGGTGCCTCCATGAGGCAGTGGGCTGTGTTGAGAAAACCATGTTTAGGGTGGTCACACCACAGGATAAAGGTTTGCAAGCAGGTTGGGCATGGATGATCACCAAGCAATCTTAGAGAATCAGGTAAGAGGCACCTGGTGCAATTTTGCTCATGAATCAGTTTTCTCTTCTGGATATTGGTGAGGGCAATGCTCAGGCTCCTCGGGGAGTACAGCAAGTGCCAAGGTGATGACAGCACAGGTTGCTCAGCTGTAAAAGGGGAAGAAAGAGGAATGCAATAAAGGGAGATTCATTAGTTAGGGGAACAAACTGGCATTTCTGTGGCCTTATACGTGACTTCAGAATGGTGAGTTATCTTCCTAATGTCAAGCTCAAAGTTATCATATAGCAGTGGCAAGACATTCTTCTGGAAAGAAGTGATCACCTGGAGGTGGTCCATTTCAGAATCACAGAGCAGTTATGGTGCAAAAGGAGCCCATTTGGCTCAATGTGCCTGCACTGGCTCATTAAAATCAGCATCATTAACTAGTGCTAATCTTCTGCTTTCTCCCAATACACTTACACATTATTTTATCCAAATAATCATCCAATGTCCACTTGAATTATTCCAGAAGTAATTAAACCTGCCTCCACCATGTTTTCAAGCAGTACATTCCATACTCGATGAGTGAAAAACATTCTTTCCTGGATTTGCCTTTGCTCCTTTTGCAGATCTCTTTAATATGCGATCTTTTGTAAATCACTTCAGTACCACTGACTTAGGTAGGAAGGGAGATGTGATCCTGCAAACTGAATGTAAAGAGCTGGGTAGAAAAACAGCTAGAAGAACCTCAGAAAGAGCTCCTTCTGGCTCACTTCCAGTGCCATGCACACTTGCTGTGGGAATAGATAAGACCGGTGAATGCGTGGCTGGAAAGATGTGCAGAAGGGAGGGCTTTAGCTCCTTGGAATACTGAGATTGGCTCAGTGCCTGCACAAGCCAGACAAGTTCCATCTGAACTGAGGTAGAGCCAATTTCCTTGTGACACAATTTGCTCATGCTATTAGGGAGGGATGAACATATATTAGTGGGAACCAGGACAGAATATCAGGAAGGAAAACCAGGGTACGCAAAATACTGGGACAATTATAAGACAAGAATAGAGAATGGCAACTTTTTTGTGGAGTTGCAATAACATATAAACAAAAGCATTCCAAACCAACTTACAGCATATGTATGTGAAACCAAGACTGGTGAGTTACAGGTACAGATTGCCATATAATGCTGCAGCTGTAACAGAGGCCGGGCTCAAGGAAGAGCAGGACTGGGTGTTAAATGCTCTTGCATTCATTGCATGCAGTAAATTTAGGAAAGGAAGGAAAGAAGGAGGGTGATGGTGTTGGTGAAGGAGGGCCTTGTAATGCTGAGAAAGAGAAAACTTTCAGAAGGTTCTGAGACAGAATTAATACAAGAACAAAAAAGGGGGAATTACATTGCTCAGAGTTGATTATCAGCCACCAACTAATCATAGAATCACAACATAGCATACTTACAGTCTAGAAACAGGCCATTCAGCCCATCAGTCTGCACTGACAGTCCAGAGAGAATCCCATCCAGAGCCTTACCCTATCCCCATAACCCTGTATTTTCCGTGGCTATGTTTTTTTCCTAGCCTGCAAATGCCTGGAACTTGCAGGACAATTTAGAATGGCCAAACCACCTAACCAACTAAAATGAGAAGTATGTGTAGAAAAGATAATTACAGGGAGGCGCAAACATTATATGGGAACTTTAGTTATCCAGATATGGACTGGGATAGTGCTACTGTAAAGAACAAAGAGAGGCAAGCATTCCAAGGTTGTGTGTTAGGAGAATTTTCTACAGCAATAAATGCCTACTCCAAACAGAAAGGATACACTGTTGGATCTGGTACTTGGGAGTTAAGGTTGGGGAAGTAGATCAAGTATAAATAGGAGATCATTTATGGGCAGCTTTCCTGCTAATTTTCTTACTGACTGCACAGGCCTCAGGCACCCAACTGCAGCAACGACTTCCAGACCTGGAATTTCCGAGCCAACACCGATCACCGTGCTTGCGAAATGCACGCGCGAAACTGTGCAGCTCAGAGGGCACATTGTTTAGGGAACAGTGTTCATTGCATCTCAATGTTTAGGTCGACAGTGGAAAAGGATCTGAACAAACTACAGTAAAAATAATTAACTGAGGGAGAGAGGGTTTCAATGTGTCAAGAATGGAGTTGAGCCGAATAGGCTGAAACCAAATGTTGCCGCAAAAATCTGTTGAACAAAGAGCTACCTTAAAAAAAGAGATAGTTCAGCACAGTCGAGGTATATTCCCGCAAAGAAAAAGGAAGAATGAGCAAATCTAAGAGCCCTCTACATGGAAAAGAGGATAGGAGTTAAATAAAGAAGGAAAAATGTGCTTACCACTGATATCAGGTAGAAAATACAATTAAGAACAATATAGAACAGAAGTGGGAAAGCAAATAGGAGAAGTAAAGAGGAATTGTGAAAAGAGACTGGAAACTAGCATAAAATGGAATCCCAATATCTTCTGTAAGCACATCAACAGTAAAAGCACAGCAAAAGGAGGAATTGTTTTGATTAGGGGTCAAAAAAGGCATTTACACAGTAAAATAGGAACTTTTGCATCTATCATGGATAACAAAGTGTAGAGCTGGATGAACACAACAGGCCAAGCAGCATCAGGGGAGCAGGAAGGCTGACGTTTCAGGCCTAGACCCTTCTTCAGAAATGGTGGGGGGGGCGGAATCTGAAATAAATGGGGAGAGAGGGGGAGGCGGATAGAAGATGGATAGAGGAGAAGATAGGTGGAGGGGAGACAGACCGGTCAAAGAGGTGGGGTGGAGCCAGTGAAGGTGAGTGTAGGTGGGGAGGTAGGGAGGGGATGGGTCAGTCCAGGGAGGACAGACAGGTCAAGGGGTTGGGGTGAGGCTAATGGGCAGGAGATGGGGCTGGAGCTTGAGGTGGGGGTAGGGGATAGTTGTGAGGACGGACAGGTTAGAGAGGTGGGGACAAGCTGGGCTGGTTTGTGTTGCAGTAGGGGGAGGAGAGATTTCTTGCTCCCACGAGGAGCTTGAACAGTTCATCCACTTAACCAACACTTTCCACCCCAGCCTTAAATTCACCTGGGCCATCTCTGATACCTCTCTCTCCTTCCTGCACCTCTCTGTCTCCATCTCTGGCAACCACCTGGAAACCGATATCCATTTCAAGCCCACCGACTCCCACAGCTACCTTGGTGATGAGAAAACTTCCAGAAGCAATGGCCCAGATTTTGATCAATTTAGAAATTACCCACTTACCTTTAGATGTCGTTTGTGCAGGAGATTCATTGGCAGGGGTTCCTGTTACGAATCTGTAAAGTAGTACTAAAGAGAATCCTTGTAGGGAGCTTGCCTGCTTACACAGCAGTTAACATGCTGTCGTCTGAGATTTAAGTGTCCAGCAGCAGAGCCAGGCACTTGGATGGATGCCATGAAAGGGTAGCTATGTAAGATAGGAGGCAAGAAGGTACTGACACAATAAGGACTGCAGATTCTGGAAGCCAGATTCTATAGGTGTGAGGCTGGAAAAGAACAACAAGTCAGACCTCATCTGAGGAGCAGGTAAGCTAACATTTCAACATTGGCTTATCTGCTCCTCTGATGTTATCTGACCTTTTTTTTAATTCATTCGTGAGATCAGGGCATCGCTGGCTAGGCAGCATTTATTGCCCATCGGGCAGTTCAGATTCAACCACATTGCTAGGGCTCTGGAGTCACAGGTAGGCCAGGCCAGTTAAGGATGGCGGTTTCTTTCCCTAAAGGACATTAGTGAACCAGATGGGTTTTTCCCAACAATCGACAATGGATCCATGGTCATCATTAGATTCTTAATTCTAGATATTTATTGAATTCAAATTCCACCATCTGCCTTGGTAGGATTTGACCCCAGGATCCCTGAACTTTATTTGGCTCTCTGGATTAACAATCCAGCGATAATACCACTCGGCTACTGCCTCCCTGATGTGTTTTTCCAGGTATGAGATAAGACCATAGACCGTAAGACATAGGAGTGGAAGTAAGGCCATTTGGCCCATCAAGTCCACTCCGCGTGTGTAGGGTTAAGGTGTCAGTAGGTTGAAGGGTTAGGGTGACCAGTGGGTGAAGTGGAGAGTGTGCCAGTTGGTTGAGGAGGGTATTGTGCCAGGTGGGTGAGGTCTTAGTGACAGGTTATGGGAAGTGAGGTGTCTGGAGTACCAGCTGAGTGAGGTGAGCTGCATGAGCACTTTGGGTAGGCTGGGAGTTGTTGACGCCACTGTGTAGGGTTTTGGGTGGTTGGTGTTAGGTCTGGAAGGGACAGGCCGAGTCCAGCTGAATCAGGTCAATGGGGGTGATTCTACTGGGGGTTGGTTTTCAAGGGTATGGAGGATGTAAGGTGTAGGGAAGTTTAATTAGGACCATCAATGGTGAATTGAGGGTCAGTTTAATAATGAGACAAATGGTTTAAATTTAGAATAGAATTTCCATTCTCTGACATTTCCTGAGTAACTACTAAGCTTAACCAAGTCAAAATGCACCAATCTTTTCAACCTTAAGGGGCTTTTACAGGAGGTTCCAGTTGCAGGCTAAATTCCCATTGGAAGTTTTAACTTCCCAAATGATTCCAACAGAAACTGATATGCCGGAGTTTCTGTTTGGTCCCGACACACAACTACGGTTACATCACTCCAGTGACGCTCTGGGGGCCATTGGAATTTCTGGGAAATCAATTTGGACAGAATTAATATTGACATGTGAAACTCATTCCATGTTTGTTCAAATGATCGACATACTTGCTAACAAGTTACCCTGTGCAACTAACATTTCTTCGCTACTGAATCTCCTGCACTCAAATAGGAAGTTAATGTTGATGATGTCATAGCTTATGTATTTCCTGTGCATCCATTGTGCCTGCCTTTTTGCTTATTACTTCCGTTTCCCACTTCTCTCTTTGCTCTCAGACAGCAACCAATCTATGGAATTCCTTATTGCAGAAGGCTGTCAAAGCTGCATCATTTGGTATATTCAAGTCTGTAAAAGATCATTTAGGTTACGGGATAAGTCAGGAAGATGGCGTTGCAAATAATCAAATCAGTAATGATCTCACTCAATGCAGACACGATGGGCTGAATTCCCCAGGCCTGCCCCTAGATTTTATAATCTTATGGAATTCTTGGGTGAAATTTACAGGAGGGATAATACACTAAATGCCTGTGAGGCATGCTTGGACTTTGGTAGATTCAGAAAAAGGATGATTATTCAATAGAAGAACATGTATCATAGATTTTTACAGACTGTACAAAAGATTGAAGATGTCTAATGGTCTTCTGCCTTTTTAATCAGTACTGATGTTTCAATTAATGGATTGCGCTAAGTTGTTGCATATAGTCAACTCCTGGTTTTAATCTATGTTCCAGCAAGTGACTCCAAGTTGGATCAGATGTCTGTAGCTTTGATAAACATGAAATCCTGGGTAAGCAGTTATTTCTGCAGGCTGGATGGAACAAATAGGATCTTCCATGGGAACACAAAGATTAGCAGGTCCAATGATTGATAGATTTCAAAATGACTAAGAAACCACAGATCTCAGAATGCCGGAAGGTTTATAGACAGGCAAAATAAGAATGAAAGCATCTTTAGCTGATCTGACTATTACAACAGGGTGTTGAGTTAGAATAAGGATAATAGGTGAATGAAGATCAGGGCTGCTGAAGGAACAAGCTAATAGGGTTTCATTCACAGCATTATGCAACCAACAGCACAAAGTGGAGAGGCAGGTTACTTGAAATGACACATGACAAAGAGAATACTGCAATAGAGGTTGAAAATAAAGGGACTCTGAATGAAAATTCAACAGGTCATGAGAATCTTTAAACACGTGCTGAATGTATTGGGCACAGACTCCTTCAAATATTTAAATTTAATACTGCTTGCCCCTACATAGTACTTGGAACAGATTGGTTGAAAATTGATCTAGATTTACTAAATAATGAGGATAGATACAAGGTTGAGGAATATAAAATTCCTTAATTTCTTAATGTTTTGGTGATGACATTGATGCCACTAACAAGGGTTGTAATTCCACATAAACTAGTTTGAATAAACCATTTTGTTTAGTCTAATAAGATAGTATGCAGCTGAGAAAACGTTCTATTGAAAAGACACAAATGAACATTGACATGAAGCAAAATAAGGCACTTGTTTCTGGTAAGTTTAGTTGATTCAGAATTTATCCATTCAGGATGCTTTTGTATTCCCCGAACAAAACTCATCAGAGCTTTATATTAGCATTAGTGATGTCAGTAAATAAGAAATAAAGTGGCAAAACCAGCAAATTACCTTCAAGTCACATGGACAATGTGCTATAGTGCAATAGCTGTGTTACATAATAAGGACAAAAGGAATATTAGAGAATAAATATGGAGAAATAGATAGGATCAGGACTTGGGGCATTAGCAAAAGTTCCTGACTGATAATCAATGGGGGCTTACCAACGACATGTTGAAAAATACTTGAGATAATATGGACACGAGGCGAGGAAAATGACAGCCAAAAGTTTACTCAGCAATAAACACAAAACAAAATCAGGCGATGATCAATTAACTGTTGCATGGAGTCTCAGGTGAAGTGTGCTCATGCTGCTTGGCCTGCTGCATTCATCCAGCTTCACACTTTGTTATCTCAGGTGAAGTGTTCCTTTTCATAAATTCATATTCATTTTGTGTAAACCAGTTGGTACTTTCTAACGGTCCTGTCATCACAACCTTTAGAATAAAGATGGAGGCAGAGTAGCAACTGGGCCCGTCCACTTCTGTCTGCTTTCTTTGTTTCTTTGATGTTCACTTTTTTATAATTTGGCTCTTTTCCTTTACTCTCTTTCTCTTTAAAAGCTTTTATGGTGCCTCCAGCAGGGCGAGAGCAGGCCCTGCCTCCTGAGCATGTGCAGAAGAAGCAGAAAGTGCCAGTTCCTCAGGGAGATTGAGCCCGGTGAGGAGGACGGCCATCCCCCAGAGAGCTTGCAATGGCAACAAATGTAGACCAACGGCAAGAGATAACGTTGGAGCATGGCAGCCAGTGCAGAACTCAAGATGGTGGGGGGTCACCAGCTTTCAAAATGATGGCGATGGAAGGGCGGCCTCTGTGGTTGACGGAGATGGTAGTCAGAATTGGGATGTTGGGTTTCAACTGCAGCAATATGGTAGGCCCAAATCAGTACTCCCAGCAGATCGACAGGTGTGGTGATTGCATTAGTGACAGCGTGATAGGCCCAATGTGGCACTGAGAGCGCTGGAGCAGTCATGATGATGGTGGCTCCAGGGTGGGACTCCTGGAATGGACTGTAATGCAGGGGCATTGGTGGACAAGGACCCCATTGTGGAGGCCCCTCAGTCTCCCTCCCGATGTCAACTGGAACCCAAGAAGAGAGGAAGAACTCTGTATTTAGTTATATCGATCATACATCATAGATCAAAAAGATCATAGATCATAGAATCCATACATTGTGGAAACAGGCCCATCAAGCCCATGAATCCACATTGAATCTTAGAGCATCCCACCCAGACCCATCCCTCTGTAACCCACCTAATCTACACATCCCTGAACACCATGGTCAATTTCGCCCAGCCATCTTAATATCTTATGTACCTCAAAATAATGCCAGAGTGTGGTGACATATTACACCTTTCTACTTTTCACTGTATTCATTTGTTAAATACAAGTTACAATAAATCATTCAAATCAATTCAATTCAATTCAGTTCAATAAGACCCAGCATTTTTCCGACTAGAGATGTAAGGCTAACAAGCTATAATTTATAGGTTTCTCCCTCCTTTTTTTCTTAAATGAAAGAGTTACACTTGCCACCCTCCAATCTGCCAAGACTGTTACAGAATCTACATAATTTTCGAGGACAACTAACAACATTCATTATTCACTAACAACATGGCCATTTCCTTTATTATCCTGGGATGTAGTTTGTAAAACCCTGGGGATTTATCAGATTTCAGTTCCATTAATTTATCCAGCCCTGTGTTCTTCCCAACACTAATTTCCTTCAATTCCTCTTCCTCAGTCGTCTCCCTTACTTCCCTAGCTTTTCCGAGGAGTTATTTGTGTCTTGTGAAGACAGAAACATAGTGATTGTTTATTTGCTCTGCCATTTTATAGCAATTTGTGACAAATCACTCAGTCGTGTACTCATGAAATGTATAGGATCAATAGGTAAAAACAAAAACTAGAAATGAATATACCCTTACCATTGTGAATGTGACTACTCAATTTCCACAGGCTATTCCCTTAAGAACAATCAAAGTTAAAGTGGTAGTGGAAAATCTCTGATAACAAAGTGTGGAGCTGGATGAGCACAGCAGGCCAAGCAACATCTTAGGAGCACTAAAGCTGACGTTTCAGGCCTAGACCCTTCATCAGAGAAAAAAGCTTTTCTCTGATGAAGGGTCTAGGCCCGAAACATCAGCTTTTGTGCTCCTAAGATGCTGCTTGGCCTGCTGTGTTCATCCAGCTCCACACTTTGTTATCTCAGATTCTCCAGCATCTGCAGTGGAAAATCTCTCACAGTTTTTCAATCATTATGGTCTACCAGTGGAAGTGCAGTGTGATTAAGGATCAAACTTTATGTCAAAGCTCTTTCAAACTATCATCAGCAGTTTAGGCATGAAACAATTGAAATGTACTGCTTACCATTTGCAGACGAAGGTGCTTTGAAGACCACTAAACCCTCAAAACCATGAACAAAGCTCATTTTTATGAATGCCCAAAGAATCTGGACAAAGACTAAATACTTCCTTATTCACAGCCAGAGATTCTCCAAACAAGTCTATTGGCTTCAGCCCATTCAAATTAGTTTGTAGCTGTGAAGTAAGAGGGCCATTAAAACTGATGAGAGATAAATTGCTCAGCCAATGAAATGAATCTTCTATCTTACAGCATTTATCTACATTTCTCAAAAGGTTAACAGAAGCATGCAGAGTTCCGCAGAAACTACGAAAGATTTTGCAAAACAGGTTGATAGGGTGGGCAGATAAACATGTGACAGTGAGTTTTGAGAAGATTTGTAGCTCAGGTTGAGGTTCTGGATGTGAGTTTGCTCGCTGAGCTGGAAGGTTAGTTTTCAGACGTTTCGTCACCATTATAGGACCACTCCATTCGCTCCACCCAAGAATTCCTGAACACCAAAGACACCAAGATAGAAGAGGATGAAATAATGGTCATCAGCAAGGACAACGTCATCAAGCTAGTGGACCTATGCCTCACCACCCACTTCACGTTCAATAACAAAACCTACAGACAAACCAACGGTACACCCATGGGATCTCCGATATCAGGGTTCTTAGCAGAGGCAGTAATGCAGAGACTCGAACAAACAGCTCTGCCAATCATCCAACCCAAACTTCGGGTCCGCTACGTGGATGACATCTTTGTCATCACGAAACAAAACAAATTAGAGGAAACCTTCAAGACCATCAATAATACCCTTTACTGGCATAACATTCACAAAAGAGGAGGAAAACAACAACAATCTGCCATTCCTAGATGTCACAGTAGAGCGAACAGCCAATGGGGAACTTCAAACCAGCGTCTACAGGAAAACAACACACACGGACCAAATACTGAACTACAGGAGCAACCATCCCAACACCCACAAACGAAGCTGCATTAGAACATTATTCCAACGAGCCACCACACACTGCAGCACAGAGGAACTACGCAGAGCAGAGGAAAATCACCTATACAGCGTATTCAAAAAGAACGGGTACCTTATGAACACAGTCCGCCGATTCCTCAGCAACAAACCCAAACAGACAAAACGGGCCCAGAAACCAGAACCACTCTCCCCTACATCAAAGACATTTCCAAAATGATTGCCAAACTACTCGGACCCCTTGGCATCAGGGTAGCCCACAAACCCACCAACACACTAAAACAGCAGCTAATGAACTTCAAAGACCCTATACAGACAACAAGCAAAATGAACGTCATCTACAAAATACCTTGCAAGAACTGTGACAAACGCTACATTGGACAAACAGGCAGAAAGCTAGCCACCAGGATACATGAACATCAACTAGCCACAAAGCGACATGACCCACTATCACTCGTATCCTTACATACAGATAAGGAAGGACACCCCTTTGATTGGGACAACACATCCATCCTAGGACAAGCCAAACAGAGACATGCACGAGAATTCCTAGAAGCATGGCATTCCAACCGGAACTCCATCAACAAACACATTGACTTGGAGCCAATCTACCATCCCCTGAGAAAAAGAACAGGAAATGGCATCACCAACACAGGAAATGATATCACCAACCAAAGGAAACCTAAACAGATAAATAGAAAGTGGGACATAACACCAGCGCTTCATTGGATGCTCACTGCTAATGTTACCTAGAATGGTGACGAAATGTCTGAAAACTAACCTTCCAGCTCAGCGAGCAAACTCACATCCAAAACATGTGACAACCAGCATTGTTAAAGCAGGAGCCGAAGTTTCTGTCCTGTTGCCTCGACAAAGTGATCCATTAGAAACAAAGTTCAGTGGTCCCTACAAAGTCACTCGGGTGACATGTTTAATTGATATATGTGATGAAAGGGTAAAGAATCAACTGTGTCATGTGAACATTTTAAAACAGTACTATCGTCAAGAAGATAATGAGAATGCATAGGAATGTTAAATAGTAAGTGTAGTAGAAAAGGACATAAGAAAGAAGGATGACAGCCAAAGAGAGTTAGACCATTCCCAAAATGAATTACTTCCTTTTAGATTACCAAATTCAGAGATATTAGATTATTCAGAGATATTAGGTATTTTTACATCTTGAGAAAGATCAACAGAGATGCAACGATATCACTCAGAAAATACAAAGAAGTTTGCAAAGGCACAATGGTAAAGGATGAGATACTGCTTGGATCCACACACCTAGTCCTCTTATAGACACATTCTCCTGCTCCTGACCATAAACCATTCCTGAGATACATAGCCTAAAGGGTATCACTGTGACGTGGAACAGAGTTTCCAAGCATCAAAACCTCTCTTTGATGCATTACAATATCTGAAGTTCAGATTCTAGTTCGTGAACTCTGAGCCAAAATTCCCTGAGCTGCTGAAATTTACAACAGGTGCGGTTGTCATGAATCGCACGTCAGTTCAGCAGGTTCCCCATACAACACATCACCTGCCTTGCCAACAGTCTCCACTTTGTAGCACCTTGCAAAATGGATTTGTGAAGAAATGGCGAAAGATACGAAAGGTATCAATTCACCATGTGTTCCTTCAGAAATGCTGAGTGACGCTGGTTTTGTGGCATCTGCACAATTATTTATTAAGCATTTTCTATGCAAAGACTGATGGGAAGCAGGTGTGTTGGCCATCCAAGTTTAGTGAGTGACTTGAACTTTTCTCTGATAACAAAGTGTGGAGCTGGATGAACACTGCAGGCCAAGCAGCATCTCAGGAGCACAAAAGCTGACATTTCGGGCCTAGACCCTTCATCTAGGCCTGAAACATCAGCTTTTGTACTCCTGAGATGCTGCTTGGCCTGCAGTGTTCATCCAGCTCCATACTTTGTTATCTTGGATTCTCTAGCATCTGCAGTTCCCATTATCAGTGAACTGTTCTCTGTTCTACTTTTCCTGTGGTAACTACATGCCAGAGTGCTTGAGTATTGTATCAGAGATAATAGGAACTGCAGATGCTGGAGAATCCCAGATAACAAGATGTGGAGCTGGATGAACACAGTGGGCCGAGTAGGAAAACTGATGTTTCGCACCTTGGCCCTTTATCAGATGAAGGGTCTAGGCCCGAAATGTCAGCACTCCTGGTCCTAAGGTGCTGCTTGACCTGTTGTGTTCATCCAGCTTCACACTTTGGCGTCTCTGCTTGAGTTTCATGCCTGCCATAATAGAATTGCCGTTAGCTTGGGGCGGGGGGGGGGGGGGGGGGAGCTTAGAGAGGTGCGTGAGACAGGCTAATATAATTGAAAAGTATTTGTGGGTGAAGCATAAGGTAAAAACATTCAGGTGGAATCCTGAGTGTAGGTAAGATGATAGAGGTGAGGTGTGCTGCATTGAAGAAGATGAGAGATGGGCAGTCTGCTGTTTGTAAAACATGGTGTACAGATACATCCACATAGACCAACCAACTCAGGCCATTAAACTGCCTTCATCAGTGCTGCCACTCTTGTACATAAAACTCTGGGCTTCAACCACCATGGCCATTTGATTCAACTCCCTGCTGAGGGAAAGTTTGCCTCAAAAGCCTCCTAATCCTTAGCAGCAAGATGCTATCCCAGTTGACCTCCACTTGTATGCACATTAAAATTTGAAAGACGCCTGGAACATGTTAGTTCACAACACTGTCGTGTCCCATGCACTGTGCAGAGGCTGTCCGCAGTATTACAGAGAATTAGAATTAGCGTTAGGTTTTATTATCACATGTACTGAAGCACAGGCATACAGTAGTCCACTGAGAAGTGTACAAAGTCACAATTTCCAGCACCATCTTAGATACAAAGGTACCTGCGTACAAAATCTTAGGTACAAAGTAGAAAAGGAAAGATGTAAGTTAAAAGTTCATCATTACAAACCCATTTTAGCTGGGGCACTGCAGACACTCTAAGCTGGTTTGTCTCCATGAGGGCTTGTACTCCCTATGAGGACACAATCTCTAACTTGCACTGGTCTCGATCTCTTCCCCAAGCTGGGCTTGATCTCTTCCCCTCACTGGCTCGATCTCCTCCACTATGCCATTTCCCCGCAGACAGCCAGAGTCCCACCACCTCACCGCCAACTGCTCCGGACCTCGACAATCCACTCAATGTCATGTCATGTAAATAAGGTTGGAGCACCGAAATTAGGTAGTCAATCCGAATCAGCAGAAGCATACTGTGAAATGTTGGTCCCATGCATAAACATGGAGTTAAATCAATTTCTGATCCAGTATATTTTGCACAAGCTAATTGAGTCTGTGAGGTTAGAAAGGCCATTTGAAAATTATTGGTTTTGAACTGATGGTCCAGGATGCTATTATGATCTGCTTAACATGAAAGGGTGAGCATTCATTTTGAATATAAAACGTGTTAAGTATTTGTGCACTAAAACCCCAGAGCCTCCTTTCAAACCCATTTTGCTTAATGGAAATCATTAAAATGAATTTAAAATTAATGTAAATGATTAGCATTCCATTAAATTTAATGTAGAATCATCTAAAATTTATCAGAAATTAAATATAAGGTCAGGAAAGTGTACTGATATAAATAAAAATAAAATGTGCCCAGCAACAATGCATACCTCAAAGATGTACTGTTATGGTGAGTATTGTAGGTAACCAGTAGAAATATGTCACTCAATGATTCTGTCAAGAATTGGCCCTGATATTAATGTGAACTTAGGAAGGGAGCAAGGAATGGAGATGGCCTAGTGGTATTATTGCTGGACTGTTAATAAAGAAACACAAATAATATTCTGGGGATCTGTGTTCAAATCACGGCATAGCAGATGGTGGAATTTGAATTCAATAAATATCTGGAATTGAGAGTTTAATGATGATCAGGAATCCATTGCTGATTGTGAGGGGAAATCCCATCTGATTCACTAAAGTCCTTTTGGGAAGGAAATCTGCCATCCTTACCTGGGCTGGCCTACATTTGACTGCAGACTCACAGCAATGTGGGTGACTCTGAACTGCCCTCTGCAAAATTAGGGATGGGCAATAAATGCTGCTTAGCCAGTGACACCCTCTTCCTATGAAGGAATAAAGAAAAAAACATAGCAGGCCACTAATGTACAACATCATGGGTTTTTTCAATGGGGTGCTTCCTTTTCATTTTGTCATCTGGATCCACATCTCCAACCCATATGAGCTGACATGTCCTGAACAGATGTCATGGGCTTTCATCTCATCTAGTTAAGGGTACAGTACAGAGATAAAACAAAAGTGGAGGATCTGGAGAGATCTGTGTAAATGAAGAACCTAAACAATGCATCGCAGGAAAAGAGAGACTGGATACATCTCTTGATGTGCAGCTGGATGAGCATGTGGGGTGGGGGGGGGGGGGGTGCAGATGTGTGGTTGTAGAAATTGGGGTCTCACTGTTATCACCAAACAGGTTAAGTGGAGGTGGCAGTGGAGACAAACAGCTAGTTCAACATCACAGAGTCTTTGGTTTCATTGTCAAAAGCAGTTCAATGACATGATAAGATCAGGAAAGGTGATCATGAAGCTTTATTCACACAAATTCTATACTAAGCCCCTCCCTCTTTTTGCTGCCTTTCCTCTCCCACAGTACCACTGTTCATCAACATTGCTTAGATATGTTTTTGCTGTTTGGGGACAAAGTCACATAAGTACGTCTGAAATGTTATTGATGGAGCACCATATTTTAAAGGGATAATTCGTGGATGTTAACCTTTGAGGTCCTGCACTGCACTGTAAATGAACAATTTAAGAAGAAAATTGCTCTTCAAATCCACATCAAACGCAAAACAACCAATCAAATCAAATCAATGCACTGCCAGTGACCATAACCCTCAGTTTATCTGGTAGATCATCAGGCACCTCCAGTAACTCACATCACACATGCTTATGAGGCACCATCAACACAATCCTCAAAGACATAATACTCAGTCCATTATCATATATCAAATTCTTGCCCTCACTGTTTGCACTCATTCCTTGCAGGCAAAAACACGAACTTCTAGAGGGAATGATACAACTGTTGGGACCACAAGACTTTGTGTAAGCTTCCCCGTCAGGCCAAGAGGCACTGGAAATCATTGGGATATCAAAGATCAGTCAGCATTGGATTGGTAATCATGGAAGGCTTTGGAGAAGAGAAGGTAAGCAATGTTAGTCTTTCCCATTCACATCTCCCACAACAACCCTGTTTAAGTATCTAATGTAGGAACAATAGTCTCAAAGTACCACCATTTAATTAAACACCAGGATTATCACATAAAAATGAAGAATCTTTGTTGGAAGAGGTTCAAAGGTTGTTAAAGGATCTGATACCATTTTTGGTTGCTCAGCCAAATTATATGATTGATGTAGGCACCAGTACAAATATTAAAACCGTGTTTGGGATTCATATACAGGTAGATGAGATTGCATTTGGTTTACAGTAATGGCAGAAGAGATTAAGAGCACATTAAGGGGAGAGACAATTGATGAGGTGGTCTGCCTGGGGCCACCATTCTCCCCAGACTCCATTGATCAGAAGAGAGATGACGCCCCCAGGGGCCAATACTGAAATGGAGAATACTACAGGCAGAAGAGCAATTGTGAGTATTGGTCCACTGTCTCCAGTAGTAAAGGACAGAGGAGTTCAAATGCCGTAGATTCTTTCAATTCTGCAGTCTACCACAGAGTGTACTACAATGGTGACCAGCCATTAACATGAGCCAATGATAGTAACTGTCATGTCGTGACTGCAGGTTCCAGATGGCAGCACTGTAGGCACTGGTATACGTGGAACATAAACAAAGCTGCTGGAAAAGCCCAGCAGGTCTGGCAGCATCTGTGAAGGGTTCGGTGTTCTGAGGAAGGATCACTGGACCCGAAATGTTAAATCTGTTTTTTCCATCACAGATGCTGCCAGGCCTGCTATGCTTTTCCACCAGCTTTGTTTTTGTTCCTGATTTACAGCATCCGCAGTTCTTTTAGTTTTCACTGGTATGCAAATTGTTTTGATCCCAGATGATGATGTTGCTGGGCAACTCAGATTGCAGATTGAAAACTGGCTTGGTAGATCATGTTTTGTCTTTCTTTATGTAAAGAGATTGTCTTTCACTAAAAAACAAACACACAATGCTGTGGATTTTGTTTTACCAATGAAACAGAGGTTTATTATGTTAAAGAAAAGAACAAGCCAACCTAATTATATGGAACAACATTTTAAAGATGTCGAAACACACAGTACGAAACAATCGCCAACAATCCTTTTAGAGTCCTGAAATCCAGAGAGAACTCTTTCTCTATATATCACGTTTAAAGGGTTTAATTTAACTAATTCCAGTCCTGAGAATTTGACAGCCTTCTCTTTGTTCATCTACATTACTGAGCTTAGACTTTCTCAGGTTTGAATAACTGCATCAGAATTCTAGCCACACTTTCAAACTAAGCTGAAATAAACTATTTCTTAACAATACTAAATTGTTTTCTTTGTTCAAGAGAAACCATCTTACACTTCTATTTTCTACCAAGGCTTCTGCAAACAGCAACAAAAGGCTTCCCAAATCATTGGAAAAAAATATCTGGATCCTTCGTAACTGAAAGCATTATGCAGGTCATTGTTCACTCTGTTCACTAGTAAAAACTCACTCAACATAAACAAACTCTCAGTACATTCCGGGAACTATTTCCTTCATTCTGGGTGGATTTTTATAAGAGTCAGAGCAAGTGGCAACAAGTACTAGCATCTGGAATGAAAAGCTCCGCCTGAAAATGAGACAGATTCAATCTTGGCTTTCAAAAGAAAGTGAGTTATCTGAGGAGAAGAGGTTTGTGGGGCAATGAGGAAAGGCATGGGAGTTGGGCTAGCTGAGTTGCATTGACAGGCAGCCAATACACAGAGGATTTATCCAAATTGCCAGATTCTGTGCTTTAAGAATTCTATGACTCTCTGAGTGTGTCTATTATTTTGGCAAAATCATAGATAGGGAAGATGAGAGATTTTGAATCATTATCAATCTCGCTCTCCTGCAGATAAGTCAAACAAAGGGGCTGCTATCCTGGGGATGAAGGGCAATAGTGGCCACCATTAATGTTTCTCAGAATGTTTGAATGCCTCATCCACTCAGCCACATCTACCATTCAACCAATACACAACAAGGAGCCTTCATCCAGCTAGCCCAGGCTGCGCTGCAGCTTGTGACAAAGTTGTAACAGGCTCCAGATTCCAAAGATTGCTTTCTGAGAACCTCTCGTGGAGCTGAGCAAATGCAACAATAGCTCTAACCTGTAGGAGCTGCCTTAAATGGATATAACAAGCAGAAGAAGAATCTATAGATTATAGAGGGTTAAAACATGGGCACAATGCTTCATTAATCATTAGTCAAATAATTTATCCACAATATTAAAAATTTGTTATCCACACCATTCAAATACATGTCATTGCTGAATAAATTTCACAGTCTTGCTTTAATTTAATAGGTGTGACAAGTGAAGAGATGATTTGAATTTCACAAGTTGGGAGATGTTGGATCAGTAACGGTCACATGATTGCTTGCATGAGAAATGTGGTTTGGCAAGGTAACAGTGGTGCAGTAAAATTGTTCGAACTGATGTTGCTTGTCATTAAATCATCCCTTATATCGCAGGGAGAAACATGTTCCATTGGCCATGCATTTGGTTCCCATCATCATTATCACACTTCCCATTCAATCTATGGGCATTGTTATCATCATAGATCTCCAGGACTTTAAAATAACTTGTGATGATGTACCAAGTTGGTCTCTGCATGGACAAATATTCTCAAGTGAAGCAAAAATCAGAGTTAATGTTTTGGGTCTAGTTCTGAGGAAGGATCACTGGACGTGAAACATTAACTCTGATTTTTTTGTTTCCACTGATGCTGCCAGACCTGCTGAGCTTTTCCAGCAACGTCTGTTTTTGTTCCTGATTTACAGCATCCGCAGTTCTTTTGGTTTTTAAATATTCTCAAGTTCTTCTTTAATACTGTCAAGTCACCCTGGACACTGATCTTTTCCAGCTCTTGCAATTGTTCATCCTGATGGTAACCATTTAGGCTGATTCTGGCTAAAGAGTAATAGATCAACTTTGAGATCATCTTCAGCTTCATCTTCTTGTGCATCAACACATAGATCAAGAAGAATATCTTGGTCTTTTTGATTTGGGTAATCTGATCAGTGTGTCAGAAATGATCATGTGGCTTATATCTCACTTCAGCATCACACCGTAGCCATTCATAGATTGATTCACTTTCTTTATGGACAGTCTTTCTGCCATCCTGGGTGTGGCTTGAATCTCATGAGTTGTAACTCAATCCAGTTCAATGCATATGAACTGCACTGCTAGACAGTTGGCATTTCCATGTAGAAGATTTCAGGAAGACAAGAGGAACTACATATGGGCCTGGCAGTACAATTGTATCAATGCACAGAAACAGAATTAACCTTTGGACTCCAGTCCTGGATGGTATCTAGCTGCTTGACTGTTCTTAGAGCAAGTGGATGGTACTCTATCCATAATCCATTCTGACTTGTGCCTTGTGGATATGATTTAGGGGGTCAGGATCTGAATTGTTTGCTGTAGAATTCCCAGACTTTGACCTGCTCTTGTAGCCACATAATGTGTATGGTTTTTCCAGTCAGTTTCTGGTCAATAGTAACCCCCAGGATGCTGATAGCCAATAGATTCATTAATGGCCGTTGACCATCAAAGGGAGTTGGTTAAGTTTCCTTTTGTTTGAGATGGACATTGCCTGGTAACTATGTGGCATGAGCGGTACTTTGCTGCTTATTAGCCCAAGCCTGGATGTTGTCCAGGTCTTCTGACAAATAGATCTGGGCTGCTTCCATATCTGAGGTGAGCGCTGCTGAACATTGTGTAGTCATTTCTGACCTTATGATGGAAGGAGGAGCTGAATATGGTTGGACCTATACAAGTAGCCCTATGTTATAGCTTCACCAGGTTGACACCTCATTTTTAGCTACACCTAGCGGTACATCTGACCTGACCTGCTGTATCCTTCACTGAACCAGGATTGATCTCCCAACTTGAAGGTAATCGTAGAGCAGCGGATATGGCAGGCTATGAGATTGCAGATGGCCTTTGAATACAATCCTCTTGCTGCTGTAAATGGTATGCCCAGTTTTGAGATGTTAAATTTGTTTGAACTCTAATCCATTTAACATAAATGATAGTGTCGCACAACACAATTGGGGAAATCCTTCATGTGTAGGTGGGACCTCAACCCACAAAAATAGCACAAAGGTAACAACCATCAATACTATCATGGGCAGATATTCATCAATGGGTAGATTGGAGAGGACAAAGTGATCTTGGCATTTCTCTCAGCATGTGCTACACACCCAGGCAAGCAACTACATCCTTTAGGAGTCATCCAATTAGGTCAGTGCTGGTGCCATGGAGCTACTCTTGGCGATGGATATTCAAGCCATCCACTCAAGACACATGCTGTAGCCTTGCCATTCTTGGTCATTCTTTCAAATAGCATTCAACATCAAAGAATATCGATTCATTAACTGAGGTTAGTGGAAGGAGAGGGTAGAAAGGGCAGTGGTAATCAGCAGCATGCTTCATTGCCCATCTTTGACCTTGTGTAGTGAAACATCATGGCAGTCCAAAGTCAATGTTGAAGAATCCCAGGCAGCTTCCTCTCAACTTCATACCACTGTGTTTCCAGCTCTATGGAGCTGTCCTGCTATTCAGGCCCAGTGATGATGATAGATGTCAGGATGTGCTCAAAGGTAGTGATAGTGCTGCCTGTGATCTTGTCTGTAAGGTATAGTTTGATGAGTATGATTGTATCGAGCTGTTGCTTGACTATTCTGTGAAACAGCTCTCTTAATTTTACTGCATGTACCCACATGACAGTATGGAGGATTTGCAGAGTCAACAGGACTGGGTTTGCCATACAATTCAGGTGCCAATGTTGCCTGGTAGTGTATCCAGTTTAACTATTTTTTAGGCATAGCAGTTTTGTTACAACTGAGTGGCTAGCTAGATCATTTCAGAAGGCATTTCAGAATCAACCACATTGCTGTGGATCTGGAGTGATGTGTAGGCTGGACCGTATCAGAATGGCAGATGTGTTTCCCTGAAGAACATTAATGGACTTGATAAAGTTTTATGACATTGGTAATGGTACCATAAGATCGGCTTTTAATTTTAGATGTGTTAATTGAATTGGAATTTTTATCACTTGTTGCTCAGGTCCCCAGAGCAATAATAAAGATCTACTGATTGCTAATGCACTGACATTGCCACTACACCATTGCCTCCAACTTCAGACTTGAACTCTCGGATATATTCCCTCCACCTGTTTCTGCCTTCTATTCTTCCTTTAAGACGCTTCTTAAAATTAGTCTTTTACTAAGTTTTTGGTCATCTAACCCAATATCTCTTTACGTGGGTTGGTGCACTTTCATTTATAATGCTTCCAGAAGTTACTTGTGTCATTTCATTAAGTTAAAAGTACCAAATTAATGTAAGTTGATGTGATATAGATCTGAAACTAACAACTTTTTGTTATTTCTGCAACTGTCAACTTTATTTCCTATCAGTTCCTTTAGCTTAGGTTTGCCGAGCCAGTTTTGTTGATGCATTGTACATTCTCAGCAAAATTGCTTTCTGCCTTAACAAAATCCATGATTCTACTTAGGATAACTCATGGCGTAATTTTCCAATGTGTTCAGTGCTAAATATTGGCATGGTGTCAAAATAAAGAAAATCAATTTAAGACTGAGATGAGGAAGAATTCCTTTTCTCAGAGGGTTGTAAGTCTTTGCCACAGAAAGAAGGTAAAGTTGGTGTGTATATTTAAGGCTGAGGTAGATAGATTTTTGATCAGTAGCGGTATGAAACATTATCAGGTAAACACAGGGAAGTGGATGTGAGGAATGTTGGATCAACCATAATCCTACTTGTAAGGCTCGCCCCTATTCTTATGTTCTTATGGAGTTATGGTCACTCAGGTTAACAGTACAGTGTTCTTTGCTCAGCAATTAATTTGCCAAGTCCACGCGTCAAACCTTCTTTAAATCAAGCCTTAAAATTCCAGAATAGAAAATAAAGAATTCTTCATCAAGTCTTTTCAGTATCTTGGGCGTTATAAATGGGAACCCATGGCACACTTGTGCCCCTGCACAAAATACCATGGATTTCCCAAAACAACAAAGTCCCTCTGGGAAGGGAATGTATTGGAGCTCTGTGAGTAAAGCTAATATTGCCTTATAAGGGACATAAAGGAAGAAATAGTTATGTTCAAGAAATTGTATTTCAGAGTTCTGTGAACTGGGGAGCGCCCATTCTAGTCCTGATTTTTAAAAATAAATGTCAGATGGCTCTGGTCCATTGTATACAGTTACTCAAAATCTAGTGGGGAAAGTCTCAAGGTATCTAAATCAAAGAGGAAATTACTGTGTGTCTGGATAAGGAGAAAATTGAAGTAGTCAACAGCAACATCAGAAGAACAACTATACTTTCCAAGCTTCATAGAATCCTTCAGGATTGTAACAGAAAATGGTTAATGGAATAAATGCATTAGACATAAGGAGCTTGGCTTTGGAAAGCCCTTTGACTAGATACTACATGAAAGAAAATTATGTAATTAAGAAACTTTCAGAGTGAAAACTCTAAAAAAACAGGAAAGTCTTTCACAAATACACAAACAAACTGAGAGCTCCTAAAAGCAAGGTGAAATTTGTGAGAGATCTATCTGCAGATGATCATCATAAAGTTACTCTTAATTAATGCTTTGCAACAATCTTTACACTAGACAGAGATGTTGAGAGGGTTATGATTAACCAAAAATACTATGAACAACTTTATAATTCAATGTTCACCACTTGTTGAAACTTAATAAATGTTGAGAGTGCTAATTTTAGGAATGATGTGGAAATGTTTGTTTGCATGGCTTGCTACACAGACTTCTATCAATTCGCTGTTGACCAAGAAAACCACAGATTACTATCTGCCCAGTGTTCCTTATTGCTCTGTGTAGCCAATGGAGCTGTCTGCCACTGGCAAATCTGTGCTTGAAGCAGTGTTATGTCAAAGAATGTTTTCCTCAGTTGATAATGAAATGTGAGGCTGGATGAACACAGCAGGCCCAGCAGCATCTCAGGACCACAAAAGCTGACGTTTCAGGCCTAGACCCTTCATCAGAGAGGGGGATGGGGTGAGGGTTCTGGAATAAATAGGAAGAGAGGGGGAGGCGGACCGAAGATGGAGAGAAAAGAAGATAGGTGGAGAGGAGAGTATAGGTGGGGAGGCAGGGAGGGGACAGGTCAGTCCAGGGAAGACGGACAGGTCAAGGAGGTGGGATGAGGTTGGTTGGTAGGAGATGGAGGTGCGGCTTGGGGTGGGAGGAAGGGATGGGTGAGAGGAAGAACAGGTTAGGGACGCAGAGACAGGCTGGACTGGTTTTGGGATGCAGTGGGTGGAGGGGAAGAGCTGGGCTGGTTGTGTGGTGCAGTGGGGGGAGGGGACAAACTGGGCTGGTTTTGGGATGCGGTGGGGGAAGGGGAGATTTTGAAGCTGGTGAAGTCCACATTGATACCATTGGGCTGCAGGGTTCCCAAGCGGAATATGAGTTGCTGTTCCTGCAACCTTCGGGTGGCATCATTGTGGCACTGCAGGAGGCCCATGATGGACATGTCATCTAAAGAATGGGAGGGGGAGTGGAAATGGTTTGCAACTGGGAGGTGCAGTTGTTTATTGCGAACCAAGCGGAGGTGTTCTGCAAAGCGGTCCCCAAGCCTCCGCTTGGTTTCCCCAATGTAGAGGTAGCCACACCGGGTACAGTGGATGCAGTATACCACATTGGCAGATGTGCAGATGAACCTCTGCTTAATATGGAAAGTCATCTTGGGGCCTGGGATAGGGGTGAGGGAGGAGGTGTGGGGGCAAGTGTAGCATTTCCTGCGGTTGCAGGGGAAGGTGCCGGGTGTGGTGGGGTTGGAGGGCAGTGTGGAGCGAACAAGGGAGTCGTGGAGAGAGTGGTGTCTCCGGAAAGCAGACAGGGGTGGGGATGGAAAAATGTCTTGGGTGGTGGAGTCGGATTGTAGATGGCGGAAGTGTCGGAGGGTGATGCGGTGTATCCGGAGGTTGGTGGGGTGGTGTGTGAGAACGAGGGGGATCCTCTTGGGGCATTTATGGCAGGGGCGGGGTGTGAGGGATGTGTTGCGGGAAATGCGGGAGACGCGGTCAAGGGCGTTTTCGACCACTGTGGGGGGAAATTGCGGTCCTGGAAGAACGTGGACATCTGGGAAGTGCGGGAGTGGAATGCCTCATCGTGGGAGCAGATGCGGCGGAGGCGGGCGAATTGGGAATAGGGGATGGAATTTTTGCAGGAGGGTGGGTGGGAGGAGGTGTATTCTAGGTAGCTGTGGGAGTTGGTGGGCTTGAAATGGACATCAGTTACAAGCTGGTTGCCTGAGATGGAGACTGAGAGGTCCAGGAAGGTGAGGAATGTGTGGGAGATGGCCCAGGTGAACTGAAGGTTGGGGTGGAAGGTGTTGGTGAAGTGGATGAACTGTTCGAGCTCCTCTGGGGAGCAAGAGGCAGGGCCGATACAGTCATCAATGTAACGGAGGAAGACATGGGGTTTGGGGCCTGTGTAGGTGCAGAAGAGGGACTGTTCCACGTAACCTACAAAGAGGCAGGCATAGCTGGGGCCCATGCGGGTGCCCATGGCAAACCATTTCCACTCCCCCTCCCATTCTTTAGATGACATGTCCATCATGGGCCTCCTGCAGTGCTACAATGATGCCACCCGAAGGTTGCAGGAACAGCAACTCATATTCCGCCTGGGAACCCTGCAGCCCAATGGTATCAATGTGGACTTCACCAGCTTCAAAATCTCCCCTTCCCCCACCGCATCCCAAAACCAGCCCAGTTCGTCCCCTCCCCCCACTGCACCACACAACCAGCCCAGCTCTTCCCCTCCACCCACTGCATCCCATAACCAGTCCAACCTGTCTCTGCCTCCCTAACCTGTTCTTCCTCTCACCCATCCCTTCCTCCCACCCCAAGCCGCACCTCCATCTCCTACCTACCAACCTCATCCCACCTCCTTGACCTGTCCGTCTTCCCTGGACTGACCTATCCCCTCCCTACCTCCCCACCTATACTCTCCTCTCCACCTATCTTCTTTTCTCTCCATCTTCGGTCCGCCTCCCCCTCTCTCCCTATTTATTCCAGAACCCTCACACCATCCCCCTCTCTGATGAAGGGTCTAGGCCCGAAACATCAGCTTTTGTGCTCCTGAGATGCTGCTGGGCCTGCTGTGTTCATCCAGCCTCACATTTCATTATCTTGGATTCTCCAGCATCTGCAGTTCCCATTATCACTGATACAATTTCCTCAGTTGTGTCTGGTTTGGATAGCTTTAAGTAACTGTCTTTCCTACAGCTCCTAAGAAACTTTACTTTTGAATTCTGCAGCACTTAAAGCCAATAAATCAGTTAACTGCCCCCAGCAACCCAAACCCCACTTCTTCAATTTCAGTTTGGACAATTGAACGATACAACTGTTACCGCTGGGATCAGTTCCATCTGTTTGCTAGCAAGCTCACCTTATTCCCCAGTTGCTCTCTCACATCAGATAAGGATGTTTTTGAACCATAATTGGCCTTGCAGACTGATCCAATGAGTTTTGCTTGTTACCACTGTTACATAAATGTACTAGGATCTCTTACTGCTTGCAACAGAAACATCAGTGAAGAAATTGCCTTACATTATCTTTGATTTGGTGTAGATCAGATACACACCCTCATTGGAAATGATTCACAACATCAGTCCTCCTTGTTATACTGGAGTATGTGTAACTTCCATTATGAATGTATTCGGAGATGATCACACTTCACTGCTCTAACCTTGCCAGAAATAGACTGGCAAGCCTCTTCATGTATGTAAACAGGATTTTCACACAACATCCATTGCAGTGGAACAGGTCTGAGGAGATTTCACCCTCTTTGTGTCAACAGTCAAATGTAGCAATTTTCCTATCAATTACCCTCTGAACTGTTTAAGTGATGAACAAAAACAAAGTTGCCGGAGAAGCTCAGCAGGTATGGCAGCATCTGTGAAGGGAAAAAACAGCGTTAACATTTCGGGTCCTGTGACCCTTCCTCAGAACTGAGTTTGTTTTTGTTCCTGATTCACAGCATCTGCAGTTTGTTCGGTTTCTGTTTAAGAGATGGACGGTGTATGTAGTTTTTTGAACTCAGTGACACGCAACACACTGTAAATCTCAAAAGTCTTGCAAGGTTTGTTTCTGGCTAAATTTAACAGAGAACAGTTCACTTGCTTTTCAGTGATAATGGAAACTGCAGATGCTGGAGAATCCAAGATAACAAAGTGTGGAGCTGGATGAACACAGCAGGCTGAGCAGCATCTAATGAAGGGTCTAGGCCTGAAACGTCAGCTTTTGTGCTCCTGAAATGCTGCTTGGCCTGCTGTGTTCATCCAGCTTCACACTTCGTTCACTTGCTTTTCACCTTTTTTTTGTGAAAATTGGATGACTGAGAATGGACCTCACTGCTTCACTACCTCTGTCTTGTTTGAACTAGCCTCCAAGAAGAGAGGGTTATCCTGAACAGGGGGAATGGTAGTGATTATAGGAACAAGCATTATGTCTAACTGCTGATGGAAGGAATTGTCAAGGGAAGCACCAGTAATAAGTCATTTTTCTAGTTGAGCAGCAGCACAAGCAGGAGCTTGGACTAAGGGCCTGTCGGGAAGACAGTGAGTCAGTGATTTTTAAATCTTTAAAAGCTTACCTCGAGCCATTTCTGGCTGCAGCAGCAGCGTCTCAGAGCAGAGGTTTCTGGGAAGGGAGGGACCTTTTTTTTCATCCCTCAGCTATATAAGTGATCGTTGTCTAAACCCGAGGCCCTACCCTTGTAGGGCCTCCCACCCATCCACCTCCTCTAGCCTTATACACCAGGGACAAATCAAGGTAAGCTTCTCTTTTTTTTACTTTCTGTTTAGGGATTAGCAGGGATGGCAGTGCAGGTAGAGGAATGTTCCTCCTGCATGATATATGAGGTGAGGGACACCATTGGTGTCCCATCCAAATACGTCTGCAGGAAGTGCACCCAACTCTTGCTCCTCCAAGACCGCGTTAGGGAACTGGAGCGGGAGCTGGATGAACTTCGGATCATTCGGGTGGCAGAGTCAGTGATAGACAAGAGTTTCAGGGAAGTAGTACCTCCTAAGTGTGAAGAAAGCTGGGTAACTGTTAGAACGGGGAAGAAGCAGTCAGTGCAGGGAACCCCTGTGGTCGTTCCCCTGAAAAACAAGTATACTGTTTTGGATACTGTTGGGGGGATGGCTTAAAGGAGCATGAACTGGGGTGCAGGTCTCTGGCACAGAGTCTGTCTCTTGCACAGAAGTGAAGGGGGGATCGGAAGAGAGTGTTAGTTATTGGGGACTCAATAGTTTGAGGGACGGGTAGAAGCTTTGCCGGGAACGAAAGAGACTCACGGTAGGTGTGTTGCCTCCCAGGTGCCACAGTCCGTGATGTGTCGAATCGTGTCTTTGGGGTCCTGAAGGGAGATTTTGACCAGCCCCAAGTCATGGTCCACGTAGGCACCAACGACATAGGTAGAAAGAGGGATAGGGATGTCAGGCAGGATTTCAGGGAGCTAGGGTGGAAGCTGAGAGCCAGAACAAACAGAGTGGTTTTCTCTGGTTTGTTACCTGTGCCACATGAGACCGAGGCAAAGAACAGGGAGAGATTTCAGCTGAACACGTGGCTGCAGGGATGGTGCAGGTGGGAGGGCTTCAGGTACATGGACAATTGGGGTTCATTCTGAGGAAAGTGGGACCTCTACAAACAGGACGGTATCCACTTGAACCAGAGGGGCACTAATATCCTGGGTGGGAAATTCGCTAGTGCTATTCGGGTGGATTTAAACTAGCTCAGAAGGGGGATGGGAAACTGAGGTGTAGTTCCAATACACAGGAGGATGAGCGTAGGGAGGACATGGACAGGGCCTCACTGTCACAGGAGTGTGCTGGCAGACAGCAAGCTGGATTGAAGTGTGTGTCTACTTGAACGCCAGGAGTATCCGGAATAAGGTGGGTGAGCTTGCAGCATGGATAGGTACCTGGGACTTCGATGTTGTGGCCATTTCAGAGACTTGGATAGAGCAGGGTCAGGAATGGATGTTGCAGGTTCCAGGGTTTAGATCTTTCATTAAGGTCAGGGTAGGTGGTAAAAGAGGGGGAGGTGTGGCTTTGTTAGTCAAGGACATTATAACGGTGGCTAAAAGAACTTTTGATGAGGATTCGTCTATTGAGGTGGTGTGCACTGAGGTCAGAAAGAAGAGAGGAGAGGCCACACTGCTGGGAGTTTTTATAGGCCCCCGCAAAGTTCCAGGGATGTGGAGGAGAGGATCAGCAAAACTATTCTGGGCAGGAGTGAAAGGAACAGGGTGATCATTATGGGAGACTTTAACTTCCCTAACATTGACTGAAAATGCTATAACTCTAGCACGTCGGATGGATCAGTTTTTGTCCAAAATGTGCAGCAGGGTTTCCTGACTCAGTATGTCGAAGGGCTGACAAGAGGGGAGGCCACACTGGATCTGGTACTTGGTAATGAACCAGGCCAGGTGTTTGATCTAGTGATAGGTGAACACTTTGGAGAGAGTGACCTTAATTCGGTTATGTTTACTTTAGCAATGGAAAGGGATAGGAACATGCCACAGGGCAAGAGTTATAGATGGAGAAAGGGCAATTATAACGTGATTAGGCAGGACTTAGAGGCATAGAATGGGTTAGCAAAATGCAGGAGATGGGGACAATCGAAATGTGGAGCTGGTTTAAGGAACAGATATTGCGTGTCCTTGATAGGTATGTCCCTGTCAGGCAGGGAGGAAGTGATAAGGTAAGGGAATCATGGTTTACAAAAGAAATTGTATCTCTTGTTAAGCGGAAGAGGGAGGCTTATGTGACAGTGAGACGAGATGGTTCATATGAGGCGATGGAGAGTTACAGATTAGCTAGGAAGGATTTAAAGAGAGAGTTAAGAAGAGCAAGGAGGGGACATGAGCAGACATTAGCAGGTAGAATAAAGGAGAACCCTAAAGCTTTCTATAGGTATGTGAGGAATAGGGCCAGTCAAAGACAGAAGTGGGAAGTTGTATGTGGACCCTGTGGAGATCGGAGAGGTCTTAAATGAATATTTCTCATCTGTTTTCACTGAGGAACAGGAGAATATTGTAGCGGAGATGACTGAGTTACGGGCTACTAGAATTGAAAGGATTAAGGTTAGTCAGGAGGAGGTGTTATCAGTTCTAGAAGGCGTGAAGGTTGATAAATCCCCTGGGTCAGGTGGGATTTTTCCGAGGATTCTCTGGGAAGGTAGGGAGGAGGTGGCAGAGCTTTTAGCCTTGATCTTTGAGTCCTCATTGTCTACAGGTTTAGTACCACAGGACTGGAGGATTGCAAATGTTGTGCCCTTGTTCAAGAAGGGCAGTAGGGATGACCCAGGTAATTATAGACCTGTGAGCCTTACGTCTGTTGTAGGAAAAGTTTTGGGAAGGATTATAAGAGATAGGAGTTATAATCATTTAGCAAGCAACAATTTGATCGGAGATAATCAGCATGGATTCGTCAAGGGCAGGTCGTGTCTCACAAACCTCATTGAGTTTTTTGAGAAGGTGACCAAGCATGTGGATGAGGGAAGGGCAGTTGATGTGGTGTACATGGACTTCAGTAAAGCCTTTGATAAGGTTCCACATGATAGGCTATTGGAGAAAATACAGAGGCACGGGATTGAGGGAGATTAGCGGTTTGGATTAGAAACTGGCTTTCTGTGAGAAGGCAACGAGTGGTGCTTGATGGAAAATATTCAGCCTGGAGTCTGGTTAATAGTGGTGTGCCTCAAGGATCTGTTTTAGGACCACTGCTGTTTGTAATTTTTATAAATGACTTGGATGCAGGCTTAGTTGGATGGGTTAGTAAGTTTGCAGATGACACTAAAGTTCGTGGAGTGGTGGGCAGTGTGGAAGAATGTTGCAGGTTGCAGGGAGACTCGGATAAACTGCAGAATTGGGCTAAAAGGTGGCAAATGGAGTTCAACGCAGATAAATGTGAGGTGATTCACTTTGGGAAGAATAATAAGAAGGCAGAATACTGGGTCAATGGAAAGATTCTTGGTAGTGTGGATGTGCAGAGGGATCTTGGTGTCCATGTACATAGATCCCTGAAAGTTGCCACCCAGGTTGATAGTGCTGTTAAGAAGGCTAATGGTGTGTTAGGTTTTATTGGTAGAGGGATTGAGTTCCGGAGCCGTGATGTCATGATGCAACTGTACAAAACGCTAGTGCGGCCCCATTTGGAATATTGCGTGCAGTTATGGTCTCCCCATTACAGGAAGGATGTGGAAGCATTGGAAAAGGTGCAGAGGGGATTTACCAGGATGTTGCCCGGTCTGGAGCGCAGGCCCTATGAAGAAAGGCTGAGGGACTTGGGTCTGTTCTCATTGGAGAGAAGGAGGCTAAGAGGGGATTTAATAGAGACATACAAGATGATCAGAGGATTAGATAGGGTGGACAGAGAGAGTCTTTTTCCGAGGATGACGACTTCAGCTTGAACAAGGGGGCATAGCTACAAATTGAGGGGGGATGGATTTAAGGTTCATGTCAGAGGCAGGCTCTTTACTCAGAGAGTGGTAAGGGTGTGGAACGCCCTGCCTGCCAATGTAGTGAACTCAGCCACATTAGGGGCATTTAGACAGTCCTTGGATAAGCATATGGATGATGATGGGATAGTGTAGGGGGAGGGGCTTAGATTAGTTCACAGGTTAGCGCAACATCGAGGGCTGAAGGGCCTGTTCTGCGCTGTATTGTTCTATGTTCTACGTTCTCTGAAAATGATTTGTAATCAGAAAACATTTGAGGTGCTGCCACACGTCATTACTATCAAAGTATGTCTCAATGAACCCAGTTAAAGGAATTAAGAGAAAGGTAGACTACTTCCCATGTAGACGCGACACTCAAGAAGGCACAACAACACCTTTTCTTTCTCACGCAGCTCAGGAAATGTGCCCATAAGGTCCCTCACCAACTTTTACAGATGCACCATTGAAAGCAAACTGTCCAGTTACATCACAGCCTGGTACGGCAACTGCTCTGCCCAGGTCCGTAAGAAACTACAGAAGGTGGTGTCCACAGCCCAGACCATCACAGAAGCCAACCTCCCATCCATGGACTCCATTTACATGGTCCACTACTATGGAAAGGCTGCCAACATCATCAAAGACCCATTCCGCCCCAGTAATACTCTCTTGTTTTTCTACTGCGTAGAGACAGACCCTTTGGCCCAAACTGGCCCATGCTGACCAAACTATTCATCCACAGTGCCCCTATTTCCCTGCACCCTGGCCCATATGCTTCTAAACCTTTCCTATCTATGTATTTGTCCAACTGCCTTTGAAACGTTGTTAATGTACCCACCTCAACCATTTCCGCTGGCAGCTCATTCTATACGGGTACCAACCTCTGTAAAAAAATCTGCCCCACAGATTCCCACGTATTCTTTCCCCTCTTACCTTAAGCTGATGGCCTCTAGGCCTGGATTCCTCAACCATGGGGAAACGATTCATAGTGTTCACCCTATCCATGCCTCTAGTGACCTTATACACTTCTCGATGAGCCCCTCTCAGTCTCCTACGCTCTAAAGGAAAAAAGGTCCTAGTTTGTCCAACCTTCCCTCGTGTCCAGACAACATCCTAGTAAATTTTGTTTGCATTCTTTCAAGCGTAATATTGTCCTTCTTATAGCAAGGTGACCAAAACTGAACACAATATTCCATGATAATAAAATGTGAGGCTGGATGAACACAGCAGGCCAAGCAGCATTTCAGGAGCACAAAAGCTGACATTTCGGGCCTAGACCCTTCATCAGAGAGGGGGATAGGGTGAGGGTTCTGGAATAAATAGGGAGAGACGGGGAGGCGGACCGAAGATGGAGAGAAAAGAAGATAGGTGGAGAGAGTATAGGTGGGGAGGCAGGGAGGGGATAGGTCAGTCCAGGGAAGACGGACAGGTCAAGGAGGTGGGATGAGGTTAGTAGGTAGATGGGGGTGCGGCTTGGGGTGGGAGGAAGGGATGGGTGAGAGGAAGAACAGGTTAGGGAGGCAGGGACAGGTTGGACTGGTTTTGGGATGTAGTGGGTGGAGGGGAAGAGCTGGGCTGGTTGTGTGGTGCAGTGGGGGGAGGGGACGAAATGGGCTGGTTTACAGATGCAGTTGGAGAAGGGGAGATTTTGAAACTGGTGAAGTCCACATTGATACCATTAGGCTGCAGGGTTCCCAGGCAGAATATGAGTTGCTGTTCCTGCAACCTACGGGTGGCATCATTGTGGCACTGCAGGAGGCCCATGATGGACATGTCATCTAAAGAATGGGAGGGGGAGTGGAAATGGTTTGCGACTGGGAGGTGCAGTTGTGTGTTGCGAACTGAGCGGAGGTGTTCTGCAAAGTGGTCTCCAAGCCTCCACTTGGTTTCCCCAATGTAGAGGGAGCCACACCGGGTACAGTGGGTGCAGTATACCACATTGGCAGATGTGCAGGTGAACCTCTGCTTAATGTGGAATGTCATCTTGGGGCCTGGGATAGGGGTGAGGGAGGAGGTGTGGGGGCAAGTGTAGCATTTCCTGCGGTTGCAGGAGAAGGTGCCGGGTGTGGTGGGGTTGGAGGGCAGTGTGGAGCGAACAACTGGGTCATCATTAACAGCAGAATTGTATTCAACCATAAGCTGTGCCCTGAGGAAAGGAGCAGTCAACATTTTGGATATTACCCTTCTTTAGAACTGATAAAGGGTAATACATAAACGTTGACTGTTCCTTTCCTGCAGGTATTGCCTGGCATGCCGTGTTCTTCCAGTTTCCTGTTTGTCTACCTTGGATTCCAGCATCTGCAGCTATTTTTGTTGGCAACCAACCTGCATCCTCATGGCCTTGCATTTCCTCTACCCTACTATTATGATGAAGCCCGAAAATCATCAACAAAGGGTGCAGGAGCAGAACTGAGCACAGTGAGCGGAACCGAGGAACCTTGGAGTTCAGGCGCATGGCTCTCTGAAAGTAGAGTCACAGGTAGACAGGGCAGTGAGAAGCTACACTTGCCCCCATACCTCCTCCCTCACCCCTATCCCAGGCCCCAAGATGACATTCCACTTTAAGCAGAGGTTCACCTGCTCATCTGCCAATGTGGTATACATCCACTGTACCCGGTGTGGCTTCCTCTACATTGGGGAAACCAAGCGGAGGCTTGGAGACCGCTTTGCAGAACACCTCCGCTCAGTTCGCAACAAACAACTGCACCTCCCAGTCGCAAACCATTTCAACTCCCCCTCCCATTCTTTAGACGACATGTCCATCATGGGCCTCCTGCAGTGCCACAATGATGCCACCCGAAGGTTGCAGGAACAGCAACTCATATTCCGCCTGGGAACCCTGCAGCCTAATGGTATCAATGTGGACTTCACCAGTTTCAAAATCTCTCCTTCCCCAACTGCATCCCTAAACCAGCCCAGTTTGTCCCCTCCACCCACTGCACCACACAACCAGCTCAGCACTTCCCCTTCCCCCACTGCATCCCAAAACCAGTCCAACCTGTCTCTGCCTCCCTAACCTGTTCTTCCTCTCACCCATCCCTTCCTCCCACCTCAAGCCACACCCCCATCTACCTACTAACCTCATCCCACCTCCTTGAACTGTCCGTCTTCCCTGGACTGACCTATCCCCTCCCTACCTCCCCACCTATACTCTCTCCACCTATCTTCTTTTCTCTCCATCTTCGGTCCGCCTCCCCCTCTCTCCCTATTTATTCCAGAACCCTCACCCCATCCCCCTCTCTGATGAAGGGTCTATGCCCGAAACGTCAGCTTTTGTGCTCCTGAGATGCTGCTTGGCCTGCACATTTTATTATCTTGGATTCTCCAGCATCTGCAGTTCCCATTATCTCTCCCCACAATATTCCATGTGTGGCCTCACCAACATCCTGTACAACCACAACATAACTTCCCACCTTCTATACTAAATGCCCTGACTAATGGAGGCTGCTGTGCCAAAAGCCTTCTCACTGCCCTGTCTACCTGTGACTCCACTTTCAGAGAGCCATGCGCCTGAACTCCAAGGTTCCTCGGTTCCGCTCACTGTGCTCAGTTCTGCTCCTGCACCCTTTGTTGATGATTTTCGGGCTTCATCATAATAGTAGGGTAGAGGAAATGCAAGGCCATGAGGACGCAGGTTGGTTGCCAACAAAAATAGCTGCAGATGCTGGAATCCAAGGTAGACAAACAGGAAACTGGAAGAACACGGCATGCCAGGCAGTACCTGCAGGAAAGGAACAGTCAACGTTTATGTATTACCCTTTATCAGTCCTAAAGAAGGGTAATATCCAAAATGTTGACTGCTCCTTTCCTCAGGGCACAGCTTATGGTTGAATACAATTCTGCTGTTAATGATGACCCACTGTGCTTCGCAAATGCCCAGTTATCAGTTCTCAGAAATGTTCAAACTCTGTTCCATTTAGCACAGTGTTGGTACCACAAAACATGAGGAAAGAGTCCTCGTTGTGAAGACGGGACTTCATCTCCATAATGACTGAGTAGGGATTACTCCTGCTAACAGTGTCATGGACAGACGCATCTGCAACAGTAGATTAGAGAGGATAGGGTAAAGTAGGCTTTTCCCTCTTGTTGATTGCTTTCCCACATGCCCCAATCCCAGTATAACACCTGTACACTTTAGGACTCAGCCAGCTCAGTTAGTCATGATATTACTGAGCCATTCTTAGTGATGACTATCAAAGTCCCCCATCAAGAATACTTTCTGTGCATGCACCTTCCAAGTGAATTATGTGACTGCAGTCTCAGGAAGGTGGTAATCCTGACACCTGCATCATGTGAATCCCAGCACTGGTGCCTGACACCTTTCTGAGATAGGCAATAACTAATAGTTGAATGACTGGGATAACAAGGTGTAGAGCTGGATGAACACAGCATGCCAAGCAGCATCAGAGGAGCAGGAAAGCTGGTGTTTCAGGCCTAGACCCTTCTTCAGAAATAGCCTGAAACATCAGCTTTCCTGCTCCTCTGATGCTGCTTGGCCTGCTGTGTTCATCCTGCTCCACACCTTGTTATCTCAGATTCTCCAGCATCTCCAGCTCCTACTATCAGTTGAATGGCTGGTATGAGTACACAGATCAATGGATGGGATCATTTTTTCCTGGATGGTAATCAGTTGATCCATAATCAGCCATTTTATACAAATTTCCAAAGGTAAAATTACTTCCATCGCTAGATGCAAAGTCTGAATGAAAGTTTACGGTTGGGATTATTGTTGACATGTTCAAATTAAAAGCTCTATTTTTTTTAAAAATGCACCTCACAGAAAACTTTTTAAAATAAGTGATTATACCTTTCATTAATTATTAATAATCATCTCAGTAGGCATGGACTATGTCACATGTTTTAGAAGGTGTAGCGTTAAAGAGCTGATATGTAATAAATTTCAGTAGCAGCTTCATTTCATAGCATTGATTTTTTTATAAAATTTGGAAAGAACATTGCATTATTGAAGTAGTAATGTGTGTGCTTCTTTTAATCTATATCATGTCCCAGGAGTGATTGAAACCAAGATATTTTGCCATTCCAAAAACAATTTCTACTATTATTAAATATGTCTCCAGGCACCTGTACTCAATCCATATGAAATCATCCAGTTCCCAAATACTGTTCCATTGTAATATTTATAGAATGTGACCTTTAAGATTGTCTGCTATGGGATGGATTCAATCACAATAGAGAAATAGCAGGAGTGACTTAAAATTCCCTCCACACTTATATTGCTGAAGAGTTCGGAGAAGTGACAATCATGCTGACACCCAAGGCTAATATTTCCATGGATACTTTCTCAAGTATTGAGAGTAGTTTTATGCCCTAAACTACAAAATAAATACATAAAAAAACTGAAATAAAATCCCTAACTGACCTTGTGCCTTCTTTGTCATTCTCTCCCTTTATAAATAAATTTAGTTCAGTGATTGTAAGAAGGTCTGCCAGCTGGACGTTGTAAAATATGAGTTCCCTCATTGGGGCTGTTAATCTGGTCCAATCATGGAGGCCTGGAAAACATAAAAGGTGAATATCAGGCATATTGAAACTGAGAATGCCTGACTCAGTTAAGGCAGGGCTATTGTCAAAAGCTATACATTTGAAGATAAGCGGTAATTGGTAAGGAGATGATGATGATTTAATTTAGGTTTTCTTTTTCCAGTAAAACCTAATCCTATTTTCTGATTTGGAAGAATGTGTTCCTTCTGACTATCACAGTGAGAGCAAATTTCACATTAAATCATGGCTTAAACTCAGGATAGGTAAAGGAATATGAAAATATATTTTAAGCAACAGTGTAATTACGACCTGGTCACGGTGATCTACACGTGGGATGAACATTCGATAGAATCATCCATGCCAGACAGGAGCTTTTTAAAGGATGGAAAGGAACTGAATTGGGAGAGATGCAAAAATTCAATCTCCTAATAACAGGTTAAAGTTCTGATGTTATGTTCTCAGAGCCTTTGCATTCATTAATATGTCAGGAACACACATGAACATGTAGTATTCCATTCACAGGTGTAATACTGTTAAGCAAAACACGTGTGTTTGCAAACCCTACATTATGTGTGAGGGGTATACCTGGTGGTATAGACCTCTTCCTCCAAGCTCTGTGAGGATTACTTGCCTCATCCATAACTAAGTCAATTCTTTGAGCAAACATTTGCATGTTAAGGGTAAAGCCTGAGCAGATGAGAAGTCAGAGCCATATGAAATCTGTTTGACATTCTTACTTGCTTACAATATCAAAGGCGAAGGCAAATCAAGTCAGCAAATTTGTCCAGCTGAGACAGCCACACTGACCAATACCAGCAAACCTGGATAATAAAGTGTGAAGCTGGATGAACACAGCAGGCCAAGCAGCATCTCAGGAGCACAAAAGCTGACGTTTCGGGTCTAGACCCTTCATCAGAGAGGGGGATGGGGAGAGGGTTCTGGAATAAATAGAGAGAGAGGGGGAGGTGGACCAAAGATGGAGAGAAAAGATAGGTGGGGACGTAGGGAGGGGATAGGTCAGTCCAGGGAAGACGTACAGGTCAAGGAGGTGGGATGAGGTTAGTAGGTAGGAAATGGAGGTGCAGCTTGGGGTGGGAGGAAGGGATGGGTGAGAGGAAGAACAGGTTAGGGAGGCAGAGACAGGCTGGACTGGTTGTGTGATGCAGTGGGGGGAGGGGACGAACTGGGCTGATTTTGGGATGCAGTGGGGGGAGGGGAAGAACTGGGCTGGTTTTGGGATGCGGTGGGGGAAGGGGAGATTTTGAAGCTGGTGAAGTCCACATTGATACCATTGGGCTGCAGGATTCCCAAATGGAATATGAGTTGCTGTTCCTGCAACCTTCGGGTGGCATCCTTGTGGCACTGCAGGAGGCCCATGATGGACATGTCGTCTGAGGAATGGGAGGGGGAGTGGAAATGGTTCGCGACTGGGAGGTGCAGTTGTTTATTGTGAACTGAGCGGAGGTGTTCTGCAAAGCGGTCCCCAAACCAGCAAACCTGACTGGGGCAGGGAACCAGGGCTTAGTTTAACAGGGGGTTCAGCTCAAAAAAAAATTCAGATAAAGGTGACATTGGTAGCAATAAACAGCAAGGAAGCTGAAAGGGTGTTGTTGTCAAGACATTGAAGAGACGCTGGGAATGGAGGAAGGAAATTGTGATTATACAGGCAAGAATCACAGTGAGGGACATGAACACAAAGAAGGGTTGCGGCTGTATATTTAGGGTTGGGAACGCAACAGGGTAATTAGAAATACTGGGGAGTGAGAAAGAACTGGTGAACTGAACAAGAGATAGAGTAAGGCTAGAAAAGGGGATCTGGAAGAGAATATCCATGCTGATAGTTTGAAGGTCAATAGTCACAGAGGGAGAAAGAAGAAGGACAGAGGAAATGCTGAGGAAAGAAAAAGTTGCAACCATAATGGAAGGAAAAGTGTAGTGTAGACTCAATGGTGACCAAAATATTCACAACAACCATCTCTCTCTTAAATCCCCTTGCAAAAGAAATCCTCACAGAGAATGTGCAGTACAAATGGGTTGGCCCTAGATTTGTCTTCAAACAACAAACATACCCAACTGATGGATTCAAACAGAAGATGAAAAATACATTTGCATGAGCACTCAGCATTGAAGGGGAACGCTCATTGTGGAATGAAGCTGAGTAAGCTCCATCAACTCCTGATGCCAATGTCCCCACCATTTCTTGTGTTTAATTCGAAAACTCATCAACAGTAATAATGGCGATGGGATTGGGAGCAGTGATGGTGATTGCGTTGACAATGATAGGGTTGGGGGTGGTGGGTAATGGTGTTGGTGATTGGGCATGGTTGGTGATGCTAATGGGGGTGGAGATGGTAGTGGGGCAGGCGATTGTGGTGGCAATGGTGTTGGTGATGGGATTTTGGATAGTGACAGTGGTGATAGTAATGGTATTGGGGCAGTGGTGATGGTAATGGGGGTGGGGAATGGGGGTAGTGACACATGTGGTGATGGTAGTGTTGGTGATGGTAATGGGGGTGGGGAATGGGGGTAGTGACACATGTGGTGATGGTAGTGTTGGTGATGGTAATGGGGGTGGGGAATGGGGGTAGTGACACATGTGGTGATGGTAGTGTTGGTGATGGTAATGGGGGTGGGGAATGGGGGTAGTGACACATGTGGTGATGGTAGTGTTGGTGATGGTAATGGGGGTGGGGAATGGGGGTAGTGACACATGTGGTGATGGTAGTGTTGGTGATGGTAATGGGGGTGGGGAATGGGGGAAGTGACACATGTGGTGATGGTAGTGTTGGCGATGGTAGTGGGGGTGGGGAATGGGGGTAGTGACACATGTGGTGATGGTAGTGTTGGTGATGGTAATGGGGGTGGGGAATGGGGGTAGTGACACATGTGGTGATGGTAGTGTTGGCGATGGTAGTGGGGGTGGGGAATGGGGGTAGTGACACATGTGGTGATGGTAGTGTTGGTGATGGTAGTGGGGGTGGGGAATGGGGGTAGTGACACATGTGGTGATGGTAGTGTTGGTGATGGTAGTGGGGGTGGGGAATGGGGGAAGTGACACATGTGGTGATGGTAGTGTTGGCGATGGTAGTGGGGGTGGGGAATGGGGGTAGTGACACATGTGGTGATGGTAGTGTTGGCGATGGTAGTGGGGGTGGGGAATGGGGGTAGTGACACATGTGGTGATGGTGGCGATGGGGTGGGATTGGTGATTGTGATCGAGATGATTCCTCATGCGGCCATTCAGGAGAATTCATAGACCCGTCTAAATGAGAGTTACGGACATGGGGATGAATCGATTACGCAGGCTCTGAGGTTGTAGAGCTGTATCACAGCGAATAACAAAGGACATTAAAGTTATTATAGGCGAATGAGCACATAGGTGGAAAACATTTTACCTCTGCATACAAATGTAATGAACTGAGAAAAATGTACCTGTGTTAGAAAACCTGACCCACCTCCCCAAGTGGAAGTGCCTCCAATTTTTAAGCCTATCTCTAATAATACTCTCAGAAAATAAAGGAGATTGCACTCAATGTATCTCTCCAATCAGTGGTATGCCTGCATGAAGCTTTTTGATTGACTTTGTAATGATGACGATGAAGAAGAAGAATCACAAGTTACATAAATCTAGTTTATATTGAAGTTCTAATGAAAGGCTTTTGTTGTTTGTTGCCATGTCAACCACTGATGGCTTGTGGATCAGACAGTGTGCTGCCACCTCCCCTCCTTCCCAAATGAAGTCTAAGAGACTACCTAATTAGCAGGGACAGACTGTAAACTATAGAGTCCTAATTAGAAGAAGAAATTGTCTTGCACAATAAGGTGCAGTTTATTGCCTCATAGCAATAGATACAAGTCGCTTTGACTAGTTAGGCATAATTACAAAAACAATCTGGACCCCGTGATGGCTTGTCTAACACCATTAGAATCTCACAGTAGACTTCGAAGTTTTTCACTGATGACTGTGTGATATCACTCAATTGGGTGGAGCCTAATTTCAATATTAACTCTTTCTGATCCATTTCCTTACGCATCAGCTGTGACCTAAAACATTAATTCTGTTTCTCTCTGTCCACAGTTGATGACAGACTCGATGAGTGTTTCCAACATTTTCCATTTTTGTTTCAGATTTCCAGAACTTACTGTATTTTCATTTTGGTTTGTGTTCCCTTGCATTTTGTAAATTGATGGGATCCGAATCAAAGTTTTAAAATAGTGTAGGGATTCATTCTCCAAACTGCTGTGGATATTGGGTGAACCAGACTTTTCAAGATATAATCGAGCAGCTTGGACATAAGGAAATAAATGGTTGAGATTAAAAGTATCCATAAACTAACAAAATGGAGGAATGGGATTAAGATCAGAATCATCTCCTCATGCTCCTGTTAAAATGTCATTATGATATTCAAGTTAAAATATCAGTCCTGTATGCTACTCTGTAATTTTGTTGAGTACACCTCACTCCCACTTTGAGAAACCAATGCAGTACTTATTTGAGAACCCCACTGTTATAATATGCGGATAAGTTAAATTCAATATTCCTACTGAAAAATTAATATAAAGGCTCCTCTCAAATCAGTAATAACCTGTAAACATGAGAAAGTTTGTAGTGCACAGTGCCACCAACTCCCACAGTTAAACATGGTATCAGATTTGAAATTATCAATTATGATGAAGGTTGCATTTTATAAATTAACATATCAGATGCACAAACCTTGTAATTGCTTTTGTAATTCAAGGAAATTTGATTTAGGAGATTATTACATGAACTATTGCTTCCTGTTCCACCTGCACCTCATTTGCACAAGCTGCTAACTGGAGAGTTTGGCTGAAGCTTGGTAATTATCACATCAGGGACTGTGAATATATCATTAATGATCATGATATTTTCTTCTTTACTATAGCAATGCATCAAATAAAATGGCACAAACATTTTTTCAGTCTGAATACTGAAATATTAGATGTAGTCATTCATTTGTCAATTTATACGATCCCTGTAATAAACATAAAAATTGGACGCACATAAATTTTAGTTTTAAGTTACTCAGATCTGGAACTTCAAAGAACTTTTTTTAATAGAAAGGATACCTTGCTTCAAGGTGTCAATAAAAAATTAAGGAAACTTTATTTTTTCCTTAAGTGCGATGTCTATTTGGAGAAATATTGCATGATTGTAATCGATGGCTTGTTCATCCTGTTATAAAAGCAGTGTTGTGGCATTTCTCAGAGTGATGGCATGTTTCAAGATTTTGTCTAAGGTCATCTGATGCAAAAATATTCAGATTGCAGCAATACTGTAAAAGATGTTACAAGGGTCCTTAGTGAAAATATGAGCTGTTTATTTTTGGATTAGGTTTTATTGTCATGTGTACTCAAATAAGAGTACAAGAGTAGAGTGAAAAGTATACAGAGCTGCCACTCTCCAGTGACATCTTAGAATACGGTAGTTAGAATTAAAAACAAGAGCAGGAATTAAACAAAGGAAAGGGAAATGCCTAGATCACCCTCATTGCCATCATTAGTCTTGAGCTGAGCTCAGCAACACCACGGTGCCACCACTGCTACAAACATCTCAAGTCCTGTGCCTCACTGCCACCTGTGCCAGACCCACCAACATTGAAGTCCGGCATCATCGCTTGATTGAACTCAAGCACAGCAGATTAGGAAGAAAAGACAGACACTGAATGTAATTTATTGGGAAAACTACATTTGGCATGAGTGGAAATATATGTGTTTCTGATCTTGTTGACCAAAACTTGCTACTTGTCAAGCGACATCTCATTCCTAAAGTTCTCATTCTTGTTTTGGATTTAATGTGGCACCTCAGGCTATACTGATAACTTGCTTTGTAGTGCAGCAAGGACACCGTGTGCTCAGGGACACACACACACATATTCAGCAAAGGAGCAGGCTGCATCTCTGCGCTTTTCACTCACTGCCATAGCATTTACTCACTCTGAGCTGACCTGCAGCATTCTGCCTTACCTTGTATTCACAAGATTTAAGTTAATAATGGAAAAGAGTACGCAGCATCAAGAGTAAAAATATTTAATTGAAAGAAGGCCAGTGGATTGAGAATAGACTTGGTCTAAGTAAATTACAATCAAAGCAAAACTTAGATTGGACATGGCCCTCCAAAGGATACAGTCGAGGTGCAGTGACACAAGGGAGAAAGATAAGCAAACAATGGCAGAGTTCCCTGAATAATGACAAAGATACAAAATAAAATGAAGCAGACAAAGAGGATGCACATACTTCAGATTTGATGTTGATAATACAAGTGAGAAACAATCTAAATGTTCAAATTTCAGATGAAAAGTGAATTAGGAATTAAGAATTAAGAGAAGAGAATGGAAGCTAACCTAAAACTAAATTCAGAAGTGTGCTCTCAGCATGTCAGAAATAAAATATCTGTAAGAGAAGGAGTGGAGTCAATTAAAGATGAAAAACAAACCTCCACAGAGAGGCAGAATGCATGACAGGTAAGAAATAAGTGCTTTCTATTTGTATTTATCCAAAAAGAAGATGCCACTTTTGGCTGAGTGATAAAGGAGCTAACTGAGGCAGCACTTGGGTTAAGAATTTATAGAGGAGGTACCGCAAAAGTAGGCTGAATTTAAGAGATAATGGGAACTGCAGATGCTGGAGATTCCAAGATAATAAAATGTGAGGCTGGATGAACACAGCAGGCCAAGCAGCATCTCAGGAGCACAAAAGCTGACGTTTCGGGCCTAGACCCTTCATCAGAGAGGGGGATGGGGGGAGGGAACTGGAATAAATAGGGAGAGAGGGGGAGGCGGACCGAAGATGGAGAGCAAAGAAGATAGGTGGAGAGGGTGTAGGTGGGGAGGTAGGGAGGGGATAGGTCAGTCCAGGGAAGACGGACAGGTCAAGGAGGTGGGATGAGGTTAGTAGGTAGCTGGGGGTGCGGCTGGGGGTGGGAGGAAGGGATGGGTGAGAGGAAGAACCGGTTAGGGAGGCAGAGACAGGTTGGACTGGTTTTGGGATGCAGTGGGTGGGGGGGAAGAGCTGGGCTGGTTGTGTGGTGCAGTGGGGGGAGGGGATGAACTGGGCTGGTTTAGGGATGCAGTGGGGGAAGGGGAGATTTTGAAACTGGTGAAGTCCACATTGATACCATATGGCTGCAGGGTTCCCAGGCGGAATATGAGTTGCTGTTCCTGCAACCTTCGGGTGGCATCATTGTGGCAGTGCAGGAGGCCCATGATGGACATGTCATCAAGAGAATGGGAGGGGGAGTGGAAATGGTTTGCGACTGGGAGGTGCAGTTGTTTGTTGCGAACTGAGCGGAGGTGTTCTGCAAAGCGGTCCCCAAGCCTCCGCTTGGTTTCCCCAATGTAGAGAAAGCCGCACCGGGTACAGTGGATGCAGTATACCACATTGGCAGATGTGCAGGTGAACCTCTGCTTAATGTGGAATGTCATCTTGGGGCCTGGGATGGGGGTGAGGGAGGAGGTGTGGGGACAAGTGTAGCATTTCCTGCGGTTGCAGGGGAAGGTGCCGGGTGTGGTGGGGTTGGAGGGCAGTGTGGAGCGAACAAGGGAGTCACGGAGAGAGTGGTCTCTCCGGAAAGCAGACAGGGGTGGGGATGGAAAAATGTCTTGGGTGGTGGGGTCGGATTGTAAATGGCGGAAGTGTCGGAGGATAATGCGTTGTATCCGGAGGTTGGTAGGGTGGTGTGTGAGAACGAGGGGGATCCTCTTGGGGCGGTTGTGGCGGGGGCGGGGTGTGAGGGATGTGTCGCGGGAAATGCGGGAGACGCGGTCAAGGGCGTTCTCAATCACCGTGGGGGGGAAGTTGCGGTCCTTAAAGAACTTGGACATCTGGGATGTGCGGGAGTGGAATGTCTTATCGTGGGAGCAGATGCGGCGGAGGCGGAGGAATTGGGAATAGGGGATGGAGTTTTTGCAGGAGGGTGGGTGGGAGGAGGTGTATTCTAGGTAGCTGTGGGAGTCGGTGGGCTTGAAATGGACATCAGTTACAAGCTGGTTGCCTGAGATGGAGACTGAGAGGTCCAGGAAGGTGAGGGATGTGCTGGAGATGGCCCAGGTGAACTGAAGGTTGGGGTGGAAGGTGTTGGTGAAGTGGATGAACTGTTCGAGCTCCTCTGGGGAGCAAGAGGCGGCGCCGATACAGTCATCAATGTACCGGAGGAAGAGGTGGGGTTTGGGGCCTGTGTGGGTGCGGAAGATGGACTGTTCCACGTAACCTACAAAGAGGCAGGCATAGCTGGGGCCCATGCGGGTGCCCATGGCCACCCCCTTAGTCTGTAGGAAGTGGGAGGAGTCAGGACTTCCTACAGACTAAGGGGGTGGCCATGGGCACCCGCATGGGCCCCAGCTATGCCTGCCTCTTTGTAGGTTACGTGGAACAGTCCATCTTCCGCACCCACACAGGCCCCAAACCCCACCTCTTCCTCCGGTACATTGATGACTGTATCGGCGCCGCCTCTTGCTCCCCAGAGGAGCTCGAACAGTTCATCCACTTCACCAACACCTTCCACCCCAACCTTCAGTTCACCTGGGCCATCTCCAGCACATCCCTCACCTTCCTGGACCTCTCAGTCTCCATCTCAGGCAACCAGCTTGTAACTGATGTCCATTTCAAGCCCACCGACTCCCACAGCTACCTAGAATACACCTCCTCCCACCCACCCTCCTGCAAAAACTCCATCCCCTATTCCCAATTCCTCCGCCTCCGCCGCATCTGCTCCCACGATAAGACATTCCACTCCCGCACATCCCAGATGTCCAAGTTCTTTAAGGACCGCAACTTCCCCCCCACGGTGATTGAGAACGCCCTTGACCGCGTCTCCCGCATTTCCCGCGACACATCCCTCACACCCCGCCCCCGCCACAACCGCCCCAAGAGGATCCCCCTCGTTCTCACACACCACCCTACCAACCTCCGGATACAACGCATTATCCTCCGACACTTCCGCCATTTACAATCCGACCCCACCACCCAAGACATTTTTCCATCCCCACCCCTGTCTGCTTTCCGGAGAGACCACTCTCTCCGTGACTCCCTTGTTCGCTCCACACTGCCCTCCAACCCCACCACACCCGGCACCTTCCCCTGCAACCGCAGGAAATGCTACACTTGTCCCCACACCTCCTCCCTCACCCCCATCCCAGGCCCCAAGATGACATTCCACATTAAGCAGAGGTTCACCTGCACATCTGCCAATGTGGTATACTGCATCCACTGTACCCGGTGCGGCTTTCTCTACATTGGGGAAACCAAGCGGAGGCTTGGGGACCGCTTTGCAGAACACCTCCGCTCAGTTCGCAACAAACAACTGCACCTCCCAGTCGCAAACCATTTCCACTCCCCCTCCCATTCTCTTGATGACATGTCCATCATGGGCCTCCTGCACTGCCACAATGATGCCACCCGAAGGTTGCAGGAACAGCAACTCATATTCCGCCTGGGAACCCTGCAGCCATATGGTATCAATGTGGACTTCACCAGTTTCAAAATCTCCCCTTCCCCCACTGCATCCCTAAACCAGCCCAGTTCATCCCCTCCCCCCACTGCACCACACAACCAGCCCAGCTCTTCCCCCCCACCCACTGCATCCCAAAACCAGTCCAACCTGTCTCTGCCTCCCTAACCGGTTCTTCCTCTCACCCATCCCTTCCTCCCACCCCCAGCCGCACCCCCAGCTACCTACTAACCTCATCCCACCTCCTTGACCTGTCCGTCTTCCCTGGACTGACCTATCCCCTCCCTACCTCCCCACCTACACCCTCTCCACCTATCTTCTTTGCTCTCCATCTTCGGTCCGCCTCCCCCTCTCTCCCTATTTATTCCAGTTCCCTCCCCCCATCCCCCTCTCTGATGAAGGGTCTAGGCCCGAAACGTCAGCTTTTGTGCTCCTGAGATGCTGCTTGGCCTGCTGTGTTCATCCAGCCTCACATTTTATTATCTAGGCTGAATTTAAGTTTGGTATGTCACCAGGAGCAGATTGAACACATCCAATTATACTGTGAAAAGTAATGGTGAAAATTCCAAAGGCGTTAGCAATAATCTTCCAATCCTTTGTTGAATCAAGGGTTGTGTCAGAGTTCTGGAGAATTGCAAATGTTGTACCATTGCTCAAGAAATATCAGGACAAGCATAGTAACCATGGATTAGTCAGTTTAACCTCTGTAGTGGGAAATTTTTTAATAGGACAAACAGATTTCATCACCAGTATACCATTCCCATTGCTAAAATGGAACCGTGTGTGTGTGTGTGTGTGTGTGTGTGTGTGTGTGTGTGTGTGTGTGTGTGTGTGTGTTTAACTTCACAGACTTTAATGCCAATCTAAGCAAACTTGGTGCATCTGCAGTGAAGACTTATGTAATTGATAGAAAAGCAGTAAATTCATTTGTGAAAAGTAGGAAATAAATTCATGGAGGACATATAATTGTTGATGAAGAATCTAGCTTAACGCGGACATTAATGAATGTCAATTATTTCAAGAAAATATTGTTAAGGAGATGATGCATTGCATTGTGCTGTTTAATGATCAGTGGCACATAAACTTGCTACTGTTATTCTTCCACGAGTGATAAGCTTAGCGTCCAGCCCACCTGATCAGTCTATAATGCCCTAGGAGCTAAACTTCATCAGGCCACACTTGGTGGAATCTTACATTAAGGGGTTGTGGAGAATCAATGATCTGGTAATCTCAGCAAAAAGCACATGATATAGATAGTACACAATTTCCCAAGGGTGTGTAGGATCCTGAATGATCTGTACACCAGCATTTCAATTTAGATCCAATTTTAATTGCCAGGCAAACTCACATATGGAGGCAAACTGTAAGTTCTGTAATGTGGTAAAGACACTGTTCATCATTAGATGAGATTCAAAAGCAGCATTTTGCAAAGCAGTGCCCCAAAGATGCTGCATTGAGTTGTGTTCAAGTGAATCTTCATGGCACAATAAGCTAGGAGCAGCCCACTGAAATGCCTGATGTTAATCTCTCGCTTTCTGTATAGGTAAGGGATAGTTTTGTGCAGTATCAGGAGCCATTAAGGGGCTTCTCAATGTCCAAAGGATACTGCAATAACATATATAGTTTTGAGTGAGATGGAATACTGCTTCAGAACTGGCTGCTAAAGGCCCTCTGATGGGTAGGGAAGAGGAGGGTCTAAAGAGGGAATTTACTTTTTGTAAAGCCTTCATGCCTCATTAGAATGCCTAGAATGTGATGATATTAAACACACGCACACATATACACACACACGCAGTTAGCTGAAGCTCACAAAGTCATAAATCGTATTACACATTAACTGAGAAGTATGATAACTTGCAAAGAACAATTTTAAGAATGGAAATATTTGAAGTGAAGAGAAGAAGAAACAGCTGTTAAAGTAACAGAAATGGAGATACAACTAAAGGAGTATCAAGCAAAACATGTCACTGCAGGATGTGGTGAGTTAGAATATGGAACAAAACTGCAGATACAGCTAGCATAGAAAGCTGCTCTCATTAATGATACTCAGCTCCAAAAACAGGAGCTTAGAAAGTGAATTCACCCACTTGAGTATCCATGAGAAAAATTCCTGTCTCTCACTATTTGGGATGCCATAAAGAAATTAAAGTTATGTTGCTGATGATTTGGGGATAACAGAAGTTAGAAAACAGAAGTAGAAAGAGAAATGGAAAACCTTCGAAATATGCTTTTTGATTACATTTGCCAGGAAAGAAAATTAAGACTGCTGAAGCTCCCAACAGATCAGATACATCATCAGCTGTCCCTCTATTTGAGAATGACTTCGACTCCAGATTGAGTGATGCTGCCTTGGGACCTCACCTGACTGAACAGCTCGATCTTTGACCTGCAGGTCTTTGTGCCAATGTGGCTCGACATCCCATGGCACAATGGGATCCGGATTGCAGGATTTCCTCCTTTTTGTTCCTTCTCTAGTTCCACTCTGCCACCACAGGCACCCTGATGAGGGCCAACTGCAACCATTTTGAAAGATTTGTAGCCAGCTCCTCCGAGTCACTAATGTCAACAGAGCCACACTTCAAAGAAAGCTTCAAAGTATTATTTTCTCTTCCCTCCCCTGGAACACCAGCCATTTGATAAAACTGGAACCTGTTGGTGGAAACACATCTCAGCCATCCGGATACAGAGTTCAGTCCACTGTCCATAAATTTACAAGAGATTTGCCTAAATGCTTGTTGAGCAGGCTTCATATCTGCTCAATGGCCTTCCATTGATTCTGAGGAATATAGCAGAGGCATGGGTGGGGGAGTTCTCTTGTGCTGTTATTAACCTTTAACACATAATCTAGATCTCACTGCAGTACAGGGGTATGATGATGACAACTGTACCATACACTAGGACTTGTGTTTACTCGCAGGGGTCTTTGTTCTCAAACACTGGTTGCTGAAGTTTGTACAAGGTTAAGCTGGTGCTGCTAATCCAACATTGGATCAACTCATCAATGGTGACCTATTGTAAGAGGCAGCTGTTAAAATAGACAGAGCCTGACCTCGGATGGGCCTTTGACTGACCAGGTGCACGTAGCTCTATGAGTTTTGATCTTACAACTTTCAAGTACAGTTCAAGTCTCTTGTGTGCAGAATTGAACATTGAATGTGGCTTACAAAGCTGGTGCTGAGTGAAAAATGATACCACAGTCATTGACATACTGTAGATCACATTTTGGTGGTGGTTCGTTCAGCTTTGGCATGCAGGAATCTGATGTTATTCCGGCTAGTATTTGCGACTCACACCACAGACAGGTTTATCTTTAATGAGGTGAATAAACACTGCTGGATAAAGTGAGGGGCGTTAGCACAGCTTTGCTTGTCACTGTTTTTAAAGACATTTATTTCGGATCTCTCAGTCAAGCCACTCACAATCATGGAGCAATTGAAGGATTATGAAATTTCTTGAACATCCAAACACAAGAGCCTTATGATTTACTGAATCAAATGTTTTTTGTCAGATTAGTGAATACAATGAGGAGTTTCTGATAGGATGTGAGTTTGCTCGCTGAGCTGGAAGGTTAGTTTTCAGACATTTCATCACCATTCTAGATAACATCCACAGTGAGCCTCCAATGAAGCGCTGGTGTTATGTCCCACTTTCTATTTATCTGTTTAGGTTTCCTTGGGTTGGTGATGTCATTTCCTGTGTTGGTGATGTCATTTCCTGTTCTTTTTCTCAGAGGGTGGTAGATTGGCTCCAAATCAATGTGTTTGTTGATGGAATTCCGGTTGGAATGCCATGCCTCTAGGAATTCTCATGCGTGTCTCTGTTTGGCTTGTCCTAGGATGGATGTGTTGTCCCAACAAGGTGGTGTCCTTCCTTATCTGTATGTAAGGGTACGTGTCTTAGTGGGTCATGTCGTTTTGTGGCTAGTTGATGTTCATGTATCCTGGTGGCTAGCTTTCTGCCTGTTTGTCCAATGTAGTGTTTGTCACAGTTCATGCAAGGTATTTTGTAGATGACGTTCATTTTGCTTGTTGTCTGTATAGGGTCTTTGAAGTTCATTAGCTGCTGTTTTGTGTGTTGGTGGGTTTGTGGGCTACCCTGATGCCAAGAGGTCCGAGTAGTCTGGCAGTCATTTCAGAAATGTCTTTGATGTAGGGGAGAGTGTTTATGGTTTCTGGGCCCGTTTTGTCTGTTTCTTTTGGTTTGTTGCTGAGAAATCGGCGGAATGTGTTCATTGGGTATCCGTTCTTTTTGAATACGCTGTATAGGTGATTTTCTTCTGCTCTTCGTAGTTCTTCTGTGCTGCAGTGTGTGGTGGCTCGTTGGAATAATGTTCTAATGCAGCTTCGTTTGTGGGTGTTGGGATGGTTTCTCCTGTAGTTCAGTATTTGGTCCGTATGTGTTGTTTTCCTGTAGACGCTGGTTTGAAGTTCCCCATTGACTGTTCTACAGGAGCATCCATCCCGACACCCACAAACGAAGCTGCATTAGAACATTATTCCAACGAGCCACCACACACTGCAGCACAGAAGAACTACGAACCATTTTGGACTGAGATAAAAACAAATTTCAACAAGATAGTGATGAGCCTATGGATTTTGTTCCCACAGAAAGTAGTCAAGTTCAAAACATTGTATTTCAAGGAGGAGTTGGAGATAGCACTTGGGGATAATGGTGGGGGAGAAGCAAGAATAGGCAATTCTGTAAAATGCTTAGCTATGATCATAATGAATGTTGGAGCTGGCTCAAAGCGTTGAATGGCCAATCTGCTCCTATTTTCCATCTTTCTATTTTGCCATATTTGCGTCCCTCAAAGATTTGTTGGCTTTACAAATTGTTTATTTAGTGTAGCTTTAAATAGCCCATTTGTTAGTGATGCTGATATAACACTAACATCAGCTATCATGCCACTCTTGCCATTCTGAAATGAGAGGAATGTAAGAACTGTATGAGAGAGCTGTAACCAGTATTGTTATAGTAGAGTTTATTGGAACTCCTGAAATTCTGACAATTGTTAGAGTTAGATAAGTTAGAAACAGAGAAACTCGGAGGAGGGAGAGTTGAGCTGAGTAGACTAGCCTCAAAAGTGCAATACAGACACTCAATGCCCAGGCACCATGGCTGGCAGAATCGATGAGGGTAAAATGACACAAGCTTAATGTTAGATAAGTCGCACAATCTATGGAGACAGCAGTGTTAAATCGCAGCTCTCAGGCAAACTCTGAGGCCTCAAAGTCAAAGGGTATAGATCCAGAAAGCCAGTAATCAGTGCCATAAACCACACTAATTTCACTCAGGTTTATATTTCAAAAGCTGTAGTTCTCTATTTTTGGTAAACCAGCTACAAGGTGATCATTAGTACGTTCCTTATTGGGAACTAAGGGGTTTATCCATTTTCTCATGCCCGTCAACAAGGTGAGAAGATGCTTTGTTTTTGAAGCATTTTTAGAGTTTTTTTAAAACTATTCGGATTTACAGAGTTAACAAGCAAACTGGCCCACTAGATTAATATTATATGTACAAGCTTTGGTAGCGAGGAGAGAACATTGATTATCAAGCTAAAAGCACGTTGAGTTTGAAGGAAAGCTGAACTGATTGTACCTGTTAAACAGTACATCAAATTTCCAGTGCAATTTTCTTGCTCACAGCAAAAAAAAACTAAGCTAAGATAAAATGGTACACAAAGTCAACAGACGTTGAAGAAACTTACAAACATACCCATCTTGGAGAAAGCAGAAAACAAGCCAACTTCAAATATGCATCAGAAATTAGAATAAATCAAAGGAAGGACATTTCAAAGAGATATTCAGGCATTACATGTCTCTCAATGTCGGCAAAACTAAAGAACTGATCATTGGCTTCAGGAAGAAAGGAAGAGAAAGCGCCCCCATCTACATCAATGGAACTGAGGTT